>NW_020874395.1:18189373-18789373 GCF_003935025.1 Abrus precatorius | reverse complement strand
CGATTTCTAAATTTGATTACTATTTACTACTAATTTTGTTCGATTGCTATTTGTAACGAATATTTTTCAATCGTTAAATTGGTTGTTATTTTGCTATGAATTTATTTCAGTTGCTAAATTTGGTAGCTAATTAAATATTTTCTTGTTGTGTAATTAATAAAATGCTATGATAAGTAATATTTTTACATCAATTAATCAAGGAAGCATTGAAACAAAAATATATCTTTTATACCTATTTAATAAAGAATTGTTTTAATAGGACTTTTGAGGGAAAAAAGTAAAATTCTAAATTTGAGTAAGACACCCTTTAAATGTTGTTATACTACTTATCAACTCCTTGCATCTTAAATCATGCTACTAAATTATTAGGCTAACTATATACCTAAAGACAACATTTATACTCACTATAATTAAAATAGACACGACTTACATTAGTACTAACATTTGTTTATGACATTTTTTTTCAATCATGAAAGCTTTATTTTAATTTTAATAAAATTACATAAGAAAATCTTTGCAAATCAATTACAAATAGTAAAATAAGAAATTCAACTTACTTCTATAAGTTAATATTATTATATGATTGAAATTAGTATGAAAAATGTCAAATTCTACTTTTTTTATTTTTCTTTCTTTAAAATAAATGTATCACTTTTTCATGAGTGAGGCGATTTATAAGTTGAATTAGGAGAAATATTTAATGTTATCCGGTATTTCTTTGATAGATAAAAGTTTTAATTTTAATTTGTAGAAATTTAGATTACTAAGAAGAAACCATAATGGGTTATGTTTAAAGAGTATCAAGAAATTAATATTCCCAAACTATATGCTATTATAGTTTAAACCCTAAAAACAAAAGTTTGAAATATTTAGGTTATAAGGTATACATAGAGGTGGCAAAATAAACAACTTGATTAGTATAGGCTAGCCTATGGTAGACAGTGAATTTTAGCGAGTTAGGTTAAAAAAAGATTAAATGTAATTTGAAGTTGCAAAAATAAAATAAATATTAATTTTAGTTTCTAAAATATGTAATATCGTTGAAATTAATCTTTTAAATTTTAGCGACTTAATAATTGTTAATTATGTTTTTTTTTAATTTTAAAAATTAAAATTTTATATTTTATATTTTATATTTTAAAAATTAATTTTAGTTAAGTTTCATATTTCAAAGATTAAAATAAGAATTTAACCTAAAAAAATAGTGTGCACAATACATAAAACTTGATTTTTTAAATGTTTTTAGAGGCTTAATCCAAGTTGGGCTTGATCGAATGAGACTAAGAAGGTCGAATTTTAAAGTTCAAACCCTCTGTTTTATTGGGCGGGTTTGGTTAGCTCATTTTCCCAACTCTACATAACAAGTATTTGCTAGAAAAAAAATGGAGAATGAATGTGTCAGTATGAAGATATAAATTCTTATAGACAACACAAAAATAAAAGGCTTTCTACCCACCTCAGCTTTGGAGTTCATCTGCAAGCAAAACCATAATAGCAACATCATCAACACTTGTGCACATCAAACACATTGATCCATCCTCTCCACCCCAGTAAATGTATACAACAAAGCAAATGCCTACAATGAAAATAATTTTTAGACTCTGCAGCTGCGATTAAAGCCACCAACAGAACTATTTGTCGTAATATCTTTCCTCAACACTTACTGCTGGAATGCCACAAAATAAACCTCATGCATAGAAAAATAGTTGTTCATAAACATCCAAACTAAGAATAATACTTACACAAGAACAGTGCCCATGATTTTGCCTGAAAGATGACATGCTTTCAAATCTTGCTGGAGATTCTATGAGATTATCAGGAAGTGAGTCTCCAACTATGAATCCGTTGACTGGATGCCATTTTCTGGCAGAGAGAAACAATGAAGTTACTCTAGTATAATTAGTTTGATTGCAACATAAACATACATGATAAATTTTATATATATATCACAGTCTAAATTCAAACCAATATGTACATGATCATAGCAAGCATATCGTTCTAAGGAAAAGCACTCTTAATTTGAAAAGGAAAAAACAATTCAGAAGTTACGTCGTTATAGTTAATAACATTAGAATAAACAAAACAATAATGAAACGACGAAAAAGGAGGACAAATTAGATAACGATGTATGTGACCTCGCTAAGGTAACGCTTGTGAGATTGAAGATTATCCTATTTGGAGCAGCCTAAAATACATTCCACATAGGCATGTTAATTTTTTACTTATAGCTTCATTTTCTTTTGATGTTTTTCATTCATGCTCTTGAAAATTCAATAATAAGATATCCTTTAATAGCAACTTTAGTTGTTTTATTTTTAAGCTATTGGGGGGGGGGGGGGGGGGGGCGCTTCTATTCCTTTGAGGTTCTATATGGGCAAGCGCAAAAGCGAAAGCATATTTGGTTATATTTTTTTATAATAGATTAAATTTATTTAAAAATATTTTTTAATAGCATTTATTCATTTTGAAACGTTTTAATAGAGCTTTTAAAGTGTGTCTAATTATGGAACACTATAAATACTATTATTTACTATAGCATTTTATCTCAGAAGTGTTTTAATATGTTGCATAACAGTATTTTATAGCACTTGTTCATATAAATGCTTTAAATATTACTGCTATTTAATATCTCTTTTGACATAGTGAGAGTAGCCAACAACAAAGAAAAAGGAGAAAAGTTGAATAGCCATTATCATTGAGGAGATAAATAGTTATGAGAAACATGATTCCATGTTTGATTCACTTAAGTGAAATGTATCTTTTTTTAAGCAAACAGTTCACTGAAAAAAACAGTTCAATTTTAACTTCATTTAAGCATAAATGAATTCACTTAAGAGAAATAAAAAATAGACTGTCATATTCCTATGTAAAGTAGAAATAATTAAGATCCATAAATTTGTGAGTTAGCATGTACGTAACGAAGGATGTAAAATTAATCTCATAACACTTTAATATATCTTCTAAAAAATGACCATTTTAAATTGATTGTACAAATTATAATAATTTTAGAAATATTAATTTTATCTCTTTTAAGAAAACATTTTTTAAATATATATTTATTATTGTTGTTATTTCACTTCTACGTTACTTAAGATAAGATATGATTATACATAAACGTAATGATGTATATAGTAAGTGAGCATAAAAACTGTACAATCAAATCAACAACGCTAATAGCACGAGTTCAATTTTTTCAAAATATATTTATTATGTATGTAGACAATGTTGAATTTTTGTGTTATGGATATAAAATAGGGAAAAAAAAATAACTCAAACCCTCCACTGGTTTTGCAAATTGAGAAAAACTGCACTCATACTCACCCAATTTGAGCGGATTTCTTGCATTCAAAATTTACTGCCGAGCCTGGGAGTCCAATGAATTCCAGAGTAGCCCTGGTAAGTTGCTGGTGGTAGAAGGTGGTGTACTTACAAAGATTTTGCAACATTTAGAGTAACAACAACACTAAATCACATCCTTCTTGTGGTGACATTCTACCCTGTTATACTATTAAATGTAGAAGATTATGAGCATTATATGATTATAAGCGTGATGCCTGACTATAACCCTTTTATGGTAAACGTGTACGCTTTAACGCCTTAATTTTATCTTCAAATAAATAAATTTTATAAAAATGAAAAATAAAAAAATTTTCATTTAAATAATTCCTAACACATGATTTTATCAAAGTATTTCAAAAAAAAAAAAAAAAGATTACAAGTTGATATCAAATGACAGCTATAGGATCAATTCAAATATATTATATCTCAAAATAATATTTTAAGTCCTATAACAGTTCCATCCATCCTTTTACTAAGCCTGGTGCTGATCGTTTTAATCACCTAAAAATAAATGTAGGGGTGAGTATTCTATACTATCCAACACACACAAGCATAGAGACTCACCTTGCACACTCTACATATTTTCTAGCATAAATCAAATCAAGCATCAACAAACACAAGTAACACTTTTCAAATATTTCATTTCAATTCATAGACAGGTGCACTTAGTGCACTAACAAATATTTCACACGCGTGCGTTCACTGCACGTAGCCACACTCACTATGGCATTGTGATCACGTTTTTTCCTGATGCCCTCAACTTTGGAGACTTACTCAGTTTCACATGTGCGGTCATAGGCCCATTAGCAAAGCTGTTAGTCAGAGGCCGAGTCAGGAGGAGAGCATGTGGCCTGTGGTGCACCCACACTCACTGTTGGTGTCACCACCACCCTCTCTTCTCAAGGTATTTTTACCGCCCCATCTTCCATATCCCAATATATCGCTGAACCATTCACAGCATTCCAACATATTCAAACACAACCACACTCACATTCAACATGTCATCCCACACACTTTCAATCATCTCATATTATTCAACATCAATCAATGGCGTCTACACACATGTCACCCATATTCTCAATCACATCATAATATTCATGTTCACACACGGCATATATGCCCACACTCAATCACATTGCATCCCATACACACAATTCTTAGTTACAACCCAATTCACAATCCAACCATTTCAACATATATAATATTACCTGACGTTTAATACGTCCTATTCAGCACAAGAAATTCATCAAAACACACATATTTCTATATCCTATCTCAACCACATTACAACATATAGCAAAAGAATGGGTTCAAAACAAAAATGAGATAGGGTAGAGTCCTCCCCTACCTTAAATCAAAGACCCACAATGCAAATCAATAATGAAAGCGTCTCCTACACGGATTTCGTCCTAAATACATGGAAAAATTCTATGAGAACTCAAAGAGAACCAAGAAAAAAGAGAAGAGGAACGAAAATCAAAACCCTAGCCATTGAAACTGACCTCCAAAAGCTCCAAATGTGATTATCACCTTCAATATAGGTCCCAAACGGCTTTGGAGGCAACTTAATCGGTAAGAATAGGTTGGAAATCGAGAGAACAGAGTAAGGGCTCCAAGAGAGAAAGGGGAAATGACTTTTCCGAACCCTAAACTCTTCAAATATCCCTCTGGTCATGACACTCTCGCTACGGCGATATTCTCGCTGCAGCGAGGTTCCCCCTCTCGCTACAACGAAAATCTCAGAGAAAACTGTACTCTGGTTTCTATAGAATCTCGCTACAGCGAGACCCTCTCGCTACAGCGAGACTAAACCCAGAAATGCACATCTCTCTGTTCCCTTCTCGCTACAACAAAAACGCAACAGAATTACACCCGTTGCTCAAGACACTCTCACTACAACGAGAATACCTCTGCAGCACATACTTAGTCTACAATTCAAATGATCCTAGTCTAATCACAAGTCAACCCTTAACAATCATGCTCAAGGACAAGTCCACATCACATTTCAACCACGTATACCTACATCTTTACAACCATATTTACATCCAAATCCTTACACAATGAAATGCACGTTTAAACATCAATTCACACATACACACACAAATATATATATATATATATATATATATATATATAATTAAATAATATTATAAAATTTGAAACGTTACATATGCAATGGTAGGTGTGTAAGTATAAGATACATAATATGACCTAATTTGAACATCGAAATATTTTATATTTTATTTTTCGTCATTGGATACAAGGCTATGAATAGCCTAAACGTGCTAAAAGAGTATTAAGCCGTCTTGGATAGTCCCAAATCACTTCTATTTGCACAGTAAAAATATAAACAATTTTAAAAAGTCCTAAACCCAAAAAGCAAAACAATTTTAAGTTGTGCTATGTAATACAAATTTAGGCATGTTTTTTATATAGGAATAAATTTGAGTGTCTTACGGTACAACTTTTCGCTATCAAGAGGTGACCATCTTAAGTCAAAGCCTGCAAGGTACTTTTCTCAATTGGATTCCTACAATTTACTATATATCACTTCCCCTTCTTCATCTAATTATAACTTTTAGGTGAAAATTAACGATTATATTTAACGACATAAGGGTCTAGACAATAATTTAATCAAGACAACATCAAATGATAAAAAGTAATAATTAAGATCTTTCCCTAAAATGAGATGAATAAGAAAAAGGTTAAAAATTAAAGAGTCTATCAAAGTTAGTGACTTGAGAATCATTAGTATTGATTTGAAAAGTACTAACTCAATGAGTGGGTGGATCGAATATATGATAAGAACAACAAAAAATTGGTATACAGATAAATTTTTATCAAGTAGATCAATTGTACAAAATTTCATGTAAAAACAAAACAAATGAATACTTCATCGTATTACTTTATAATAACATGTATTATGTTTTTAAAATATAAGTAAATATCAAGTTTTGAATAACATACCTACAACTATTTAAATGGTGTGAAATTTGATATTATATATTATGAAGATAATATAAGATAATTTAACAATTAGATTGATCATAAATATTATTTCAATGTGTATACACTAATTAAATACAACAACTTCTTCCAACGTAATTTTTATTTTCATTGTTTAATTTAAATTGATTTTGAGATAATATATATATATATATATATATATATATATATATATTTCTTTTAATAAAAAAATTATTCAAACCCTTTTTAAATAATTTGATTTGAATCTATTTTCAATTTTTTTTTATGCTTAAAAGACACAATTTTTTTAACATTTTTATTAGTAAATTTACATTATAAGTGAACCTACATGGTTAAAAGTGAACTAAAATGTTTACTCTTTTACAACAAATTCTTGAAAGAAAAAGAAGAAAGTTATTTGCATTTATTAACAAAATTGGTTATTATTTGTGTACTTAATACAAAAATTCCAAGAAAAATTTTAATAGTAAAAGGAAAAAAGAATGTTAAAGCATTAATAATTAAAGAAATTAAAAAATTAGTCTTTTAGAAAGGTAGCATGGGACATCTACTCTTGAAGGCATGAGATGGAACATCTAATTTCCAATATCCAACATTATATACTGCACATAAAATAGACTTTTCGCATCATTTTTAATTGTACTTTCAATTTTTGTTTTCTCTCATCTATTTCAAGTTTTTCTTTCACTTATAGGTCAAGAATATATGGAAGCAGAAGGCTAAAATTCCAATAAAGATTTTCCTTCATTAATATCATCTTTTATATTATTATTTTTTATTATTATTAACAAAATTCTCAAAAGACAAAATGTAACACCCTAATTTTCAATTGCTTTTTTTGTTTTCAAAATGGAAGAGTTTCTTAAAAAAAGATTCCTTTTAGCTTAAACAAAAATTTTAACTTAAGCAAAAATAGATCAGGAATTTTTCATAATTGGTTGTATCAAATGTTAATAGTAGGAAATATAAAATGCCTATATTTCTTGGTCAATTTTTATCTAAATACATCATGATCTTTTGAAAAAAAATTTGCATAATGGTTAAAAAGAGTAACTTCAAATTTTTTGAAGAACAACGTCATAAAGAAGAAGTGCAACCTTATATAGAACAATTAATAAATGTTCACAATCACTCTTGTGTTCAAACACATAAGAGTCAAACTGGAGAATTGAATAATCTAGGTAGTACTAATATTAAAAAAAATGATGAATCAAGTGACATTATTGTCATGAACAATTACTTTATATTTTTAAGTTTGATTGAATTCAATTATGACATTTAAATACTTTTATGTTAGGTTCTTTAAAAATAGAAAGTTTATGGTCCCACCTTATTAAGAGATATATGGAACATGTTTGTTGGAAAAATAATTGATGTGAAATTCCATAATCATAATCAAGTTATAGGGAAGAAAGATTGAAAGCTTTCCATCTTTTTTGGCATTATAACTACAACTCCAGAATTAACACCTCTAAATATAAATGATTAGAGAGTTTTTGACAAAGATGAAAAGATGAAGTTGGTAGAATTTCTGAAAGTATGATATAATTGCTTTTAATTATTGATAATTAATCTTAAATTCATATTTATCATACATGATATGAGCTTGTAACTATTTATTGCTTATTTGTAGAAGTTTTTTATCCCTCCATTTGGTAAAGAGTTTGTCAAAAAATCACTTGAAAAGAAATGAAAATATTACATATGTGACTTGAATAGTTTTTGTATGACTAAATATAAGACAAAAGATGCCTTATTAAAAAATCAACCAAATCGTATATCAAAGGATCATTCAATTGGTCTTGTCTCTTATTAGGTTCTTGATAAAGCATAGTAATAACTTTTCTATGAAATATTTGCATAATTTGTTTATAAGAAAATTATATTATGATATAATTTTTTATTGCAACAACATAAACGTAGTCAAGAAAATCAAGATAATAGAGTGAAGCAAAATATATCTCACACTAGAGGGTCAAAAAACATTAAAACTTTGTGATATAGGACTTTAAATAATTGTTGTTTTGTTGTTATTTTATCCAATTTTCATTTTGTAATTCTGTTGTCGTATTAGAGGCAGTTAATAATGGATAGCTATAAACAGAGAATGTAATTCTGGGAGTATCATGCACATTCTCTATAAACAATTCTCGATTCTCTCTTAATTCAATACAGTTCGGATTCTATTCTTTCATTGGAGTTTCTATCTTTTCTCAATTCTTTGGGTTAGTTCTCTACTCCTAGAATTGCTAACACCAATGGTATCAGATTGGCACCTTCCAGCGGCGTTATGGCGGATGCAACAAGAAATCAGGCAGCATTACACGAAGGTTGGAGAACCATGTCACAGTGCATTTGTAGGCAAGATTTATGAAAATTACTACGTCACTGCAACAGATGATGGATTCATCCATGGATGATCAAGTTCAAGAATGCCTCAAGAAACACATTGATGCTTCAAAAGTGCCACTGTCAGGCCAAACTCAACGGAATTCATCCTCATATTCATGTGGCACGAGGTTAGCTCGAATTGAATTTCCTCGTTTTAATGGTGATGCGGTGAAACAATGGATTTATCGTTGTAAGAATTATTTTGCAATTGATTAAACACCTGAAGATGTTAAGTCCAAATTAGCAGTCATTCGTTTTGAAGGAAGAGCATTACAGTGGCATACATCCTGTATGAAATCACTCGCTATTGATAGTTTACCACGTTGGCCTGAATTTATTAAGAATTTAATTGAAAGGTTTGGGGACATATGTGAAGATTCGATGGCAGATTTGATGCACCTTAGACAAAAAGGAACAGTAGTAGATTACCATGAGGATTTTGATGCAATAGTTTCCTGATTGGTTCTGTCCAAGGAGTATAAACTAAGTTGTTTCTTAGGGAGTTTAAAGCAAGAAATTCATATGATTGTGCAAATGTTTCAACCAGCAAATGTTCTGAAGGCCTTTCAATTAGCTAAGTTATATGAGTCTATGCTATTTATTCATACAATCCAAAGAATCTACTAAAAATTCCTAAGCCAAACTCTGCTATCAAACCTATATTGCCAAACCCATCCTCTAAAACCTTAGATGTCCCACAGCCACATGTCCAAACCCAAACACAAACCAAGACACAAGCCTATAAGAATCTCACTCCAACTTTTATGAGTGAAAGAAGATCCAAAGGTTTCTGCTACCTTTGCGATGAGTCCTTTACTCCTGTTTATGCTCAGGTACATAAAAAGATACAAATATATGTGATGGAGGTTGATGAAAATGAGGTAATTGAATGGGATTGATGATTCATATTTTGTACTTACATTTATAACCTTATTGCATCTTCTAAAATATCTTTTCTCTCTTTATTTATTTTATTTAGCATGTTTTTACATTTCTTGCATTAAATAGAAGTTTTCATGAATACTTGTTATCTTTATTTTATATTTTATATTTTCTCTATTCTGACATTTGTCTACTATTTCGGTCATAACTTTTTTTGTAGATCTCCTTTTTGGCTGATTCTTTTTGCAATGGATTCCTGACTTTCTGGACTTCAATTTGGATATATGAATCATGTTGTTTGGAGTTTGAAACTATTTTCTATTAATTTTTTAAGTTCAGACTTAAAATATACCTTTTATATTTAAGATTTTTATTTAGGACTTTTATTATAATTGCTTGTGGTAACCTTGGCCCATTTATTTCTGTTTTCATTTAAGACCAGTATATATAGGGGTCAAAATGTTGACTTTGCGTCTTCTTCTTTTCATAATTTTAGATTTTGTAAGACTTTTTCCCACTTTAGAGAGAAAACCTTTTTTTCGTTCCATTCACTTGCCCCTTTTCAGATTTTGCTACGTTCTCAATTATTCTTTTCTTGCAAATCATCTCATCTCAAGTGTGGATTGTAAGATCGATTGATTGCTCCTAGTTTGTCTCTTTACACTTTCTCGCAATTCTTGATTAAGATTGGTGCATGCATAATTCGATTGAATTTGGTTTTATTCCTGAGTATAATATTGATCGATTGATTTCTTTTACATTTGAGATTTAGGAAAATTCAGTATAGTAATCCTAGTTCGTGCCCATGATTCGTAGTTTTAATTGCGTTTATTCATTTTAATCTGCATTTGTTTTTCTCTCAATTCGTTTTTCATTTTCAATTTGTTTTCATTTTCTATTTCATTTTCCAATTTGTTTTCATTTTTCATTTTTTGTTATTCGTTTTTGTTTTTCATTTTCTAATTCATTTTCATTTTTGTTTTGATTGCTTTCGCTTGCCTTTAATTCATCTTCAATTTCTGGGTTTAATTCGTGTTCATTTTAATTGTTTTTACCTATGTTCATTTTGATCTGCACTGGTTTTCCCTTGATTCATTTTCATTTTTGTTTTCTGGATTTAATTTGATTTCTGGTTTAATTCATTTATTTAATTTAATTTTAATTTAATTTGTTTTACTACGTTTTCTAGGTTTAATTTAATTCTCTATTGTTAATTTACATTTCTGTTTAAATTCTTAAAATAACCACAAAATCCCCCAATCTAACCACTGTTACATGTTTTAAAATTGGAAACAGAATAAATTTATGTCCTTGTGAGATGACTTAGGTTTGCTCCCTATATTGCAAAATTATTTGAGGAATCTAGTTTTGTTTGAAACCATTACGATGTGGTTGTCAGGGATAACTAAGAAGAATTATAGGAAGAAGTAGTTAGCAACCTTGAAACTACAAATCCCTTAATTTCAGTCAATGCTCTTACCGGTGTGGCAAACTTTAAAACAATGAGGATCACTCGTTATTACTACAGGAAAAAGCCTCTACATATCCTTATAGATAGTGGAAGCACTCACAATTTCCTGAATGTCTATGTAGCCAGGAAAATGGGTTGCTTAATTAAGGAGATTTCACCAATGAGTGTCGCTGTTGCAGATGGTACAAAGTTAACTATAGCCTCAGTGGTAATGTTGAAAATATACTTGCAACAACTGCACACGTGGCTGTTTTATCCAATTTTTAAATTTTAATTTTTTTTTATTTAAGACCTAATCATTAGGAGTTTTCGTTTCTGTTTATCAGATTGAATTATTGTTAGTCGTGCCTAAAAATAAGGGATATTTTATTTTGTATGTTTGACTCTAGCTCTATTTAAAACGAGCAAGTGAATAATATCGTAGCATTCTCCGCAAAACATTTTTATCCTTCTACTCTTATTTTATGTTAACAACAACAAATTGGTATCAAGAGCCTTTATCTTTGAGGGATCTGTGAGTTGAGAGAAACACCAATGGAGGATAATACATACACAGTAGGTTCACCGCCAATTTTTGATGGTGAGGAATATGAGTTATGGGCTGCAAGGATGATATGTCATCTTGAAGCATTGGATCTTTGGGAGGCAGTAGAAGAAGATTATGATGTTCCTATATTGCCTGACAATCCAACTGTGGCTCAAATGAAGTACCACAAGGAGAGAAAGACAAAAAAGGCAAAGGCAAAAAATTGCCTTTTTTTTGCTGTGTCAAAAATCATTTTTACAAGAATTATGAATTTCAAATCTGCCAAAGAGATTTGGGATTATCTCAAGAAACAATATTCTGGTTGTGAAAGAACCAAAGGCATGCAAGTGCTTAACTTAGCTAGAGAATTCGAGATGCAGAGCATGAAGGAGACAGAAACAATTAAAAATTATGTTGATCGACTGATGAATATAGCAAATAAAGTGCAGCTTTTCGGGAAAGACTTTCCTGATGAAAAAATAGTTCAAAAAATTCTGGTTACTGTACCAGAAAAATATGAATCAAAGATATCAGCATTGGAGGAGTCAAAAGACATGTCAACCATCACCTTGGGAGAATTGGTAAATGCTTTACAGGCCCAGGAGCAAAGAAGAATGATGAGACAAGATGAGACGGTACAAGGTGCTTTTCATGTAAAAGCACAAAATTCAAAAGGTGGCAAAAACAACAACAAATGGAAGAACAAAAAGCTAGAAGGTTTCAAAGAACAGTAAGGTGAGAACTTTTCCCCTTGTCCACATTGCAAAAAGACAAATCATCCAAAAGAAAGATGTTGGTGGAGGCCAGATATCAAGTGTAGAAAATGTGGTGATTTGGGACATGTAGAGCGAGTCTGCAAGTTTAAATCAAAAGAGGCAAATGTCACCTTGGAGGAGCAAGAAGATGAGCAACTCTTTGTTGCAACATGTTTCACTACAATCAACTGTTCTAGTGACTCATGGTTAATAGACAGCGGCTGCACAAACCACATGACCCACGACGAAAAGTTGTTTAAAGAGCTTGACAAAACCACCATTTCCAAAGTAAAAATTGGAAATGGTGATTTCATCTCAGTTAAAGGGAAAGGGACCATCGCTATTGAAAGCTTGACAGGTTTGAAGTATATCTCTGATGTTTTATATGTGCCTAACATTGACCAAAATTTGCTTAGTGTTGCACAACTTGTGGAAAAGGGCTTCAAAGTCATATTTGAAAATAATTGGTGCTTGATCAAAGACACAAAAGGCAAAGATGTATTTAGAGTGAAAATGAGATCTAAGAGCTATGCTCTAAATCTGATAGAGGAGGAGCAAATAGCTTTTTCGAGCACAACCACCGATGCTGATCTATGGCACAAAAGACTTGGACATTTTCATCTTGCAGGACTGTTATACATGCAGAAACATGCCTTGGTGAAAGGTGTCTCGATGCTTGAAGACAAGTTGGTAGATTGTGTGGCTTGCCAACTTGGTAAACTAGTCAGAAAACCATTTCCTCAAACCACTTGGAGAGCAACTCAAAGGCTACAACTTGTTCATACAGATATTGGGGGACCTCAGAGAGTATTGTCTTTAAATGGTAATAAATATTATATTACTTTTATTGATGATTATACTAGATACAGTTGGATTTATTTCTTTAAATCCAAGACTGAGGTTGCCAATATTTTCTGGAAATATAAAGCATTTGTGGAAAATCAAAGTGGTTGCAGATTACAAATAATAAGGTCTGACAATGGAAAAGAATATACAAATGACGTTTTTGATAAATTTTGTGAAGAAGCTGGCATTGAGCACCAACTTACAGTACCATACAACCCACAACAAAATGGTGTAAGTGAGAGAAAAAATAGAAGCATCATAGAGATGACAAGGTGCATGTTACATGAGAAAGATTTGCCAAAGAAGCTGTGGGCAGAGGCAGCAAGCACTGCTGTATTTTTGCTGAATAGGCTGCCAAGTAGAGTTTTGAACAAAAGAACTCCATTTGAAGGCTGGTTTGGGTACAAACCAGATTTACAAAATTTGAGAATTTTTGGTTGTGTTTGTTTTTCTTATGTTCCACAGGTTAAAAGGGACAAACTTGACAAAAAGGCTGAACCCGGAGTTTTCATCGGATATAGTAGCACGGCTAAAGCTTACAGAATTTTCCAACCACAAAATGGAAAAATTCTTGTGAGTAGAGATGTAAAGTTCATGGAAGATCAACAGTGGAGTTGGGAGAAGCCAGTAAGAAAGCAACTTCTAGAAACTCCACAACTCCTTGATGATAAAGTTGATGAAATTCCTGTCAGAGGTACAAGATCTTTATCCGAGATTTATCAAAAGTGTAATGTCGCTGTCTTAGAACCTGCTGAATTTGAAGAAGCTGAAAAGGAGGAGAAGTGGATTAATGCTATGAAGGAAGAACTTAAGATGATTGAAAAAAATGACACTTGGGAGCTAGTAGATCGACCTCAACACAAACAACCCATAGGAGTCAAATGGGTTTATAGAACTAAACTAAATGCAGATGGTTCTATAAATAAACACAAGGCCAGGTTGGTGGTAAAAGGTTATGCTCAAGTGTTTGGAGTGGATTTTTCAGAAACGTTTGCTCCCGTTGCACGTCTCGATACAATCAGAATGCTGCTTGCTTTGGCTGCACACAAAGGTTGGAAAATTTACCATTTAGATGTAAAATCTGCATTTTTAAATGGTTATTTGCAAGAGGAGATATTTGTGGAGCAGCCAGAGGGATTTCAAGTTAAGGAACAAGAAGATAAGGTTTACAAGCTAAAGAAAGCCTTGTATGGTCTTAAACAAGCTCCAAGGGCTTGGTATGGAAGAATTGATGATTATCTTAAAAAACTTGGATTTATTAAAAGTCCAAATGAAGCTACATTATATGTGAAAATGGCAGGAGGTGATTTAATTATAGTTTCTATTTATGTTGATGACCTCTTTGTGACAGGCACTAATGAAAAACTAATGATGGAGTTCAAAGCTAAAATGCTTCAAATGTTTGAGATGACAGATCTTGGTTTAATGTCCTTTTTTTTGGGAATGGAGGTGAAGCAAGAAAAAGATGGAATTTTTCTATGTCAAAAAAAATATGCAAAAGAAATACTGAAGACGTTCTGCATGGAGGACTACAAAAGCATTGATACACCAATGAACCAGAAAGAAAAATTCAGCAAAGATGATGGAGCCGATAAGGTAGATGAATATCATTATAGAAGTATAATTGGTTGCCTAATGTATCTTAGTGCAACTAGACCTGATATCATGTTTGCAGTAAGTGTCCTTTCAAGATTTATGCATTGTGCTAGTGAGGTCCATCTTCAAGCTGCCAAACGGATTGTGAGATATGTCAAGGGAACTATAAATTATGGCATCAAGTTCACTCACTCTCAAAATTTTCAGTTTCAAGGATATTCTGATAGTGATTGGGCTGGTTCAAATGATGACATGAAAAGTACAACAGGTTACTGTTTCAGCTTTGGTTCGGGTATGTTTTCATGGAGTTCCAAAAAACAAGATATAGTGGCTCAAAGCACAGCTGAGGCAGAATATGTGGCAGCCACTGCAACTGTGAATCAAGCTATTTGGCTAAGGCATATACTTGTTGATCTACATATGGAGCAAAAAGAGCCAACACAGATTTTTGTTGATAATCAAGCAGCTATTTCTATTTCAAATAATCCTATTTTTCATTGCAAGACTAAGCATTTTAAGATTAAGCTATTTTTCTTAAGAGAAGTACAAAGAGAAGGTGAAGTCAAACTTCTTTATTGCAGAACTGAAGATCAAAGTGCAGATGTTTTAACAAAAGCCCTTCCAAAATCTAGATTTGAAGCTTTGAGAAACAAATTAGGTGTTTGCAGCTATTGAGGCAAGGAGGAGATTTGTTGAAAATATACCTGCAACAACTGCACACGTGGCTGTTTTATCCAATTTTTAAATTTTAATTTTCTGTTATTTAAGACCTAGTCATTAGGAGTTTTTGTTTCTGTTTATCAGATTGAATTATTATTAGTCGTGCCTAAAAATAAGGGATATTTTATTTTGTATGTTTGACTCTATCTCTATTTAAAACGAGCAAGTGAATAATATCGTAGCATTCTCCGCAAAACATTTTTATCCTTCTACTCTTATTTTATGTTAACAACAACAGGTAAAAGAATTCTCTTGGACAATACAAGGTTCACTATTCAGTTCTGATATGTTTCTAATTTCCTTAGGTTGTTGTGACCAAGTGTTAGGAATAGAATGGCTGATCACCTAGGTGACATTACTTGGAACTTTGATCAACTAACAATGCAATTCTTTATACAAGGAAAAAAAGTTTGTCTTAAGAGGTGCTACTAATGGGGGACTCAAAACAATAAGGACGAAACAACTTGGAAAGGTTCTTGCTTCTAAAGTTCATTTGTCTATGTTACATGTGTGTGACCAACAAGGGAGTTCTCTACTGCAATCTCTGACCACTCATGCTTCTCGGGTAGAACAGAATGCTTTCATTGAAAACCTATTATTACAGTTTTGGGATGTTTTCCAAGAACCAACCAGTCTACCACTTAGACGAGGCAATCATGATCATAAGATTCCCTTGGTCCCTGAGGCTATTCCAATGAACAAAAGACCCTATTGATATGCTAAGTAGGGGTGCACAAAAAATTCAAACATAAAAGCCCAATCCATAACCAAGCCTAACTAGTTTTAAAAATCCAGATTTTTTAAAGAATTAGACATCTCAATCCATAAGAAAAAAAATCTGAAAGTAAATTGGTTATAATATATTAAAATCGGATAAGGCTTTATAAAACGAGATTTATTCTTTTCCTCCTTCTAAACCCTAAATTTATTTCTTGAGAAAAATTACACTGATTTGGTTCAGAGATTCACTTGCCCAGCCTCGCAGGTACTATTTTTTCCTTCTTAATTTTGAGTGAGCACCACCTTATTCCATTTTTTGTCGTTCTATTTTGCCGCTTTCCAGTTTCATGTGAGTACATACGATTGTGTTTTGTTGTTTCATTGTTTTGCTGTGTTGCTATTTCGCTATTTTGCTGTCTTGCTTTATTAGCAAAGGAATTGACACTGTTTCGTTGTTTTGCTATGTTGTTATTTCGCTGTTTTGTTGTCTTGCTTTATCAGCGATGGAATTGACACAGAATAGGTTCATTACAAAATGTCCTTTTATTCAATTTTCCAACATTTGAGATCCACAATATTGAAAGCTAGAAATTTACAGAATCATATATACCTCTAGTTAATCTTTTTTAACATTTTTCCAGTAATGCTTTTGGTATAAAGTTCATGGAAATGGAGATATTTTAAAAAAACAGAGAATCATTATGTTGTTGTTATTTTCTCTTTGATGATAGATGCAGTTCACGATCCACTGTTATAGTGGGATTGTTTTGGCAGTTAACACAGACACTTTGATTATGATGTTTAATTTTAGAAAAGTAAACCAAATTATCACTAGTCTTTGGCGTGCAAGGAACTATGCGTGTTCCATGTTTTAATATCTACCCTTTGTTAATTTTGTGGCTGACTTTTACAAATTTCAAAGGAAAAAAATAACATAAAATATAGAACATGTCAACAAGTCAAACACGTTGCCGGATTAACAAAAACACATGGACCATTGTACCTCTCTCTTTTTGCTGGATTAACAAAAATTTCAAAGCTATTTTGCTGTCTTAATCTTCTTTCCACTCTATTTTTTGTTTTTGGTTTCACTTTTGTATTCATACGTAATATAATATAGTTATATTAGAGAAAAATGGATAAATTTTAGTATTAAATAAAGACTCGTTATAATTGGTGTAAAATTTACTAATTAAATTTAATAAAAATTA
This sequence comes from Abrus precatorius, assembly GCF_003935025.1. Lineage (NCBI taxonomy): Eukaryota > Viridiplantae > Streptophyta > Magnoliopsida > Fabales > Fabaceae > Abrus > Abrus precatorius. Next base: position 18,771,928 of record NW_020874395.1, on the reverse strand, counting down.
TGTCTTTTCTCTTTAATACAAGTGTATCATGTTATTTATATAAGATATAAGATTCAAATTTATTTGTCCCCTTCCTTTCCTCTTCTCTTCTCTTATTTTTAATTTTTTCAACACTCATATGGGGAAGGCCATCTCTCTCTACTCTTATTTTTGTTTAGTCATACTATTCCCTTATTGCCTTTAATATGACTGATTGATGACGACTTCATATCATTTTGTCTAATCTTTGATAATTTTTTAAATATTTTTATTTTCCTTTTTATTGCAAAATAATAGACACAATGGATGATCAAGATGATTTTATGGCTTCTAAGACAGCAGAACATTTGACTACTCCGTCAGTTTCTAACATTGCTAATGTGTCACAATCTCGGTCTGATAAGCGTAAAAATTGATCTGAAGTTTGGAATCATTTTACTGTAGACCCTTTGTCAAATTAAAAAGCTAGATGCAATTATTGTAGTTGCTTGATGAAATTTGATAATGGGACGAGTTCCATGCTAGCTCATTCAAAGAAATGTAAAAATAATCCCAATTCAATTTCATCATCAATGGCAAATGCAAAAAAACATGTTTCTTCTCCTTCAATTGCCAAATTTGACCAAGAGAAGTGTCATATAGAATTAGTGAAGATGTTTATAGATATGGAAATTCCTTTTTGATGTGTGGAGCATGAATCATTTCAAAAGTTTTTGAGTGTTTTACAACCAAAATTTCATGTCATTTCACGCAGCACAATAGCACGTGATGTTTTGGGACTATAGGAGACAAAAAAGATCAAATTGAAAAAATTTATTTCTCAAAATCGTCAAAGGGTTTGTCTTACCACTGATTAAGTTTAATCTTAACTCACAGAAAATGTAATGGTAGACCATAAGACAGAGTCTGCAAAAATAATAGACTTTTTTACAAAATTTATCTTTCATAAATTATATTTATATTTTTTTTAAAATGAGCTTGAGTATGCTATGAATTGCAATATTTATGATACTTAAAAAATTATGCAAGAAAAGTTTAATAATAGTAAGACCTCATCAAATGACCAAACTATTGGAAGTGTTGCTTAAGAAGAAGATGTATATTCCCAAGTGTTGGGAAATGAAAGAAATGGTTACATTCATAGTTTGGAACTTGATATAACTCATTCTTTGTTATGGATAATACATCTAATGAAATTATCCAAACGTTAGAGTAAGAGATAAAATAATTAAAAAATTATGATGCTAAAATGAGTTTGATGAAACAAAATCAAGACAAGTTACCAATAGAGTTGTCTTTCATGAGATAAGTTGTAGATAAAATTTTTACTACTAAGTTTTCTATGACTAAAAATTGTATTGGGAGCTCATTTGGACAAGTAAAGTTCTCAAATTAATCTTTTAAACTTTAATTTTTCTTAAAAGATGTTACTATAAGACAAATTTATTTTCTCATAACATAATATTTTCTAAATTCTTGATACTTATAGAAGCTGTGAACAAGTAACACAATCACTTCAGTCATATAGTGCTAATGAAAAGTGTGCACTTTTTCATGGTATTATATGTGCTAATATAACTCTTATTCTTATTCACATTTACTTAACTCTTCTTAGCTTTTAAATAAATTTTATCATTGAACTTTCATGTTTTTCGTATATTTATAATCTATAAATATAGAATTATTGTTATTGATTTACAATTTTCTTATAATATTTGTGTTATATGTAGCAACTCTTAAAACGTTAAGTAGAAATTCAAAAACTTTATATCGTGATTCAAGGCCATAAGTATTTTAATTTACAAATGAAATATTTAGTCTTTTGAGACTTAATCATCATCATTACTATGAATAAAGAGTTTCATTTGCTTGACACATCCAAATTGCATATTTGATTAATTATTATTAAATAAATATATTATTGTCTCTTTCAATTTAATTGAGAAAATTCCCAGATAATGCATATGAGGAGCGAATATGAGAGGAAAAGCAAAGAATGATGAATTATACACGAAAAGGAGTAATTGTTACAAGCCTTAATATTTCATATAAAATGTCCTACTGAAATAGCAAAATGTGTTTGAAATAGTATTTGAAACAACAAAATTATTAAGATTTGAAATTGTATATTTAAGTTATTAAAATTCAATATTGTCTCTCACAAAGAGAAATGAAGAGGTTTAACCGTTCTTAAATCTCAAGTTTAGAATGTTTAGCATCAATACATGTAATTTACCATTTCATAACATCATAGTCTCTCTTGCCATGTTGAATTTGTTCTCTATACTTTTTGTAACTTACCTTTTAACATGTGGTTATTCACAACATTCAATCTGTACTCTACATTTAAAAACGTGGTTAAATAAAACTTTTTGTATAAGAAATTATTATTTTCTTTATAATATTTTTAAAATAGAAAAAATTAAATATTAAATATGTAATGAGTTGTCATAATTAATAAGATTTTTTCTTTTTGGCATGCAAAATGTTGATAGTGTGGCCATTGTGAAAAGGTGAATTTTGAAGGAAGGAATAGAAGTTTAGACAAGCAAAGTCAAACACTACTACAATGTTTTTCATATTGAAATGTCTTTCTTCTTCTTATTTACTTGTTCATAAGCAAACAATACTTAAAGAAACATCACATTATAGCATATTTTAAAATATAAGATGTGTGATAAGCTGATTAGCAAGTATACCAAATCGTTTGTAATAACAAAATAGATTTTATTGTCCACAGAGATTAATATTAATTACCAAACCAGAAGAATGTCATTAGTTGGGTTGAAAAACATAGTATAAACTTAAAAGAGAAATTTAGATATTGTGCAGAAAGTGAAGGTAAGTTATAAATGCTAGAAAATTAAATTAACATTAAGTGTAAAAGTTAGACGTAAGAAATTAAATGTAAATAGAGCTAAGTGCATAATGTAACTAAATAAGAAAATGAAATATGAGTTGTAAATTGATTAAGAAATGGGTTGAGTTTAAAATTTCTTAATCCTCTTTTATTGCATAAAATATGTAACCTAGAATACAGTTCAATCTAATGGTTAAATTTTCTACAGTACCTAATACCAATTCTTTGGTTGATTGGTTCTAAACCAGTTCTAAAGTCCTAATTCCTTAAGTAATCAAGAAGATGATAAGCATTAAAATTAGAAATCAATAGGACCACACCATTATAGATTCTTATTCTTAGATAATCCATAATGAGCAATTTAATTCAAATCCAAGAAAGATTATAACTTTCTAGTTATAAGTTTCTATTCATCAACACTAAATTCTAAGAAATAAGGAAGCATTAAGTTAAGAATTAAATATGTTAGATAACAAATTATATTTGATTTATGTTCAATGTTCAGTTCATTGCAATAGACAAAAGATTATATTCATCCTTTTTCAACCCCAATAAATTTAGCAAGACATAGCAGAAATAAAGAAGAAATTGAAATATATTGTAGAAATAAACTTCATGTTCAACTGAAAGCAAATTATAAGAAATGTAAATGTAGGAATCACTATTCTATTAAAGAGTAAAAGGAATGGATGGATGTAGCTACTTCCTATCAAAATCTCATACAAAAGAGAAGAAAAAATTAAATAAAAGATATCCGTACGTAAAAATGTACAAAAAACCTAAAATTACGTGTCTTAAAAGTGCAATAAAAGGCATTTCCTTTAGCAGAAATTTCTATTTTTATGTGCTCTGTCAGGTTCGTGTTCCCACAATCAATTATGCATGTGTCCACAAATATGTCATGCAGCAATTCAACTTCTTTTCTTTAAATTCAATTACGATTTCTCTTTTAAATCCTTCAAAAATAACTGCCAACTATCAATAATTGAACAATTCATTATATTACATTCCAAGTAATAGCATTTTTCTAATGAATATTCTAATTAATTACATTAACTTGAATCATTTATGCAATGAAATGTGTCATAAGCATTCAATTTACTACATGAGTCAATGACTCATCAATATGCTTTTATATTGAATTTACTTCTTACATAAAATCATCACCATTATAATGTATAAACTTTGATTGCTAATAAAATTTGTAAATTTGACGATTAAGGAAGTCAAATATGCATTTCTTTAAAAGATTTATTATTATTTATTTAAAATAATTGTATGTATATTATTATTTAAAAATTTATAAGTACAAATATTATTGTAATTAAAATTTTTATTAATCAAATTGTTTATATTTAAGAAATTATAAATTATTAATAAAAGCAATTTCAAAATTTACCAAAAATAGTAAAGGCTAAGTAAATGAATAGAAAATAAATTTTAAAATTGATTTTAGTAGTCATTTAAATTATCATTAATATTTATCATTATAAGTTAAGGTTTTTTGTGACGATTAATTAATTTTTTACTAGCATTTTTATATTAGTTAATAAAATATTTATCCACATTGGATTGGATGCAACGATTAATAATTTTATATCAATAAAATTTTATAATGTTGCATGCACCCTCACCACCTTTGTCTTTCAAAGTCAAATTCATGTTAAAATATTATAAAACTTCTTAGACAAGATTTGATCTTGTCTAGTTCTATGTTTTTTGTAAATCATTTGACGGTTCCCATTTTTGGTCTTGGTAACATGGTCTGTGATTTTCTAAAAGCTTTCACATCCAGTATTCTTTAATTTTGTGTTGTGCCACAAAAACATCATAAAGTCAATAAAATTTATGGCAATGTGCAACAATATTTTGAAAAGAAAGAAGTTGCAGAATTAAATGCATGCTACCCTCGTCGCCAAGAGAGATTATTCACAGACTCATGCAAACTTATCAAATTTCTAAGCAAATTAACTATTTAACTTATTAATGAAGGTTTCCTGATTCAAAAACCAAATAAAGCATTAGTATAATAGTGTTGAATTAGGATAGGTATTGAAAAAAACAAGTCCAACAAATCGATTAATTAAAATACTTCATGTTAGGTTGAGTTTGGTATCATCTTTATGAGGCTACGTACCCAAACCAATATAACCCAATCAAATTTAGGTTGATCTACGTCAAGGAAATCATACTAAGAATTTTAAACATTAAAATAGAATCCTTTTGAAAGAAAAGTATAAAAAGTTAATAAAAGAAAAACATATATAGTATCATTTAAAAAATAGAGAAAACCATGGCTTAGGTTTGGACTGGACATGGATTGAGTAAAAAACCTTTTTGCCTTGGAAATCGAATAATGATTGAATTTTTCATTTATAACACTAAATTTAACTAGTGAATCAATCTAAACAATCAAATTTCTTTCGAATCAGGTTGGATGAGTCAGGTCACGCGCGTGGATCCAAACTCATCTATACCTCTAAAATAAAGTTGAAATTCTATCTTAAAAAAATACCCCATCCAAACAAAAAGATAAGAATAAAAGAAATTTAATTTTATATCCATGCAATTGAATTCCCTAGGCATCTTTTATTGCTCTACCCAAAAAAATAATAGTGTGATGAACTTACCAAGATTCAATAGTCACAAAGTGAGATCGAGAAGGGATCAATAAAAAAATTTATATATGCAATAATGGAGGCAATTTGATGTATATTCAGGTTGCGCTAATTTCATGTTCTCAAATGGAATTTGTATTAAAATATGGTTAACACATATGTCCTTAGACATAGCTAGGGAATAACCTAGATCACATAATATGTGTTCCTTCTTCCCTTTGAACCCATCACCTCCAAAAACAAAAAGGTAATCAAAGAAAAAACTTCCAAAACATGCATGGTTGAAAATCATTACTATAGCTGACACACCAAGTGAATCTCAAATGCTCTTATTCCTTAATCAAGCATCTAATTTCCTTAATTACCAAACATGGACTCAAACTTAATCAGATCTTTTCAGCCAATTCGGCAACTTCTTCCACCACAGATGCAACATTAGATCTCCTCTTATTTGGAACAAAGCATTTATCACGAATCTCGCCTTTCCCTTGACGATCCGTTATCACATTCAACTGACTCACCTTCACAAAAGCATCGGCAAATTTGTCAAAGAACTTTTTCTGGTCAGAAGCGAAAGTATTGACAATCTCCTTTGTTTTGGAGTTACTCGCCAAGTCTTGGTCGGAGGTGAACACACCCTGGTTGTTCAATAGGTTGATGTAATACATGTTGTCGAACTTATTCGGAGTTCTTATGTCCAAATCAACAGTGTTGGGGAATTCATCAGTGGGACACGTGGCATCGAGTTTGTTCTTGAAGTTTTGTTCTATTGGTGGGTCTGATTCTGTGGTCCTGTTGAATAATGAGGGACAGTGTGCTCGACCATATGTGTGTGCACCTGAGAGAGCAACAACATCTGCGGCATCGAAGTTTTTGGCTCCGAAAATTTCGAGGAGTTCATCGGTTCGTAAGAATGGTGCTGGAATATTGTCTGGTGCTGATGGATCGAATGACAGGCTATCTTTTCTTCCCAATGGCACATCAAAATCGGGTCCTCCTAGCTGTATAAATTAAGTCCAATGAATTCATGAAAAAGAAAACACCAGTGAATGTCCTCGTTAACTAAGCGTTGTTTTAGTTTCAAGTTAGATAGAATTAACTTTGAAAATAATTATTTATAGTTATTAAATACAATTGAGATTTATATATTAATTAATGTTACCTAAATATTTTTATTAAGAAAATACAATAATTAATTTCTTAACACTAAACAAACCAACGAACTTCTGATTTTGGTATTAAGAAAAGGAGTATCCTTTAAAAATGAAAATTATTGAATATGTAAGTTCTCTGTATTATACGCTGCACTTCATATTATATGTTATTTTAACTTTTCTTGATTTTTTTAAAAACACACTTATGGCTTAAAGAAGCATTTTAACTTTGTCATTAAAACATAAAGTTATGTTATGAGTGTCATTAAAATACTTGTAGAAAAAGTGAAAAAACTAAAAGTTTTTAAGTTTTAAATATACTGTACTTTTTATTTATTTATTTATTACTCAACTTGTCATCTTAGAATACTTATCATAAAAAATTATCTTTGATCTTATTTATAAAAAAAATAAATATGTAATTCATCAATCCTAAAAGAAAAGAATAATGAATGGACATTACTTGGCGAACAGCTTCACGCGCGGCGATAACAAGGATATCTGAGCAAGAGACAACAGGTAGACACTGCCTGTAGATGAGAATCCGAAGGTTTTCAATGGTTTGAATGGCCTCTTGCCTTAAGCCCAAGTTTGCGGGATGTTGCTTTTCATCATCTTCTCCATTCACCCCATTCAACAATATAGATGCATCGCATCCCTGTTCCAATTATCCAAATCAATCTTCAATTAAATTACCCTTTTTTAAAATATATATATATATAAAACACTTCTCGATCCCACAAAACTTTTTCTTATACTTCCTTCTAAGAGTAAATAAACTGGTGCCAAACAATCAAGTCTTTAGTGTATCCTTTATGCATTCAAAATGGAAAGGAAAAACTATAGTTGTAGTTCATCATCATTTATACTTTAGCTAAAATCCCAGCATGTTTGATTGATTAATTCACGTGTTTCAATAGTTATAGATTTACGTTTACTTTGAAATTATTAATTATAAATTTTGCGTTATATTCATGTTAATGTACAAGTGCTTTAACGTATTTCTAATTACATATTTAATAAGTTAAATTGATACACTGAATTATCATGAATATAAAGTTAGTAATTTTTAATTATCTGATAATTTATAATTGAATGGCAGCGTAAACTCAAAATCTCTACATTGTTAATATATTATAATTAAATTATATATTTTTAACAGCTAATTAAACGTTAAATTAACTTTTTCTTCTTTCATTTTATTTTCTTACACGTGTAGAAAACAAGAAATTAAGATGGAAGTTAGGGTTTAAGATTTCTTTATTAAAGTCTTATACCTGAGCAAAGCAATCATGGAAGAAGAGGCGAAGTAGTCCAGGAGCTTGTCCAATGTCCTTGTCGAAGACATCCTCAAGATGCTTCCTTATGATCCTTTCAAGCTTAGGACATAGCCCAAAATAGTAATTCCAAGATAGTCCCTTCACAATGGGAGGCCTTGCTACTCTCTCACAAAAGACGTGTGTTTGAGAAACCAATAGAAGTGAAGAAATGAAGAGCAAAGAGTACAAAGAAGTAGATCTACTTCCACTAACCCTACCCATGTTTGGGTTGCTAAGAGTGTCTTGAGATCATAAGCAAAACTTTGAGGTATTTATAGATTGAATCAGGGTTCATGGTTGCTTCCCACTAGTTTTTTGCGTAATAATTAAATGTAGCGCAAGCGTTTTAAGACTTGCTTGGAACTACCATCAGATTTCCCAAAGGTAACATAGATGTGAATAATGATAAAAATTTGATTCACGCGTATATTCGATGTGGAATGCAAATAAAATAGACAATATAAGAGACCAAACAGAAGCTTATTGGAAGAAAGGGACGCCAATGGAGTGATAAAATTTTAATTATAATTATTTATTGTGCCAATATTTCTTTGAACAAAGTAAGCATCACAAATATATTCGTAAGCACTAGGCTTCAAAATATTGTTAACATTGACAGCTATCTAATTAATGGAGAAGAAAATACGATTAATAGGAAACATATTCCTATTAATTTTTTTAGTATTAAATAAAGACACGTTGTAAAATTTATTTATAACAAATTTTGACTAAAAATTATAAAATATTGTTAACACTAAAAAATATATTGTCGCATGCTGTAAGATTAATTTTTCTGCCACTTCGTGTGACCACAAAATTTTAATAATTACTACAACTTTAATAATTATTAAAACAGTGTTAGCTTAGCTACCAATCATCCTGATTTGAAAAGACTTTGACAAATCTAAACCCAAGAAATTATTTTTTAAAGTCGTAGTCATGAGTTCAAAGTGATCTAAATTGTAAATTAAGTGAGAAGTCTCTTTTGATGTGATACTAAGATGAAGAATGTTTATTAAGTAATTACTGAAACGATACTTTATTCAGAGTGTACACCGCATGCATCATCATTAGCAATGCCCTATATACGCTGTAAAGATACGAAAAAACGCCGCATGCATAACTCTCATTTCAATAAAAAGAGGTTAAAAAGGAAAAAAAAAATTAAATGAAGTTATTAAAAAATTTTAATTAATTAGATTTTTAATAAATTTAATAGAATTCTGTGATTTATGTAACCGATTTCACTTAATAAAATAATAATTAATCATTGATTATTATAGTAATAAATATATGCAAAGACATAATCGACAATTAATTCATAAAAATTTACATATATATATATATATATAAATTAAATAAATAAATATAAAAATATTTTATTATATTTCATGTTACATCTCTGACCTTTAAATCTTTTATTAAAAATTGTTGATTATACTTTGATACTTTTTAATAGAGTTTTATTAAAAGTGATGGAGTTTAATCATCTAAAAGTTAATTTTAAAAATTAAAATTAACAATATCTGAAAATAGCAAGCTTTTATATTCTTTTATTCAATCTAAAAATGGTAATCTGTATATAAATTAAAATATAAGAATAAAAAACAAAATTAAAGTAAATTGGATAATCCATCAGTAACATCAAAACCAGGGGCTAAATATTCTCTGTAAAAGCATATTTAATTACAGGACTGAATTTATGTCTTGACGTCTTTGGAGATCGATGAGGTGTCTCTTATGATTCGTTGCAATAAATGAAGTGGGTAAGGCCATGTGATGAACACATCTCACCCAGATTTGCTCTCATTCTATTGTTGCTTGGGAACCCAGTTTTTTTTCTTTTTTTTTTCTTTTTAAAAAAGTTTCTTCTTTCATGGACAAAGGACACCTACAATGTACATTATTATGCATTTAAATATTTCTTCACAGTATAAAAAGACGACTAACAACTTTTAAAAATTTGCTGTAACTTTTATAATTGAAAGAATTTTCTCTCTCACGTATAAAATAATTGTTATTGTTAATTTTATATTAATAAATAATAAATTTAATAATTTAATTAAAAAATTGTTAATATTTTTTAATTTTTAAATACACTGAAGTTTACTGGTAACATACTTCCAAAATTTTCACAAAAAAAGTGGCACGGTGTGACATATTATTCACCTCCCGTGCTTTCCTGAACGTGTAAATGCAGACCATTTAGTCAGCATTGAAACAATAATGATATTTTATTTATCCTCGCGAATCTGATGCAAACTTTATTAATTCTCACCAGATTTAGATCATCAATATAGCATGGGCGGCTTAAATCTACCATTTTATTTTTTATGTTTTCACTATTTTCTTAAAGTAAAATTTAAGCAAAAGTTTAGATAAATTACAGTAAATTTAGTTGATCTTTAGTTTTTATTTAAGTCACCAATTGTCATTAGTACATAATGTGAAAACTAAGTCACCCTTCAAGTTTTATGTTGCTTACTTTGAGATGGAATGAAGACTTTGTTTACATTAATGTTTTTTACTAGTTTTTTTATTGTGTCTTGAATAATATATTGTGTTTCGAATTTATTGGAGCAGAGGTATGTGACATATTGCTCTTAGGACAAAAGTTATATAGCATACCAATTCCTTTGATTTTCCTAACATTTTATGTCCTTTGTCATCAAGGAGACTTACCATCTAAGGCACATTAAATGCAGTTTGGGTTTTACTCTGTTTTTTTCTTTTTCATGTTTAACTCTTTAAAATGGCTTAGAAAACAAAATCCCAATGCAAATTATCCATAGAAAATATATTTAAGATAACTATTTTTTACACTCCCTTTTATTATTAATCACACCATTCTTTTGTTTGTAATTTTTTAATATAAAATTCTAAAATCTATTTTTTGTTTTTAAAATTTTAATTATAAAAATCGTTTAAAATAATTTCCAAAATTTAATATCTAAAAGGTGGGGCAAAGTGCAACCACCAATGTTTGAAACTTGTGATCTGCTAAGCCCAATCAATTTTTCTGGCTAAATAGATCCAAGCCATTAACAGAACCAGAAGTAGTACGTCACCACCTGAAAGATCATGCTTTCAAAAGGTTGGGGTTTTGGCAGGTTGATTGGGTATAGTTTTGTAAAACAGAAACATTTAAAACTATAAAAAAAAAAAAAATTTAGTTTAGTTTAAATTTTCAAACCATTAATTGATGATTTTTATATATTTTTTAAATTATATTTAAAAATATTTAAAAATTATAAATATATTATAAAATACATAATCAATCATAAAAAAAGTAATAATAATTCCTTATTTTAGAAAATTAATTAATATAAACTTATTAAGAAAAATATCTCAAAAATCCAAGAATACACAAACATGTTGGATTTCAGAAAATATGAATCTAAGCATCGAACCAATAAATATCGAGCTTAATTGATTTGGTTTAGGTTGGACTCAATTGTGTAAGAAAAAAAGGAAGGAAGGAGCATACTGCGAAACAAAAATCAAAGTAAAAAGCACATTTATAATTTACAAAGTTAATTATGAGGGGGAAAAAAAAGAATCTTGAAATGAACTAAAACAAAAACAAAGCCATATGAGGAAATTTGGAGCAAAAGGAAACTTGCAATTTATTTTAAAAATAAAAGCCTTTTATCGTCTTTATTGAAGAATTTGAAAAATAAAAATAAAAGTTGGAAGCCCACTCCATCTTCTCTACTCTAGGGTCACCCAAACTGATCAGTACAAGAAGAAATGAAAGATAATGAAAAACTTCACAGCAATTGGTATAAATAAAAGGTTTTAAAATTTTAAAAGAATAAAATAAAAGAAATATATGTATTACACTATGTAAAATATTGTTTTTGTCATGCAATCAGTTATAAATATCACTTAACATAATATATGAATATAAATATTATTTAATATGATATATGAATATTCACTTACTGTTTCTTGAAAGTAGATTATCATAAAGACTAAATGGATGAAAAGAAAAAGGCGAGATTATCAAAAACATTCTAAAATTTTCAAAGTTCAAATACTTAACGTTAACAATTTCATAAACTAAATTAGATGTTTACTCTTTTTATTTTATTAATATACATGTTTCCTAAGAGAAAAAGAGATGCAAGGAGTAAGCTAAAGGAAACATTATAGCATTATCTACATTATTATAACATAAGACGATTAATCTTTCATTTGCTCTAGTGCATTCAATCTAAGCCAAGTTAATGTAGAATGACATTTAGAGGGAATGAGATCTCTACATGTGGATTGTCTATCTCTCCAATAGTATACATCACTTTACTAGTGAAGATAAAGGTCTAGTTAACTACATTAAAATTCGACTATCAAATTCTGAACTTGAATATCATACAATGTGTAATAGGGCCAACATCATTCATCTTCTCATTACAATTATGCAAAAGAGTCACAAGAAAAAATAGAAAACTGAATACATTTTTCACAAACTATTTCATGAGGAAATAATCAAATTAAAGAACATAAAATAACCAATCAACAAATAAAGTGTGGTTAAGTCTTTTGTATTTTTCCTTTACAATTTTCCCATTGAGTAATTAATTATTTCATTATTATATATGTCTATTCATAATTCTAATAGTGCTACATCCAATGGATTCAATTTTCATAGTGCACAAAATCAAATCATTGTGGTCACTTTTAATTGTATACATTTTCACCAATCTTGGTTTGTTTAAGTGTAAGTAACAATATTTACACAATTCACTCTCAGGAGTACAAGTTAACTAGACTTGTCTCTTGATTGACATGTGTACTTAACCATTCCTTATGTATAAAACTTAGACCAACACTTTCAATTTTCTCACTTGTATTTAGTGTTATTCAATCAATAAACTTCTAACCTTTAATCATTTTAGGTAAATTTGTGCCTCAAACTAAGAACCTTCCACCTTCAATCTAGATTGATTAAATTTACACAAAACTTTTTCAACCATTCTTTATTTTTAGAAAGTTCTTCATTAAACATATAATTTTTTTTATATATAGAATTTTGTATTTTCTTCTTAATACACTTGTACTTTCACTTCATAAATAATTTAATAACAATATTTCACTCCAAAAAATTATAAATCTTGTATTATTATTTTTATTATGATGTCTTTTAACCAAAATATAAATTATGTTATTTAAATTTTTATCAATTATGCTTACATATAAAAATACATCTTAAAATTAGAATCACATCAAAGTTTACAATTAGACTTTTTTTTTACTCTTTCCTTACTTAAAAATTTATGAAATTAATTTATATAATCAATATACTTAATAACATTATTTTTTTAAAAAATTCCAAAATTTTACAAAACAATCCCATGAAATTTTAAAATCCTATAGTTTAGTCTCTAAACTTTTGAAAATTTTTAAAAACACTCCTCCTTCATATATTTTGAAATATTTTCTTAAATCGATGCAATTCGACATTTTCATCTGTTTTCCACATGTAATCTCATATAGCCATAGAAAACTACCTTGAAATTAGTGAAAACTATTAAACTAGTGATTGGAAATTGGTTTGAATCAATTTTTAAACATTTTTTTAATTTTTAAGTAAATAAAAAATTGTATATAAGATTTATATATACATTGCTTTTATTTAATATTTTATTATTTTATATGATAGCTTTATATTAATGAAAATTTTACTAAGGTTATTTTTTATTAATTTATTATTTAATATATTATATATTTTATTACTAGCGATCTAATTATGATGTAACCAGGAAATTATAAACCAATACATCTATTATTTCAATAACCAAAATATATACATTGATGGTTAAAATTAATAATTGTAAATGTTTTATTATTGAGTTTAATGTGATAATAATGAGTTTGATTTCTCTCGATTGATCCATACTTACTACGTATCGAAATTTTCATACTCGTCTTTATTACCTTAATTTGTTAATTACAGTATGAGCTCTACAAACAATTTTTTACAAATTATTTGATATAAAATAAAAAATATATTTATTAAAATATAGCAAATAAGAAATGGAGTTATATACAACATCACTCATTTAAAATAAAAAATAATACAATGTATTAAACTACAATGTATAATATTTAAAAAATTATAACAATATTTATCTAAAATGATGATGAGTCATAATAAGATGACGAGTTAAAATAATGATGAGTCGAAATAAGATGATGGGTTTATTTTTTAAGTAAAAAATTTATTCTAAGAAATTTTTATATAATGATTAATAATATTTTCTTTTTAAGTAAAATATATTAATATGATTTTGTAGGCCGTTTGGAACCACAACCTCAAGCAAAGACTTTGTAGCCGTATGTTTGGGTCAATCTTATGATAGCTAAGAAAACCTAATCAATTAAAATATATCATCCATAAAAATATGATATATAGTAAAACAATGAAAGATCAAATTAATAAAATTTGCTATCAACAAAAAAAAAAACCCAATAAAACTTGTCTAATATTTTTTGCAATGCTTTAATTGAGTAAGTTGGGATAGAGTGTATATTTTTTTAATATTTAAGATTTTTTTTTCAAATTTTTTTATTTTCATTGTATATTAATATTCATTAAATATTATCTCGTTAACAGTAAAATTAAGTTATTTTATTTGTTAAGATAGGATTTTTTAATAATATATTATTTCAATAAAAATAATTTAGTTCCATAATCATTCTTTTTTAGTTTTAAGATAGTTATAACTTTCTAATTCTACAAATTCTATTAAGTGAAATTTGACTCTTGACTCTTTAAAGTGAAGTTATATTTTCTATTAAATTTAAATTAGTTATATTTATAAAATATTTTAATTTAAATTATAGATCGATAAAATTTCACTTTTTTAATATTTTGTTTACTTTAAAAGACTTCAATCTATGTGAAGTCACAATAAAAAATTCTAGTAAAAGACTTCAATCTATGTGATTGTTCATTTTTTAAAATTTTAAAATACTTATATAATAAATTTAATACTTTTAAACTTTTCTTTAAAATTGTTTAAAAAAATTGAGAAATAATAGAAAGTGTAATGAAGAATATAATAAGAAAATTGTGTTAATAACATTCTTCAAGTGACTCTATTACTTTAGAAAGAAGTATTTATTATTGTGTGATAAGAGAAAAAGCATTTTTACAATAAAAAATTCTTAATAATCTATTTATTATTTTATAAAAAAATGTTACATAAAAAATAAATACATTTAATATTTTGGAAACAATAAAACATAATTCTTTCTTTATTTTAGAATCACAACAATTTTTTAATAATATTTCAATTATTTGATGAAAATTATATAAAATGAAAAAAAAGTATTTAATATGATATATTATTATTCAAAATTATGATATAAATATATTAATAATATTAAATATTATATTATATACATTTTAAATTTTTTTTAATTAGTATTATCCTTATGACACTAATTAAATCTAGTCCTAATTAGTTTTGATGCTAGAAAATTAATTTTATACTTTCTAATAAAAAATACACATTTTAATATAAGTATAAGATTAAAATTATTTTTAAGATAGTTTAATTGCATATAAAAATTTAAAATTAATTTAATTATAATCAACATTATTTAACTTTAAAATACATGAATTCTATCTCCAATGACATTTAGCAAGAGAGAGAGGAAAACTAATATTAGTGCATTTATTTTGACATATTAATGTGAGTGAAACTAAAACTGAAGTATCTGTCAAGGTTATGTAAGTTTAAGTTCAAGCAAAATCGTTTTTTGCAATTTTAAAAAATACCCATTTTAATTAATTTAAGAAGAATTTAAATATATATTTTGATTATGTTAAATAATTTAGAATTAATTTTATTAAAAATAATTTCAACAATATTTAGCAGCAGTTAGAAAGAGAAGAACTAACTTTAACAATGAAACTGAAGTATCTATCAAGATCGAGCCAAAGCCCAATGAAAAGCCAGGTTGGCGGTGTCCCTTTAGGTTTCTTCTTCATTTACCATTTTTTTCAATATTATTTTCTCAGTTATTTCTCCATTCACCCGTTTGAATCTCTCTCTCGGTCTTTAGAATTTGAGGTGAGTGAATGATGGAGAGAGAAAAATTGGACTATCTCTGTCGTAACCGTTGTGATGATGCCACTTCAGAGTGGACCCCAACGAAGCTGTAATAATAATAACAATAATGGTAATACTAAATGCTGAAAAATAAAAAAACGGTTTTATTAAAGTATATTTAAGAATTTAGTACAGAAAATTTTTATAATTTTAAATTTATTTTTAAATTGAATTTGAATATCTAAAATTAATAATTTTTTATTTGTTAAATATATAAAATGTAATTAATGTTTAACAAATTACTATTTTTAAATATATAATAAATTCACAACACCAAATTCTTATTAATAATTTTTAAATCTGTATAAAAATCATAAAATAAAAATTTAATAAATTGTTTTATTAAAATTTATATATTTAATAAAAATATTAATGCAATAAAAATGGATAACGCCTGCTTCTTTGAGGTGGTGAATTTCAGAAATTTCACCGCAGAGAGAAGAAAGAAGGGGTTCTGGTTTCACAACTCACAACAACAACAACAACACCTCTTTCTCTTCCTTCTTCAACAGTGTTTTCCTTTTCTTTATTTATATATATTTTTCTATTCACTTTTTTCTTTTTATATTTACCCATAAAAACCAAACTCGCAAATTCCAAACCCGAAATCGCCATCTTTGAATCATACCCATTTTTTATTTTTGGTTTTTCTCTTTCTCTCTCGCGTTGAAGGTTGCAGATTTTGACCCTTGAATCGCTGAATCGAACTGCCGTTCAGTGGTGGGGTCGTTTCGGAGTGGCATAACGCGTTGTTGAGATGAGAAAAACTTGCATGGTTTGTGTCTGCATAGAGTTGTTGTAGCAGAGCTTCTTCTTCTTCTTATTATTATTCATGGCAGAGAAGCGCGTGTATGAAGCATGGAAAGGAAGTAATGTAATGTTCTTACTTTCTTTTCTTTTCTTTGTTTTTTCTTTTTCTTTTTTAGTTTTACTTTGCTGGTTTTTAACGAATTTATCTTTTAATGCTTGATATGCGAAATGGGTATCTGTTAGATTTGTTTTGTGAGTCGGGGAAAGTGTGGATTTTTTTTAAAAATTTTGTAAAGGGTTAATAGTTATACGTTTTGAATTCTGATTCTGGTTTTGTTGTTGCTTGGAAGTTGATAAATGGGAGTGAATAGAAGAAAAGAAGAGAAAAAGGTTTATCTTGGTAGTGGAGTTTCAAAATTTAGGAAGTGGGGTGTGTGCTGAGTTGGTGGGGTGAGATTGTGTGGTTTGGTTTGGGAATTGTGCTGCTTTGAATGAGCAGTTTTGCGTGTCTTTTGTAACCATTCTTGTGTCTATTTGTGTGAGGAAGCTTGACTTTGTTAGTAAACTGATAAACATTAATGGTGGTTCATTGGAGTTGGAGGAGTTGGTTGCAAGAAGAATTTAATGTGATTAATTGACTTTATGTATACCGTTTTCCTGATCAATAACTGGTCTTGGCTGCTACTGGTTTTCTGCTCAGTTATGGGGTTTTGTCTTCTAGTGGGGGAGAGATTGTGAAATAATACTTCTGTCTTGTGTCTCTTGGTTTGGTCGAAGCGTTAATCCATACTTGGCAAGTTGCTTTGTCTCATGGGCAAATGAGAGATGATGATAAATAACTTCTCCCTTTGTTTGCTGTTCGTTTATGATTGGTTTTGATCTCTAATGCTTCCCTTGTTGCTTGAAACTTGAAAGTTGAAAGGGGGAATAAAGACAGAGAAACTTTAACTTGGGAGTGTAAATTTTGGAATTTAGGACGTGGTGAGTGTATGTTGTGAGTCTGTGTGCGTTGAGTTTGTGGAGTGAGATTATGTGCTTTGGGAGTTGTGCAACTTTAAATGAGAAGTTTTGTCTGTTTGTATGAGGAAGCTTGACTTTGTCTGCAAACTGATGGAGCCTTTATAGTTGTTTAGTGACTGGTCATGGCTTCAGCTGGTTTTCCACCTTGTATTTGCCATAGGGGAGAGGTGTGTGAAGCAATACATTAATCAGGTGTTGTCTTAGTTAATTCCCAGCATTACCCTTAGCACGGTGAGATGCTTCTCATGAACAAATGAGTTATAGAGCTATGTAGTTATACAGTCTTTTTTTTTTCTTGTTTTGCTAAAACATTTTCTAAAGGTGGTGCATGTTTTGTTTTTGTTTATAATTGAGGAAGCTAAGAAGTATCATGAATTTGTGATAGTGATCAATTTTCTACATGCATGATTTGATGATAGTTTTCATATACAAAAAAAATTATGTTAGTTAGTTAATGTTAGTTAGTTAGTGCCCCCCTTCAAATTAATTATAAAATACTATAAGGCATTTTTTTTTTCAAGGAAGAATGTAGACACAACTTAGTTTGATTTTAGAGGCACTGTTGAATTCCAAAGGAACAATTCTATTGTTGTCCTTATGTTTGCAATCTAATTTGACAAATACACCGTCCAAAATGGCTAAGGAACCAGGGTAGGTGCCGGTGTTCTGTGAGAGGTCATTACTATAAGTGCTCTTTGTAATATTAATGTGGAGGTCTGATTTAGGAACAGTAGTATGGAAGATTGCTGGTGAAAATTACTGTACATTTATACTTTGGAGCAGTTTTTGGGTGGTTTTTTTTTTTTTTTTGTGTGTGTGTGTAAATCACTGGCTAAACTAGTGGTAGTTTGCAGTTTATGTAGTTCTTGGGTGTATTTGGGTGAACCAGAATGCATGCTCACCTTTAGGGTTGTGGTTTCTATTTTCTTTTAAACTTGCTATAGGTTTTTGCTTTTGGCAATCTGCTAGAATCTATTTCAATTAAGGTGCCATTTTTTATATGCAGAGAGAGACTGGAAAACTTTGCTGTGTTATTGAATTTTTCAAGATCTGTTCTTTCTTGTCTTTTCTTTTACCTTTTAGGTTGTGTTACTATCCCCTAGTTGTATATTTTCTCATCTCTTTTGTGATGTAGTCGCCTGTATTTGATTTTGTGTATGGCCTGACATGTGATCCAACCTGAAAAGCATCCAAACAAAGACTTTTGATGGAGATTAGGAGTGGGGATAGAATGACTACACCTATAGTCTCCAAACTGCTGGCTACATTTCATACAGAAGTTTAGTTTACTTTATGGTTGTTATTGACAACAATTACTGTTATAAATAAAATTGCTAACAGTGTTCATCAGAAAATTCTAGTTTTAGGTCTCGCAAACTGTAATGTTTCTTTCCTTGCTTTTTGTTTATGGTTAATGCTCTTATTATTATTAACTGTGATTGTAGCAGTATTGGTTTTAAGTCTGACCACTGATATTTTTGGTTGCAAGAGCCCTTTGTTCTTTAAGCTTTAGCAATGCGCTGAACCACTTTACCAAATTCTGAAATTTAATATAGTTATGAAGAATGGAGGAACCAAGGAAGTAGTGATTGCATGTTGATGATTCATTCATAAAGACTTTCCATATCATGTTAAGGAAAAGGGGCCAACTCTCCCATGACCATAACCTATCAGGTGGAGGTTTAGGAAGGATATAAATCTCTAATAGGAGAATAAGTTAGAAAGTAGAAACTAAACATACGTTTACAAGAAAACACTAGAGATGAGTTTGAGTTAAAATCCTACTAGTTATTGAAAAGAGCATAAAAAGCTGTTGTGGTTGGAGAGCCCAATGCCTTATAAATAAACCACACATTAGAATCCCATATTTCTAACGTGGGAATCAAGTCCCACACCTTGCCATTGGGAAGGGATTCTAACATCCCACCACCCTCCACAGCCCCAATGCCCATGTGGGCTGGCTGCGTTAGTCCTTGACTAGTCTCAGGCAAACACTGCAATGCCAGCTTCACTACTTGCTCTGCTCAATTGCAGCTGAGAGACATGGTGGAAGGCTCTGATACAAATTGATAAGATTTTTGGAAAAATCATACTTGATAAGAGTTTTGGGAAAATCGTACATTCATACCACAAAAACTAGTTGTTGTTGTTGGGGAGTCTAAGGGTTTATAAACCCGTACTAGAATTCTAAACATCCAATATGAGACTCAAGTTCTATACCTTACCATTAGGATCCTAGTAAAAAATCCAATTATTCCAATCAATGTAAAATATATTCTAGTTCCAAAGCTTTTGTTTGTAACCATGTGGTGTGATATAAAGATTCTAAATGATAAAGAGAGGTCATGCATGATGCATCAATAAGAAGATAATCCCCTAATAGATAAATAGTCTAAAACTCTAGTAGGGGGATTTGTGATATTGTTTTACATGATTCGAGTGAGTAATATTGATTGCAACTCTGCATCCAAATTAGCAAACAATTTGTTCATCTGTTGAATCCCATGCTTGGCTCAAAATTATTTGACACCCTAATAATGTGGGTGCCTATATTTTTGTTCACCACTTCACACCACTAAGAAGGTAGTTATGAACAAGTACCTTGAGATTCTCCTAACCAGAACCCTACTATCAATAACATGTTTGCTGACAATCTTTTTGAGATTGTCTTTGTAATGTCCTAGCACTTTTGGAAGAAAGCAATTGTGAATTTGTCTATGCTTGGGGCTTTATGTTGATTCATATCCCAAAGTTCCCTTTGTTCTCCTCAGAAGATTATTCTATCAAAATGTCCTTGTATGTAGAAATTAGATTCAAGTCTTAATCCTTGATGAATGGTCTAAAATTGTTCTTTTTGTAAATCAGGTCTTACAAAATCTCATAAGATCTTAAAGTCTTTCCCATGGTTTGCAATCCCAATCACAGCTGTGCCTTGTTTTTTGCTGAATTAGTGGGATTGCTGAGTAAAATTGCAAGATCAGTTGGATTGGATCCCACATTCCCAGTGTTCCTATCAATGTTGTCAAAAAAAAGTTTTTCCCTCCCCTATTCATTTTTTTTTTTCAATTCTGTTTTTCCCTCTCCTATTCTGTTTTACTCCCCCATTTTTCTCATTTTTCCCTATTATTCTGTTTTCTTGATTCTGTTTTTCTGTTTTCACTTCCAAGTTTCCTTCTCCATTTTTTTTTATTCTGTTTTTCTGTTATAACTTCAGCTTTTTTTTTCCCTCTATTTTCCAACCATTTTATTATTTTTTTCACAAAACCTTCTTCCTTTCATATGTAGTTAGTTTTTTAGCTTTATATCACATTTTGCAGTGTATATATATATATTATGACTGCCATGCTCCTGCCATGGCTTCCGCCATGACCTGGCATCTGCCATTGATAACATTGGTTCCTTATTGACCCATCTATTTTAACTTAAACCTGAAAAGCCATGGATGACTTGTTGTCTGACCCAGTTCCACAGAGATTTTAAATGACTATTTTTTTATACTTTTCTGGTTTGTTTTAGCTGTGTTCCTCTTCTAGTTCTTGTGTATCATTGCATCTGCCTCTTCCCTCTTTTCTCCATCTCCTTCTGATAAGAACCTTAGAGGAAATACACCTCAAAAACTAATTGTTGTCGTGGGAGAACTCAAGGCCTTATAAATCCCATATTAGAATCCTGTACTTCTAATGTGGGACTCAAGTTCTATACCTTGTAATTGGATCTTAACATCACACCATGCTTTTCAGTCTTGTTGCCCCATGCAGGATGGCCATGAACTAGCTGCTTCACTAGTCTCAAGTGAACACTGTCATGCTGTCATCAGCACCTGTGACTCGATTGTAGCTGGAAGACATGGTGGAAGGCTTTGATACCAATTGACAAGAACTTTTGCAGATATCTCCCAATGTAGCATTAAAATATTCTGTGCCATTATTAGTGTGCAGAATTTGAATGTGTATATGTAGCTTTGTTTGAATAAATAAATGAAAGTTAATAAGCACATGACGAACCCCTGTTGTGTCGTTAAACAGATAAACCCAATAAATTCAAGTATGAAAGTCAATAAATGTAACAAATCACCGAGTATGATTGAGAGTGCAAGAAGCACTGCATAAATTATTGTATTACAAAATAACAAAATTCTCTCTTAAGAATGTTAAATGAAAAAAAAAAAAAATTCTGCTTTTGTTTGAATATATAGGAAATATCTTAGAATATCTTTTGTGCATCTTAAAATGTTTTATAATATCTCAGAATTTCTTCAGAATACGTTGTGAAATCAATCAGTTTTTTATTTGTGGAAGCAATCTAGGCATTGTTTCCCAATGTTATGTTGTTTCCATATTTATTACCACATATAAGTAGGGTAAATCCTACAAATTTCAACAAGAATTTGTTTCAAAGTAGTAATGTTATCCTCCTGAAATGATGTAGCTTGCATTTTGCTAAATTTGTTCATCCTTATTTCAATGTTATTTTTTAATGAACTATTTTCTGTTATTTATTAAAATTTTATTTCATTTCAAACTTTTCTCTTAATCTATACAGAAATTCCTATTTGGAGGAAGGTTGATATTTGGACCTGACGCTAGGTCACTACTTGTCACCTTGTTGCTGATCATTGTTCCAGTTATCATCTTTTGTGTATTTGTAGCAAGGCATCTTCGGCATCAATTTTCCTCATATAATGCAGGATATGCTATATTGGTGGTGGCTGTTCTGTTCAATATTTATGTAAGTTCTATTAAGTTTTTCTGTTCATTGTCATTTGATTTTTTTATACTATTGTTCATCAGAGACTTGTTATTTTGCACATCCTGTAATCTTTTTAGGTTATCTTTTATTTAGAACTTGCTTTCTACTATCTCATCTAAATATTCCTCTTGGTTCTACAGTCCATATCTCCTGCATGCCTCCTCTCCAAATTAGACAATAATTTGTTGAGAACATCACATTCACATGTTGAAAGAATTTATCAGAGAAATTGTGTTAGGCTCAGTAGTTAACCCACCCCAAAATTACTATTGAGGGATGGTCACAGACTCACAATGCTTAAGTTATGGATACACGATGATAAACAACTTATACTAAACATAAAATGCTCAAAACTGAAAAAGAAAACAAAATTAAAGACATTCATAATTGATATAGTCATAGTGTAGACACAATCACCTTCAATCTAAGGCTCAATTAACTTGAAAATATTGAAAACTGAGTAATAAGAACAAAAGAATGGACTAATGAGGTAAAAAACAGTGGCCTGGGCAGTGCCATGTACAGAACAGAGTGAAAAAAATCATGGACTTGGTTGGAGAAAATGAGGAAGTTGAAGCAGTTTAGTCCATAGTAGTCAATAGCGGCCACAATTGCAGTAAAGTGGATTGGAGCATCTCCCTACCGCTATTTCAAGTGCATAGCATTGCGGTTCTCTGTAGTGGCTGGAGCAGCAGGAATCGTGGCCAGAATAGTGGCTGTTGTGGCTGCTATTTGATGCAGGACAGAAGTGTCAAATTTATCTTTGTTTTCTTAACATTTGAAGGCTTTTAAGGGGGGAAATTTTGGGATTTTGCTCCCATTTACATTGTCAATATTTGTTTGCTGTTGTATTATTCAAACTCAGTATTCATGAACCCTAAGTGCTCCCTTTCTCCATCTTTGGCAACTTCTGCTTCGTCCAGCAAGCCTCACATTAGCCGATGTCCTTTTTCGGCCTAGTTCTGGTCATCTTCATTTTTGGCTAGACCTACTCATTTATGACATGACCCATTTGCATTAGGGGCTACTCTCCAACCAAAATTTGACTCGGTTCACTATATCTAGCCAAGTTATAGTCATCAGCTTCATTTCCAGCTAGACCCCACATATTTTCCAATGAGACCATTTGCATTGGGGGTTTCTTCCAGTGAGATCACTTGCGATGGGGGGTTTCTTCTCTGTTCTGTTCTGGCTTGCAAGAACCCTCCAAAATGATTGAAATTTGAAATCTTCAGCATAGATATGTGTAGCATAATCTATATTTGGTGTATTTTAAATTTTCAAAATAGTGGTCATCGTGCTATCCACTATTTTGCTATAGCGTGTTTGGAGTCAGTCGCTCCGTGCCTCTGTCCAGGATTACTATGGTTTAGCCATGTTTAGATCTCTCATTGTCTATAGATATGAACAATGTATAGCTTATAAAAAGCTTTGGTAATCCTTATCTTATGAACTAGCTTTTGAGTTAGTCCTAACTAACCCAAATTTCTGATGGTATCAAAGCTTATTGTATATATGATGTTGGGCCACTTTCAATTGTCCAATAATCAACCTGGCTACAGATTTTTTAATATAATCAACTTGGTCTTGTGGATTTTCCAATGTGTTCTACCTGGTCCCGTGGCTATCCTAGTGCAATTTACCTTGTCTTGTAGTTTTCCAGTGCAATATTAAAAATTAGTCCCATAATCTACATGTCCCAGATGTGTAGTCCTAAGTCTGAGGAAGGCGTGTTTCAATCCTACATTGAATATGGATAAGATTGAAGTAGGGCTTATAAGGGGCAATCCTCACTTCATTAGTTAACTTTTAGGGAAGAGGTAGGCTCAACCCAAATTTAATAAGTGTCTGATGCTAGCTTATAAAAATGGTTTTGGATGGTCAAAACGTTAAGGGGGAGGCAAAAATTTTGGACGAAGAAGAAGTTTTCCAATTCCAACCCTAGACATGTCTAACAACAATAGAAATCATGAAGGTCTGGTCAGAAAATTAGGTGGGGCATGGTACAAAGAGGGGGACCCTGATAAGAATAGTGACTGCACACTGTGACAAGTAGAGCAGGGCATTGAGGGGAAGTTGCTCAATTTGCTGCAACAGTGCAATACAATAGCAGCACCTGTTCTGGCATTTATTGAATGATTCTGATAGAATAAGAATTTTTGAATGATGGAAAGTGTATTGAATAGGCTCAGTCGAACTAAAGCTTTCTGAATTGTTTGAGCTCTCAAGTGGCTCAATTGCCCTATTCTCCAAATAATACACGCTGTCCATTCTATCTATCATAACCTTTATTTAAACTACGTCTAATGGAAAAAACAAACATCATAACCGAAAGATAATAACAGAAAAATAAAAAACAGAAATTAAATTTTGAAAGCTAATCTATTTCCTAACACCTTTCCTAAACTGTTGCCTTTTATAAACTTTTAAACCCTCTGGAAATTTGTTTCTAACAACACTCCCCTCTTGAACAACCACCTTGTCCTCAAGGTGAAATGCTGGAAATGCTATCTGAATGTCTTCAGCAACCTCCCATGTGCTCTCATGATCTAGCAAGTTCTTCCACCTAATCAATAGTTCCGTGTCTCCTTGGCTGTTGGTCCTCACTGCCAGGACCTCTTCAGGTTGTACTAGTAACTCCCAATTTTCATTAAGACTGGGGGGTAAGGGTTGACTCCTTACTTCGGCTGCCACACATTTTTTAAGCAGAGAGACATGAAAAACAGGATGTATTCTTGCCTCCTCCAGTAGTTCGATCTTGTAGGAAACTTCTCCAATTTTCTCCATTACCTAGTAGGGGCTGTAGTATCTAGGACTGAGCTTTTGATTGGTTTTGGTGGCTAGAGTCTTCATTCTATAAGGCTGGATCTTTAAGTAAACCATTTCTCCTACTTCAAGCTCAATTTCTCTCCTTTTCTTATTAGCTTGGGCCCTCATTCGGTCTTGTGCCCTATTCAGCTGCCACTTTAAATCTCTGAGGATGCGGTCTCTTTCCACTAGAGCCGAGTTGACCTCCTCCACTGCGGATGTACCGACCTCCCCTCGTATGATAGCCGGCGGGTCTCTACCATATAATGCCTTGAAGGGGGTAGCTCCTGTTGAGCTGTGATATGTGGTGTTAAACCACAACTCAGCCCAACTCAACCATCTAGCCCATTGCTTCGGCTTAGTGCTGGAAAAACACCTCAAATAAGCCTCCAAGCACCTATTTATTACTTCCGTTTTGGCCATCGGTTTGTGGGTGATATGCTGAACTGAACCTTAGTTTGGTCACTGCTGCCTTGAATAACTCCTTTCAAAAGGAGCTCATAAAGACTCTATCTCTGTCTGAAACAATTGAGGCTGGGAATCCATGTTTGTTGAACAAATCAGCCACGTCTTTGGCTGTGTAAGGGTGAGCTAAGCCAATGAAGTGACTGTACTTAGTCAGTCGGTCTACCACCACTAGGATAGTATCCCAGCCCTATGACTTCGGTAGTCCTCCAATGAAATCCATGGAGATATCATCCCAAACCTGTTGTGGAATCGGCAAGGGCTGCAAGAGTCTAGCCGGGCTTAAAGTCTGGCACTTATTCCGGTTGCAAGTATCACAAGCAGCCACATACTCTTGAATAGTCTTCCTCATTCCTTCCCACCAAACCAAGCTTGCAATCCTCTTGTAGGTTCTGAAAAATCCTAAGTGGCCCCCTATGGCGGAATCATGAAACTGTTGGAGTAGCAGTGAAATCCGGGGAGAATTTTTAGGGAGTACCAACTTTCCTTTATGGAAAAGCCTTCCATTTTTTAGCTCATAGTTGCTGGCTGTAGGCTCCCCTTGTATAATCTTTTGTATGATGTCTGTTAACTTCTCATCCCCTCTGATCTCCTCTTCTAACCCTGCCCATTCTTGGGAAGTAATCGTAGAAAGGGCCGTTAGTTGAAGCTTCCAGGAAAGCACATCTGCAACTCGGTTTTCCTTTCCAGCTTTGTATTTGATTTCAAACTCAAAGCCCATGAGTTTGGATATCCATCTTTGCTGCCCTTCACCCAATACTTGTTGATCAATTAAAAATTTGAGGGATTTTTGGTTTGTGTGCACCGTGAATTTCCTTCCAAGCAAGTAGTGCCTCCACCTCTGCACTGCCAGAGCAATTGCCATTAACTCCCTCTCATACACAGATTTCATTTGGTTTCTGCTTGAGAGTGTATGACTCCAGAAAGCAATATGCCTTCCCTCCTGCATCAAGACAGCCCCTAATCCTGTTCCTGAAGCATCGGTTTCCAACACAAATTCCTTTTCAAAGCTAGGGGCTGCTAGCACGGGCAAGGAAGTCATGGACTTCTTCAAAGTTTCGAAGGCTGTTTGGGTTTCCATGTTCCAACCAAATCCATCCTTCTTCAACAACGTTGTGACAGGCCAAGCGAGCTTCCTGTAATTCTTCACGAATCTTCTGTAGTATCCAGTTAAGCCCAAAAATCCCCTCAATCCTTTCACGTCTCGCAGTGCAGGCTAGTTAATTATAGCTTCAATCTTCCTAGGATCAGCCTCTACTCCTTCCTTAGAGATAAGATGCCCTAAGTATTCCAACTTTGCTACCATAAAACAACATTTTTTTCTGGTTGACATACAACTGGTTCTGTCGCAATAGTTCCAACACCTCCCTTACTTGCCTTACATGCTCTTCCTTGGTCAGATTACAATGTCATCAAAGAAAACTAACGCAAATCTCCTCAAGTGGGGTCAGAGTACTTGATTCATGAGGGATTGAAACGTGGAAAGGGCATTGGTTAACCCAAAAGACATTACCAAGAATTCATAATGCCCCTCGTGTTCGGAAAGCTGTCTTTTCAATGTCATCTTCTTTCATCCTAATCTGGTGGTACCCAGATTTTAAGTCCAGCTTAGTAAAGATTTTAGCTTCGCCCAGCTCGTCTAACATCTCTTCTATTGCTGGAATGGGGAACTTGTTTGGTCTTGTGATGGTGTTCAAGGCTCGGTAGTCAACGCAAAACCTCCACCCTCCATATTTCTTCTTTACCAACAACACGGGGCTTGAGTACGGGCTAATACTAGGCCTGATGATGCCAGTCTCTAACATCTCATCCACAATCTTCTCAATCTCATTTTTCTGGGAGTGCGGGTAATGATAGGGCCTGATATTTGGTATGGAAGCTCCCTCCTTTAGGACTATAGCATGATCGCATCTCCTTGTAGGGGGTAATCCCCTGGGCATTTTACTGATGTCGGAAAACACATTGAGCAGTTCACTCATGGTTTCAGGTATCTTTTGTGAGGTTTCTTCTTCGGGTTGAGGCTCCACTGGGGTTACCAAAACACCTTTGCCTTCCCTCTTCAGCGCCTTCAAGGCCGTCTTGAACGTGGCCCCTTTCTTGCTCAGAGATGGGTCTCCCTGTATCATCAGGATTTCTGCGCCCTGGTGTCACCTAATGTAGAGCTGAGAGAAGTTTGCTGTGATTGTCCCCAAACTTTGCAGCCAGTCCATACCAAGTACCACATCCACGCTTCCCAGTTTGATGAGGAAGAATGTTTGTATTATTGTCACTTCCTGCACCTTGAGCTTGACTCCTTCGCACACTCCTGTACTCTGGTGCTATGCTCCCGTTCCTAGCTCCACTCTGTATTCTGGGGTGTCTGTCACTTTTAGCCTCAATTGCTCGACCAACGCTGTGTGCAGGAAATTTCCTTCAGCGCCACAGTCCACCAGAATAGTGATGTCGCGGCCTTGAAGACTCCCTCGCACCATGAAAGACTTCTTGTTGGTGAACCCCTTTAAGCTTTGCAATGAAATCTTCAATATGCGAAGTCTGGTTTCCAGGGGAGGTGCTTCTTCTTCTTCTAACGGAGTCTCGTCTTCCTCCCCCGTCCCTTCGCCTTCACTTCCTTCCACTAGTTCGAGCCAAAAGTGTCTGTACTTGCACACATGCTCCTTATTCCATGGGTCCCCACACTTGTAGCACAGTCCTCGACGATTTCGATCATGGATTTCGGCTTGAGATAATCGTGGTCGCGGCTGGGTATTATGTGGTGGGTCTCGTTTGGGTTGCAAGTCACGCATGGTGTTATTGGGCCAGGCTTTGGTTGTTGTCTGTCTCGGTTTTGAGTAGGGCGAGCTATTGGGCCTACTGTTGCTGGCCCCTTTGGCCCACTGGGTGACTTGGTTATTTCTCCAAGCTCGGTTTCTCTCTTCTAGAAGGATGGCCTTATCCTTCATCACCATCAACGACTCCAGCTCCAAGCTCCTTAGCTCTGCCTCGATCTCCTCTTTGAGTCTGTTGAGGAAGACTCCGATCTACACCTCCATGTCAAGATGCTTAAGAGGATGCGAGAGTTTCTCGAACTCCTCTATGTATTCTCGCACAGAGTTAGTTTGTCTCAGGCGAAACAGTGCTCCAAAGGGGTCCTTGCTCGCACCTGGTTGGTAGCGACCTACAAGGAGCTTTTGAAATGGCGCCACGAAGGACCATCGTATGCTCCTCCCAAGCATAAAACCAGTTCAGAGCCGCTCCTTCCAAGGCAAGGAGCACCACATCGAGGCGCTCATCACTGGCAATGCGTTGGAGGGTGAAGTACCTCTCAATCTTCATCAGCCAGTTAACTGGGTCGTTGCCGGAAAAAATTGGAAGTTCGATTTTCCGATCACGGTCTGAGGGCGGTGAGTAGTAGCGTCGGCGGTCTCGATCTCGAAACGGGGAATGGTGGTGCCGATCACGATCTGAGGGTGGGGAGTAGTAATGTCGGCGGTCTCGAAACGGGGAATGGTGGTGTCGGCGTCTGGAGGAATCTTTAGGTTTGCGAGGGGACAGGGATGATTGTCCGTGGTGGGGGTCGGGGGAGGCTGAGACCTCTGATCTAGATGTGGGTCTCCACCTTCCTGCAGATTGGCGGTGGACAGCCCTGGGTGGTGTGCGGTCACGGCGGCGCGATCGGCCCCGCATAGTCATCCGCTGCAGCAGCTCTTCCAACGTCTTCTCCACACGCTCCAAACGTTCAGACTCCATTGTTTCAACAAAGAGGTATCTTCGCACCCTAAGATATAGCTTTGATACCAGATTGATAGAATAAGAATATTTTAATGATGGAAAGTGTATTGAATAGGCTCAGTCGAACTAAAGCTTTCTGAATTGTTTGAGCTCTCAATCGGCTCAATTGCCCTATTCTCCAAATAATACACGCTGTCCATTCTATTTATCATAACTTTTATTTAAACTACGTCTAATGGAAAAAACAAACATCATAACCGAAATATAATAACAGAAAAATAAAAATAGAAATTAAATTTTGAAAGCTAATCTATTTCCTAACACCTTTCCTAAACTGTTGCCTTTTATAAACTTTTAAACCCTCTGGAAATTTGTTTCTAACAGATTCAAAATGAATTAAAGAATAACTCGGCTGACAAAAATGATTTCCTATTCTAGCAATCAATAATTGATTATTCTAATTTAATCAAAACAAAAATAGTTGACTATATATCATAACATGAATGGAAGTATTCTCTAAGTTTGTAAGTGTTAATATTTTGCTGTCTCCCTCAATGTGAAGATCATGTGACGATGCAATAGCAGCTAAAAATGCTTGTTAACTAGCCATGCTAGCACACGTTATGGTATTTATTGATTGATTTACAATCAATAAAAGAATTGTCTCAAATGAGAGAAGTATAATCTCTAGCCTAATAATTTGTATTTGATTATTCTGCACTAACCAAATAAAATATTGAATATATATTCTAAAATGTTTATAGGCTTTCCTCTCAAGCTAAAGATTTTAAGCTCTTGGCTTGTTACACTTAAACCTTGTTACAACTAAAGCTTGGCAAACATTGGTGAAACCTAGCAAACAGATCGCAAGAACTTGTCAAACCATGTAGGAATTACTGGACTGGCCAAATACAAGCTGAAAGCAACAAAATGTAGCTATAACATGTCTAAATGGAAGTAGCTTCACAGAGGATAAGCCACGGTGGATCCACACCCAAACAGTGCATTTGAGTTCTGGAACTGAGGCACACGGGGTAGATTAGAGTTGATAAGGGGCTGCCGATCATCTAAGTTGCCCCCAAAAAAGAGATCTTATCAGGTACCCTGAAAATATACAGGTAGGAGATCTTGCAAAGAGGAAACAAATTACGAAAAGTGTAGAATAAAATGAGGAAAAATATGTGAAGTCAATATTGAAATCAAGATTAGGTAGCAGTTGTAAAATCCACTAGGAATTCTTTCACGCCAAAACAGGCAGAATGATTCCCATCTGTAGAGATTCACCAGGTGGTCTTGCTTGAAACCCATGTAGTATTATCCACAGAAACCCTTGTCATTCTTTATAAGTCCAAAATTTGAGTCTTTCCAGTGGTAAGCACCACAAAGGATGTAAGGAACCATAATTTATCTCATCCATCTTTCTGTATATGAGCCAGTGCTGACTCCTGAACTGTGGCTTCTTTAACCCATTCAATAAAAGCTGGATCCATTAATCAAGACTCCATCTGTTGTGGGTTGTAAATAAAATAAAACAAATCCTTTTTTGTTTAGTAAAGAATGGGATTTTCAGCATAAGAATAAACAAAACATGGATAAATCTCTGGGGTTTTTCCCCTTAAATCCAAGTGATCTTTTCAAAGGCTTTTGCCCATGATCCAATCAAGGGATCAAAATTGATTATAAAAGCATGAGTTTGATTAGTCAATTTATTAGTGAACTTGAAAAAAAATATTATGTCAATGGTTGAGTATAAATTAACTTTAAAACAACAAGGGTTTATTACATTCAGTAAAACAAGCTGATATTTTATCTCTTGTGACCTTTCCTTTGATGAAAAATTAAATCTTAAAGATGGAGGGTCAGATGCATGCAACCTCATCCCTAGTCAACGGCATAGAATAAAAAAATGTATGATGCATCTTTTAATTTTTGTCTTTGAAAAAGAGTTCACATATATTGAGTAAGGTCGTTGTTCTTGTTTTCACATTTTCTTTTATTTTAACCATTGTGCTTGTGGAAAATTCCTTATTTATATATTAATTTTCTTCAATCTTTTCTGATTCCCCAGACCTTGATGCAATATAATTATATTATTTATGTTTTATAGGTGTTGATTCTTCTCTTTCTTACTTCCTCACGTGATCCGGGCGTTATTCCGAGGAATTTACACCCACCCGAGGAAGAGTTCCGTTATGACTCTTCAGTTTCTGTTGATATTGGGGGACGACAGACTCCAAGCCTTCAGTTCCCTAGAACAAAAGAAGTAATGGTCAATGGGCATCCTGTAAGGGTGAAGTATTGTGATACTTGTATGCTTTATCGTCCTCCTCGATGTTCACACTGCTCCATTTGCAACAATTGTGTTGAACGTTTTGATCACCATTGCCCTTGGGTGGGCCAATGTATTGGGCTGGTATGATAGTTTACATTCTCATGTTATTGATTTTATAATATGTGTATTGTTCTGTTCATATTGATGTTCTCGGTTCATTACTTGTTTGCTTTCTTGTTATTTATTTATTTGTTTATGGCTTTTCCAATGTGCAGAGGAACTACCGTTACTTCTTTCTGTTTGTTTCTTCAGCAACTATTCTATGTATCTATGTGTTTTCCATCTCAGCTTTTTACATCAAGGTTCTGATGGATCATTATAATGGGACAGTCTGGAGGGCAATGAAAGAATCCCCTGCATCTGTAGTATTAATGGGATATTGTTTCATCTCTTTATGGTTTGTTGGTGGACTAACCGGCTTTCATTTGTACCTTATTGGCACAAATCAGGTTAGTTGATGTCTTTTACATTCCAAATCTAATATCTTGTTTATCTCATTGTTCATTGTAACTGCAGACTAGGTGATTGCTACTATGAATAAACAACATTAGAAGAATTGTCCTCTATGGAACTAATTTGAAACCCCTTTTGAAAAGATATTCTTAAGATGCCTTATGGATTGTGAACTTCTCAATCTATCAGTCACATTATTTGTAGGAAAGTCGGTGTTCAATTTATTTTCTTTCTCCTGTGAGCTTTGTGCCAGTTCATGTAGGGTGTGGATGTGGACAAAATGAAGTAAAACTGGGTGTTAAAACATTCAGTGGTTGTTCTTGAAAGATAGCCAAAATTAAGCAATTGAGAGGAAAGGAAGTTTTAGATAATTTTAAAATCATAAGCCCATTTTCCTTTATTCCAAACTAGTAATTTTAAATTTTTAGAGGTTTGAAATTCTCTATTTTCTTCTTTCAATCCAAACTCCAATTATAGTTCCAACCTGATTCACTTGTACCAAGATAAGAGAAGAAAGTCATCCCTACTGAGTGTTTTACACGTTATGGAAGAGACAAATATATCTCCTATGCAGTGTCTCGAGTGTCCAAATTTTATAGAAACCCATGTTCTACAATTATATCCATACAGCTTATAATAAGATTAGTTTGTTTTCTGGAAATTTGATTCTTGAGTCCTTGTGTTTCACCCGAGTGATTATATCTTTTTCGGCAGACTACCTATGAGAACTTCCGGTACAGAGCTGATAACAGGGTCAATGTCTATAATCGGGGTTGTTTAAATAATTTCCTGGAAGTATTTTGTACGAAAGTGAAGCCATCAAGGAACAATTTCCGAGCTTTTGTTCAAGAGGAGGTACCAAGGCCACCCCCTCCGGTCATTTCGCGAGATCCTGAACCAGATCATGGTGGGGATCCCCGTTCAAAGGTTGAAGATGATCTAGATATCGGTGAAGACCTATTAAAGATATCACAGCGTCGGAATATTGAAGAGATTGATGAGGAAATTCGGAGCAGAGGGAGCAATGGGGCTCCCCATAACATATCTGAAGTTGATTCTGTTTTGGGCTCAGATCGACGAGCTCCAACAATTCGATCTGAAGCAAGGCACTCGAGCGAGGGAAGAACTGGAAGCTGGGAAATTGCACCAGAGGCCCTTGCCAATTCAAATGTAACTGAAAGTAGAAACTATTTTGCAGCAAAGGAAGTGCGACAAAAACTTGGTGGGTCTTTCTGATATTTGCACAGGTATCAATGTAGAAGATGCGGGTTACTTAGATATTAAAGATGGAAAAAGGAAAGGGTCCTTGATCAGATTATAGGAATGGGAATTGAATTGATTGAGGCATCAAGTACAAAAACTTATTTGATCTTTTTTGTGGTAAGCTTAGCTCTTTTGGGAAGAATAGAAATGTGTGTAATTTTCGAGAGACAAAGGAATAGTGTCTTTGTTTTCTTTTTTCTATATTTTTTTTTCTACAGTCCAATATGTGGATTGCATCTTGGCTTTATTCATTGTGTAAATAACCAGTTGTGATGCGAAAAGAATTTCTCTGCATAATGCATTTTAGGCATTGTAAAAACTGGTTCCTCTGTTAGAAGGCTTTTATCATCCATGCTATTTTGGTACTGTTTATCTGTTGAGATTTTGGTGGCAATTTAAGGTTTGAAGTAGATTTTTGGTTTTAACTACATCATTATGTATTGTTAACATTATCTTTCATGCCTCTAGTCTCTTGGCGAGTTATACAGAAAATTTGTTTCTTTTGCAAGATTTGCATAATTTTGTACTACAGCTGACTAAAAGAGGTTGAGTTCGGGAAAAAGGGATAAAATGCATTTAAATATGTCATAAATTTAATAATAAAGTTTATTAGGATAAGCTGAAAATAATTTATTTTGATAACAGCTGAAAGTTGTGAACTTGTGACTTCTAAATGTGAAGTTAGTGGAAAGCTTATAATTGTATAAGTAGTTTATTAAATTAAATTAATTGGCAAAGCAATTGATTGATTTATGTTAAATGACTTAAAAAGAAATATAATATTATATTTATATAATATTAAAATTATTTTAATACATTATATTAATAAAAAATATTATTGTTTTAAACAATGACTTAAATTTATTTTTAAAATTAATTTTAATATATTATATCAACAAAGATTATATAAATTGATTTAAATAATTTATTTTTATAATTTAATTTTTATTTTTAAAATATTATTTATCTAATTAATTTATTTTTGTACAGCAAAATATATTATTGACTGTTAATAATAAAAGATAAAAAAAACGAATACTATAAAGATGAAGAAAATAAAATAATAATAAGACTAACATACTAGATGGTAATTTGTCTTTTTTTCAAATATATATATATATATATAAAGTAGAAATGTAATAAAAAATAAGTGGGTGGGTATTTTGACTTTTGTTCTAATCGTGAAGATTGTTATTATGAATCATTGTCAATATACACAAGTTTTTAGGCTTTAAAAAAAAATCTTCTTAAGGTGTTCCTCAACAAAATTCATATCCACACGCGCAAAGCTTGAGGTTAGGAATACCCATTAATTTAAAAAAAAAAAAAAAGAAGAAGGTAAAACACCAATTAATTATAGGTAAAGATTAGCTATTACCCTATTAAAAAGTTAAAAATAAAAAGTTAAAAATAAAAAATTAATAAACAAATTATTGTTAAAAAAAACTTTTTATTGTATATTTCTTAATTAGTATCTTGAAGACCTTAATTAATAAGATCCTTAATCTTATATAAACATAATTTTTTTTATTTTATTTTTTTTATTTCTTATTTTATTGGATAATCTAGAGTGCCTTAAGATTTAAACATATTGTAAATAAGGTCTAAAACTCTTCATTATACATAAGGATAGAAACAGGCTAGATTTAGTTAGACTTTATGTAAATATATAACTTATTTAATAATTTTAAAGCTCAAGTCTAACTTATTATCTATTATAATTTTTTTTACTAAATTTAGTTTAACTTTTTTAAAAATTTATTTTGATCTATTAACATTTTTAATGACTTACTTATATTGAAACTTTTAAATAAAAAAATATTTTATTACTCTAAATTAAAGAAGACATTTTGTTAACATGAAAATAAAGAAAAAAAATAATAAAAAAGAATTATGTATAATATAAATAAATACACAACAAATTATAAATGAGACAAATCACGTAATCAAGATAATACAAATCAAATCAACATTATGCGTATAAAATATATCAGATAACAATAACATAAAAGATTTCAACAAGTAAGACTTTCTCTCTTAGAAAGTACGTAGTAGAGATACTATTTAACTAATATTTTTAATTTAAAATTTTATTTATTTTAAAATTTTATTTATTTAATATATTATTATAAATTTTATGAGTTTTAAATAGACTATTCTAATAGGCTAGCTAATTTAATAAATTTAATCTTTTAAAAAACTTAAATTAAGTTTGTTAGTTAAATAAATTAAGTTGGATCAAATTTTAAAAAGCTTAAGTTATAAGCTTCTGTTGACTTATTTTCATTCCTAATTATACATACTTGAAAGTATTTTAAAATTAATTTAGATCTTATTTTAAACTTTAATAATTCTCTAATATTATTAAGTAATATATGAAAAAAACTCCATATTAATTTGATTGAATAAAACAAATGATAAAAATTACTTTTATTGTATTTTATAATAATGGATTCTCAATATATTATATTATAGCATCTCTTTTGTTTATTAAATTTGTTTAACAGTGTATTTTTATTCACACTGGGCAGTTTTAATAATTTTATTTAATTTTCCAAATTCACCAAAACTTTGATAATATTCTCAATTTATGAGAACAATGATATTTTATTATGCCCATCAAATCATTTGATCTAGCATTTTGAATTGATAAAGTTTTCGTCTAAGGTGTGTTTATTTCAGTTATCCTATCAAAATTTTTCTATAAATTCCCCAATTTATAATATGGTTCAATTAATTATATTTATTTTGTACATAATTTTTCTCAAACTCTATCTTTCTTTTTCTTCTAATTTTATCTCAAGAATTAAGTTTATATATGCATCAATTATCATACGTTAGTATGAAGTTGAAAAAATAATGGTTGAAAAAACGGCAAGACTAAGAAAATAAGTAAAAGTGTACAGTTGTTCAGTGTTCACCATGATCACAAGCAAAGCTAAATATATATATATATATAATATGGGAAAATCAATTTACCAACTTTAATTAATTGTTATTGTAAAATAATCAATATATAAATAAAAATTAAATAAACTTTTTATAATTTAAAATATTAACCATTCTCAATTTTCGTAACAAACTTCTATACGTCAAACATGTTTGTGTCAGAAAACAGAGGGCGAAGTAATAAACACCAAAAGTTCCTTAACTTACCTTAAACAACTCGAACTAAAAGTTGAAATAAACGATCTCACAACAAAATTAGCAAAGACTTACGTAAGCCAACCATTATCATATAGACGTATCTAAAAATAAGCTCACAAGCCTAAATTACAAAATTTCACTCACTATAAAGAACGTTAACCCAATAACGGGTAAGAACCCATCCTCTCCACAAGGCCATAAGGGACCTTGAATTCTTCATCTATATTTTGTTTTTCTCCACAACAACAAAATGAATTCCTCAGCATTTTCTTCCTTGTTCTTCGCCCTTTCCTTGATCCTCATTTCTCATGTGCCTTTCCCAACATCAGGCGCCAACTTAATTGAATCTGTATGCAATGATGCGATGGAGGACCAGGTTGCTTGCCTTCAACTTCTCCAATCCGAGCCACGATTCGCCACGGCGAAAAACTATGTTCATCTCTCGAAGATGATCCTTGAGATGGGGGTGAAGAAGGGTGAAAAAGTCCAGAATGAGCTAAAGGAGATGATGATGAAAAACCCTTCACCAGCCATCACACAATGTGCAACTACCCTTTATGATGGGGTGGTTGGATCATTCAAAAGCTCATTGGGAGAAATGAAAGAGGATGGTTTAACAGCAAATTATGATGCAAAAGTTGCTGGTGATGGACCTGCCACATGCGATAGAGCCTTGGCTGCAGCAAACATTGTCAATCCCACAATTTCTGCCCTAAACAAGGAGATCTTGTTGATTAGCAAAATTGCATTTCTGGCCACCAACGAGCTTCCCGAAAGCCCATAAACGGATTGTGCATGATAGATAGAGGAGAAAGGAATTGTTGGGTGGGTATAATATAAGCCTTTTGGGTCTCCAATGTGGAGGGAGACAAATTAACAAAATCGTGTATGATTCTACTATTTAGATCGATTCAAAGTTCGATCTATTATTTTTCTTTTTTAATTTGTTAATTATTTGCTTTTGTTTTATGGCAATTGAAAAGGCTAACTTTTACTTACGCAAGGAAAAACCATGCATCAACATCTTTTTTTATAACATGCACGGTTATTAGTCATATTGGATGGATAAAATTTCAAGTATAAGGAGAGATTTTTTATCAGTAAATATCACATCCTTTCCTCATGTTAGGGAAAAGACACATTAACCTTCTTGGTCTGTTTATGTGTAAACTGCCCTACTCATACATAGAACTTTCAAATGCATATGTATACAGCTGACACCTTTTCTTAACTATATTTCTCAATTCTGCACAAAGGAAGAGGGGGCGGGGGAGAATCTAATTATAATTTCACCTTTTCCTTACTACATTTCTTCATAAAAAATAAAAAAACTATATCTTTTAAATTTAACATCAAATCACCGGTAAATACAATCTTTCAACTGAATCCTACTATTTTTCTAATGAAAATAATTTAACTAGATAATTAAAAATATTTTACAGAAAAATATAAAAAAAGAACAAATTAAGTTATAAACATTTTTTTTAACTTATACAATAATGCATAAAATAAAAAAATTATATATAATAAAATTTTATTAAAAATTGTAGCATTTAATAGTAGAAATGCATTGAAATCTGTATTTTGCATGTTACATAATAAGGTCTGTAGTGCAATCTTTACAGGAAAAAAAATGTAATAAAAATTAAATTAAATTATAATTAATAAAATATAAATAAAAAATAATTATTTTTAACTAAACTACTAGATAAATTATATTATCGTAACATGAGTCATGACGAGTGATAATTAAAGAATATTCTATACAAATAAATATTTTCTTTTAATCATATAAGTCGCTCGTTGTCAAAGTTTATTAAAAAAAATATTAATTTTTTTTTAACATAATGTGATATTTAAAATCATAAATGAATTTGAAAGTCATTCTTGCTCTTACGTATCCTTAAGTATAATGAGGATTTTAAAATCGCATAATTCTATTATACTAATTATAGAATTAGTTTATAATTTGAAATTTAAAAATTTTTTAAGGAATTTGTTTTAAAAATTAGATATTTTTCTTTTTCATAAATAAATTTAAAAATTTTAAGATGCAAAATAACACAACTATATATGTTATTCAATAAAATATATTGAAGGCCCAACAGAAAGATTTGTATATTCATATTGTAATTCGTTACAAAAAGAGTATAAATTTTAAGACAATGTATTTTAATTTATGAAAAACATTTGAGCATACATTTTAATTTTAAATTTAATATTAAAGAAATTTAAGACAGTGTAAATTATACATAAATCTCTTATGACTTATTCGTTAACCAAAGGTAATGTAAATCGTAAAATAGTATCGTAAAATATTATATAATAAAATGCACAAATAAATTTAAGTTATTTAATTTATCAAAGTTAGAACATGATTTAAAAATTTAAATATAAATTTAATTGTATTTAATGAGACGAGAAATATTTAACAAAAAAATGAAAAGTATATTCAGATTGATTAGTAAAAATAATTATTTAATTAAGGGAAATTATAGTATTATTTGATTAATTTGTATTGCATGAGACTAAAGATAATATTAGTACATCAAAGTCTTAACAATTTAAAACGCATAAAAATAAAGATGTTACACAATAACATGACAAATAGCTACATTAAAATAATTCTTAGTTTAATTTAAAGAATCAAATAATAATTTGATAATTAAAGAGAAAATATTTAAAAAAATATATTTAGATCAATTAAAATAAAATATTTATATAATTGATTAAAGTTAAAATATATTAAATTTTTATCGCATAAAACTTAAGCAACATAGATACACGTAGGTCTTATCAATTTATAGCACATGACAATAGATAAATTATATGTTTATGTTATAAGTTGATGCAAATATTTTATTATTTATTTATTTAATATAAAACAAATTCAAATATAATTTTGTAGTCATGAAATAAAGGAAGAAAAAACATAAATATAAAATATCTTCTTTCTCCTTGCTCTTTGGATCTTTAGGACTCTCTTCTTCTAAAAATTTTTCTTCTCTTAGAAGTTTTGTTGCCCCCTATCTCTAGATCTTTTTTATATATATATTGGTGTCATATTCACTTTTAAGGTTTCACACGACCATATTTCTGATTTTTTCCCCTCATTCATGTTAAAAGCTTATTCTTGAAGTTGTGTTCAAATTTTCGAAAAGCAAAATATCTATCTATGAGCCAAACTCACTTTCAAACATTTTCTTTTTTTATTTAAAACATTCTCAATATTTAAAAAAGAAATATTTGAGAGCATGAAAAAATTGATATTCACAATTGCCCCACTTTACTTAGTTCATATCAAATCAAGATGTTTCTATGTTGGAGTTGATAAGATAATACTAGAATTTTATGATTTTTTGCAAAAATTTACAAAAAAACATATTTCATGCAAATTTTGCTGCAAATGTATTGTTACAGGAAAACCTTTATGGTTAATTATTTCTGCAAAAAATAAAATCTGCAAGTAATTTTTCTACAAATTTTAATAGGAATAAATTTGTAGATAATTTCCTACAAAAAATAATTTGCAATAGAATCTCTAAATATATATATATATATATATATATATATATACAAATAAATTTGCAGATAAATTCTAAGAAAAATTGGCATAAATTTTTCATTAAAAAATTGTAAAAAATGAAGAAATTTGGCAAGTATTTTTAATTTTTTAAGAAATTTGAAAAAAATTCGATAAATAAATTACAAATTTATTAACCAAAAATTTCCTAAGAAAATAAGAAAAGTTTGTAAAAAAATTTACAAAAAAAAAAAAAATACTTTATACAGCTAATTTTGCAAATAAATTTGTAGGAAAATTTTATAAATCAATAAAATAGTTTAGATAAGGAGTTGCGATGCAGCTGCATGGTTTATACAAATCCAATTTATCATCTGTATGTAAGCCTTGGTAATGGTAATTATTTTGGTTCAAAAAAAACGTGCTTGAAATATAATGCAAGAATTATACTTAGTGCATTGAAATCTGTATTTTGCATATTACATAATAAGGTCCGTAGTGCAGTATTTACGAAATAAATAAAGTAATAAAAATCAAATTAAATCATAATTAATAAAATATCAATAGAAAATAAATTTTTAATTAAACTATTGGGTAAGTTATTGTCACAACGCGAGTCGTAACAGGATGACAAAGGATCTTTAAAGAATATTTCATATAAATAAATATTTTTTAAAAATCAGATGAGTCACCATAAAAGTTTGTTAAAGAAAATATTAGAAAAATTTAAAACAGTATAATATTTGAATTTTCAAAGCCCTTTTTTTCTAAAAATTTCTCTTCTCTTATAAATTTGTTACCCCCTCTCTAGATCCTTCCTTTATATATGTTGGTCTCATATTCACTTTTAGGGTTTCACAATAGGCTATATTTTTGAATTTTTTTTTCCTCATTTATGTTAAAAGTTTATTCATGGGATTATGTTCAAATTTTCATAGAGCAAAGTATATAATTCTATAAGCCAAACTCACTTTCCAACATTTTTCTTTTTTTCTTTTGTTAAAACATTCTCATATTATTTTGTAAAAAAATATTTGAGAGCATCCAAAAATTGGTATTCATATTTGTCTCTCTTTACTCAGTTCATATTAAATGGAGATGTTTCTATTTTGGAGTTAATAAGAATTGAGTTCAAAAGTGAATCAATTTTTTGTCTAAAATGGATAAGCTACACAAAGTCAACACAAGCTATTATAGTGAGCATTTAATTATGATAAAGACAAAATAAGAGAATTTAGAACAATGAAACGTACATGAATGTTATACTAGCAATAAATTTTATCCAAAACTTAAAAACCATGTTAAGCGAATGTCTGACATGAACAAAGATTTGTGTTGTACAAACAATAAAAAATCGTCAAATAGATATTGGACTTAAACTAAAAATAAATGTTGTTAGGTAAAACAGACAACTCAAGTTCTGGTGTTTGACAAAGAAGTATAAGAGACTAGTCAAGTTTTAGTCTTTAAGAAAAATGTGAACAATAAAATAAAGAGGTCAATTAGATTTTATACTTTACAATGAAAAAGTAAAAGGATCTAGTTAAGTTCTGAATTTTTACATAAATGTAAAGAGATTTTGACAAGAAAAGTAAAAAAAATTTAGTTAGGTTCTAAATTTTAACAAAAAATAAAAGGCCAATCAGATTATGAACTTCAACAAAAGAAAGTAAGATAAAAAAAAATAGAGACTAATCAATTTCTAAATTTTGAAAAAAAAAAAGATGTAAGGTACCCTGTGTGATCCTAGACTTAAACTATAAATAAAAGTTGTAAGACAAATACTGAACTTAAGCTAGACTTCAAATGGTAACAAAAAATAAAGATAAATGCATGCTAATGTAATAATGTGATTGTGCAAACTAAATGAATGTTAACACATGGAATGAAGTTAATGTATGATGACATTAATGATGTCAAATGTTGTGATAAGACTTATTAAGTCAAAACAAACTTTTTTTTTTCTTTTGGAGTTTTGGAGTTCATAATCCTTATCATAACAAATACCTCAAGGTTTGTGAATGACTACGATTTTGGTTTGGATCAATTCCTTCATTAGAGTTGTATTAAGTTAAGATATCAGTCAAATTAGACTGCAGCTTATTTATAAGCTATCATGAGAAGTCAACTTTTTCTATCACATTAGATTTATGAAAACAACTCATTAAGCTTATGGTGAATTTTTAAACTCATTATTGTAGTTAAGTTTTTTTATTATTTAAAAAATATAACATGTTTCCTTTTAGTATATATTTATTGAAATGACAAAGGATTTATTAGTTGATAATATTAAAGAATTGGACTAAAATAATTACTAAGGGGATGGATGCACCAAATGAATGGTGATAAGAGTTTAAAAAAATTGATATTTTGAAAAATTAGACATCTATAATATAGAAAGTAGGATTAATTTACAAGAATATTTATGATATGATTATGAGTAAAGAAAGACAAATACATCAAACATTAGATAATTAATTCTAAGAATGACTATAAAAACAATGAGGTATTATGCTGCTTAAGTAACACCTTCTAGATGAATAGTGTTAGTCTTTCATGTTGATAAATTAATTACCTATTAATAAAACTTCTAAGGGAATAAATTTGCTCCAATTTGAGATTTTGGACTGATCAATTTCTTGATTTCACTCTAAAACCTTAAAATTTCCCTAATTTATTGCTTCCCTTCTTGACATTGCCCCATTTTGAAACATTTCTTGCAATCCTTTTTCTTCTTGCCTAAACTTCCTTTATATTGCCTTTTTAAGTTTTCAATCTAGTATAGAACTCAACTTGATCGTAATTTTTGCTTGAGTTGCTCTCTTAAGTTTTTAACTCACTATGTTGCTCTAACTTTTACCTGAGTCACCTTTTTAGGTTTTCAACCTACCAAGCTATTTTTTCTTTTTCTTTCCTTTTGTTTTTTTATATTTTTGTTCTTAGTACATTTTGATAGCGTTAGAATTGACAGGTTTTGAAAGATGTTTCCTATCTATATATGTGAGGATCAAAGCTCCTCTTGAGAAAGCTTTATTCACCACATATAGTCCTTCATAATTTAGAGACTACTTACCATGATAATCTTTATGTGTTGGTAAAATCTTTTTGAGCACCATATCTCTCTCAACAAATTCTCTAAGACAAACTTTCTTGTCAAAAGCTTTATTCATCCTTCTTTGGTATAGA
The DNA here is from genome assembly GCF_003935025.1 of Abrus precatorius. NCBI lineage: Eukaryota > Viridiplantae > Streptophyta > Magnoliopsida > Fabales > Fabaceae > Abrus > Abrus precatorius. Next base: position 18,728,474 of record NW_020874395.1, on the reverse strand, counting down.
TGGCCATCACATAATGCATGCAACGCTATCCTTCAATGATGTTTAATTGATCAAAATGATACTGAACACATTCTGCCTCCTCCAATTTAGTCTTCATTAATAATCTTAATGAAGGAATTTCAACCTCAATAGGAAATATTACTTTCATTCAATATACCAAAGAGTATGAAGTTGTCAAAGTTGAGGTACAAACTAAAGTTCTATCCATGTAAGGCAAATGGTAACATTTTATTCTAATCCCTACATGTCACTGCCATTTATTGAATGATCTTCTTAATATTTTAATTGGCTGCTTTAATTGCTCCATTCTTCTTTGAGCAATAGGGAGAATAATTATTATGTTGAATCTTGAAGTTACACACAATTCTTTCATCATTTTATTGTTTAAATTAGTGTCGTTGTCTGTTATCAACTTATTTGGAAGGCCATAACAATAAATCAAGTCACTTTTAATGAACCATTGAGAGTTTTATGATTCGTAAAGCCTTAGGTGACCTTCAAATAAACATAAATTTTATGTCATTACCGATTTTAGGAAGCTTGGGATAGGTGAGGTTAAGTGCAGAATGGTGTCTCTTCAACTTACGGATCAATCTATAAACATCTATGTAGTATAATTGAAGATTTATTAGTAAAAGTTGATAAATTTATTTTTCTGCAAATTTTGTAGTGCTTTATATGAAGGAGAATGCTAAAATTTCATTAATACTTAAAAGATCTTTTCTAGCTAGTGGACATGCATTAATTGATGCACAACTAAAAATTTTAATACTAAGAGTGCCTAATGAACAAGTTACGGTCAAAGTGTTCAAAACATTAAAGTTTCCTTATGAGAAAGAGAATTGAAAGAGGGTAGATATATTAGAGAATATTATTTTAAATGTATATAATGAGCAAAATTCAACATTTGTTCTTGAAAATGTATTAGTCAATTCTAAGACCAAAAAGGAAGTTGAAGATGATCATGAGCAATTGGAGTAAATTCACTAACTTGAATTAGTTCTTTAAAATATGCTTATTTGGGGTAAAGAAAATACTTATCATATTATTGTTAGTGGGATTATTACTAATCTTGAAGAGAAGAAATTATTATGGAGTGCTAAGAAAAAAAAAGTCAACTTTAGAATAGAGAATTGGAGATTTGAAAGAGATAAACCTTTTTGAATACATAAGATCCTTAAGGAAGAAAATATTAAACCAGTAATCCAACTTCACAGAAGACTAAACATAACAATGAAAAGGTAAGAAGGAAATAGGTAGTTAAATTGTTAGATATTGGAATGATATATCCTATTTCATATAGCTTGTAGGTTAATCTAGTACATGTGGTGCAAAAAAAAAAAGAGACGATTGTGATTTAAAATAAAAATAATAAACTTTTTCCTACTAGACTATTATGAGGCAGCAGATGTGCATTGACTATAGAAAATTAAATGATTAAACAAAAAAAGACAAATTTTCCTTACCATTTTGTACATCAAATGATTAAAATGCTTGTTCAACATTTGTTTCTATTTTCTTGATAGATATTGTGAATATCACTAAATAGCAATAGCACCAGAGGATCAAAAGAAGATGACTTTTGCATGTCATGTGAAACTTTTGCTTATTAAAGGCTGTCATTTGGCTTGGGTAATGCCCCTGTAACATTTCAAATGTGAATGAATGCTTTCTATTTTTTCTAATATGATAGAAAAGTCATAGAAATTTTTGTGGATGATTTTTCTATGTTTGACTCCACATTTGATGATTGTTTGTTTAATTTATCTTATGTTTTGAAGAGATACCAAGATACTAATCTAGCATAAAACTTGGGAAAATGTCACTCTATGGTTGCTGAGATGAAAGTAGATAAAGCAAAAATGGCAATCATAGAAAAACTCCCTCCAGTCATTACTATGCATAGTGTGCATAATTTTTTAGGTTATGCAATATTTTATTGTAGGTTTACAAAAGATTTTGCAAAGAATTCAAAACCACTGTGTAATTTGTTAGCTAAGGAAGAGGAGTTTAAATTTGACTTATATTTGTTGCACCTAACAAGAATTTACCATTTGAATTAATATGTGATGCTAGTGACTATGCAATAAGTAGTGTTAGGTTAAAGTAAAAAATAAGTTGTTGAATGTCATCTATTATGCAAGTAAACTATTAAATGAAACTCAATTATACTACAATAGAGAAAGAATTGTTAGATATTGTATTTGCATTTGATAAATTTAGATCATATTTAGTTGGTTCAAAAGTGAGTATTTACACTGATTTTTTTTAAACGAGATGCTAAACTAAGGCTTCTTAGATGGAATCTCTTATTACAAGAGTTTAATATGCAGATAAGAGACAAAAAAGAAGTTGAGAATGTGATAGTTGATCTCTTTCTTAGAATATTGATAAAGGAAATTTAAGACTCAAAATATGAAGAAATGAAAAAAGATTTTCTAGATGAATGACTCTTAGTTATCACATATATTTGTTGGTATGTTGATTTGCAAATTTTAAAGACGGGAGAATCATGCTTGTAGGGCTAACTTGGTGCAAACCAATAAATTTTTGCATGATGCCACGTATTACCTTTGGGATGAATCTTATTTGTATAAAAGTTGTGTTGATGGAATTATAAGAAGAAGTTCAAAGTATTTTTTGACACTGTTATAGGTCAAATAATAAGACATTTTGAAGGTAAAAGGACAACTGTAAAGTGCTCCAAATTGGCTTTCATTGGCCAACCATGTTTAAAGATGCTAAAATATGTGTTGAGACATGTGATAAATGTCAAAAAGCTAGAAATTTATCACCACATTGTGACATGCCCATAACATGCATTTTATAAATGAAGTTATTTATGTTGGAAAATTTATTTCATGAAGTTGTTTCTTTATCCATTTCTAAATAGGTACATTATTATGACAGTGGACTAAGAGTTACAGTGAATAGAAGTTGTAACTTTACCAACCAATTAAAGAAAATTAGTAATTACTTTCATAAAAAAAATATTTTTACTAGATTCAATATTCCTAGAGCTATAATGAGTGATAAAGGAACTCACTTTTGTAATTAATAATGTAAGAATTTATTGGGTAAATATGGAGTGAAACACAAAATTGCTACCATCACCAATTAAGTGGTCAAATTGAAGTGTCTAATAAAGAATTAAAGAGAATTTTAAAGAAAAAACTATAAGCTTGAAACAAAAAAATTAATAAAAAAAACTGCAACATAATTTATTGACATATCATACAACATTCTAAACACTTATTTGAATGTTACTATAACAATTAGTGTTTGAAAAATCTTGTCATCTTCCAATAGACTTGAAGTACAAAGATTTTTATGCAACTAAATTTTTAAATTTTGATCTTAAAGAGGTTAGAAAGAAAAGAGTCTGGTAGTTAAATAAGTTGGATAAATTTTAAACTGAAGCATATGATAATGTTAAAATATATAAAGAAAAGATAAAGAAGTGACAAGAAGATTAAGTATAAGAAATTTTCACATGACCATCAAATCTTACTTTATAACTTAAGGTTGAATCTTGTCCCTAAAAACTCAAATCAAGATGGTGTAGATCATCTATACTCAAATTGGTGTTTCTTTGTGAAGGGAGAGCAGAATAAAATTATTATTAATATTATTTTTCAACACTTAAAAGTTTGGTACATTAAGATTTATGGCATTAAACAATTGTTTCATAAGAGACAACTTATAGCATTTATATACACATACACATGTGGATGCATGAATGCTATGGTACACATTTTTGCTAACTATGTTTTAGGCTTAAAAGAAAAAGAAAGAAAGGTGCATTCATGAAAACTTAATGACAACAATATGAATTACACAATTTCATGTCTATTATTTTAGAGTATCAAGAGAGAAATAATAAAAAATGTATTCGGTAAGCCCATTATATAATAACATTACTAGTTTTTGAGAGTTTCTTATTTGTTAATTTTTTTAAAAAAAATATAATGATGTTTATTATTATTATTATTATTATTACAATAAACTACTTAATATTTATTTTATTTTACATTAATAAAAAATATTTTTACAATTTATTTTAAAAATATATAGAATAATAATTTATTGAACTATTTATTCATTTATGTTATTAAAAAATTTTCAAAATTTTTTATTTAAGAATTTAATAGTTTTAAATACTTATTAAAATACAAAAAATTAATCATACTCTATATTTTTAAAATAGATTAAATTTTGTATAATATTTAACATGAAGATTATATAACAAGATAAATTTTATAATAAAATTAATTTTATCAATTGCGTATAAAGATAAAAAAAAAATTAAATTCAAGTGAAATATATTTATTAAATTAAAAATTTTGTAGACATTTTAAAATTATAAAATATAAAATAAAAACAAGTTTGAAATAATTTACCTTATTATTATAAGAAGTAACAAAATTTAATTAAGAGTTATTTAATAAATTTTTTATATAAAATTTTGTGTTATAATTTGGTCATAAAATTAATTATAATAAATTTAATTTTTTATAAATTATACTAAAAATTTCATTAAAATAAATGAAAAAATTATAATGATTTTTAGAATTTTCTAGAGTCTACACATTGCCTTCTCTCCATGGGCAAAGAATAATCATATAACTTTAAAATTGGAGCCCTAGCTTCCGCCATTGTCGCCGTATTTTCCTTCTCTTACCTACGCTGTTATTGTCCTAGCTCAACATTCATCAACCCTCGATCAACTCGCTTCTCGTTAACTCAATTTTGGGTCCGATAAGACGAAAAATCCAAGCTTGTGGATTAGAAGGGGATCATTTCGTTGATTCTCGAGCTATGGTACGTTCATATCTGACTGTCTTGTTCTTTCTGTCAATTTTATTGTCTGGTTCTAATGGGAAATAGAGAAATTAATAAACTTGTGTGTTTTCGTTGTTTAGTTTATGTGCGCAAAGGGAATTACAATTCTTCCTTTCGATTTTTTTCTCTTCTGTTTCCATATAAGATTTAATTGTAGAATTTTATGTTGGGTTCTTTGCTGATATGTAGATTTTAAATTAGATTGATTTCTTTCCATCGATTGTTATGTGGGTTTTACAATACACAGAAGCTTAGCTAGTGCTTCGTTTATTGCCTCTGAACATGCCATTTGTGCATAGTTATGTTGAGATTTTCTTGGGCATGGCTCGGTTTGTTTGGGATGTCATAGGTTCAAGACTGAGACGCGGTGGTAACTATTTTACGAATGTTGATGGAACAAAAGGAAAATTAAAGGTGAAAGAGAGGAGTGTTGATTGAGGAGGTCATGTAAGTGAGTATGGAAATTGTACAATTTGCCATTTGAAATGTGGTGTATACAACTCAGTTCTCATATGATACAAATCAGACAGCCAATTGGTATATGGCTGAATCACATGAATTGTTGGAATCGTATGGTTCAGACTTCAGATTGGAAGTCGCGATTCTAGTGTGAGAAGTGATTCATATGCTGCAACTTCTGATCTGCTGTGCTGGTCTGCAAAGATGGGTTAGAGGATGACCCGAAATGAATCTGAAGAGAGAATGTGAAATCTGGTCCTCTTTTTTGTTTTAATAAAGACAACCTAAAATTGGTGTCATCTTTTTTGCTGGATTTTCCATGCTTTGGATCAGCATATCATGTGGTAGGTGGTTTCTACTTTCTAGTTTCCAAGGCTATGTTTTCAAATGAATTAAGTAACCGCTTTCACAGTTTCACCATTATGAAAGCAATGCGGTTATTTTTCTTCCCAATTAAATTAAAAAATTCAAACCAATATAAATTCTAATACTTTTTAATTTTCTTGAATATAAATTCTAATCAAGATATATTTATCTAGTGAAATAAGTTATACATGCAGAATTACATAATTTGATTTTGTAAAAAATATATATATATATTTCTTTTACTATTACTTACAATTTTTTAATATTTGTCAGGTACTTTTTATTATATTACTGAATTTATACGTAAATGAAATCTTTTATTTATTAAATTAGAGTATTTAACCTTATATCCAATCCTTGTTGATATGTTACTGAGTTTGTCATGATTGTTCCTAATAGTGATAGTATTAGTCTTGATGATTGATTGTAGTATTAGTTTTAGACTCGGTTATGACTTTGAGTTATGGTTTTGTTTTTTATTCCTAAATTGAGCATTATATGTGTAGGGTGTGTTTGGATAAGCAAGCATTTATTCAATATGTTATTTTCACATGAAAGCTTATGACATAAATTTGATCATGAATCGTATTAGAATTAGTTTAAAAGAGCTTATTTTGATAAGTTATGTTAAGAAGCTTATTGTAATAAGTTATAAAGAGCATAAAACAGTGATAAGCTATTTTCATATACTGTCTGTAAAGTCTTCCAAACACTCCCGTTGACATATTTGAAGTTACTTTTAATCATGGTTTGAATCTTGTGATTCAATTTAATTTACAATTAAAAAATTGGGCTAAACAATTTACAATTTTAATAGCTATTCAATTTAATCTGCTATCTGTAAATGCTTTTTATACAATATATTTTTTGGAACTTTCCCTCTATGGTGAAACTTTAACTGAATTGTTTATGCAGGCTGCAAAGATTCTTGCGAACTTGATTGTGATTGGTGGAGGAATCTTGGCAAGGGCATTTGTTCAGGCATATCGTAAAGCACTAGCTAGTAAGATTTTCAAATTTGTGAATATGGACAGATTTGTGATTTGTGTGATAAGTATGATATTGTGTGCTATTTTACTATTCAATTCTGTGATTTTTAGGTGTTTGTTTTAGTTATTGTTTGTTTCTGTGATACTGCCACTGTGCTTGATTCTGTACCATAGATTCACGAGGCTACATTCATCCTAAAACCTTCTTTATAATCTCCTGCCATCATTTCTTTTTTTACATGTCCCTCAACCTTTAGAGGTTGATAACTTGATACTGCGATGGTTTATAATCTCACATCTGATTGAGGCTTGTGTATATTGTCGCTTACATGATGAAGCCATCTGAAATGGTTTTTTGTAATTTTTCCTCTGTGGAAACCCTTGCAATTTTCACTCTTATGATCTCAGTCCTAATCTTGTCCTTCTGGCCAGTCATGCATCATTTTTGTGACCTTAAACTTTTGGAGGAATATTGTCATTAACAACCCAACATTTTCTCCAACTAACACTGTAGGTCTAACTTTTACCTTTAATTTCTTTGGCACTTTATGGTCACAATATATTCCATGCATCTTCTCTCTGTATCCATCCTACTTGTATTTGGATGCAATGGGTGACAATTTGACATCATAATCAACCTCTGTCCTTTGAACCATTCCACTGGACTCCCTTTTGTATCTAAAGCATTTATTTGATCTCTGCAGACCTATTCATACTGGAAAGTCCTGACACCACCGCATGTCTGAAGATTAGCCATCCCCTCGATGGATCAATTTAGCAGACAATCTTCTAGGCAGTACCCAAATTGATTTTTGATACAGTTCAGTAGTTTCTTTTCTTAGCATCTGTTCTATCATATGCTTCTGTAGTTTTGTGGTGTGATTTTGTTAATCTGTTTCCTTTATGGATAAAATTTTTTGGATATCACCTTTGATCATAAAGAGCTAACTAGTTTCCTTCATTGATTTGGCATGAACTAGTTTCCTCATGTTGATGAAATGAATCTTTGATAGTGTGCAACATTGCTTTTTGAACAACATAAGTCTCCAAATCCCTATATAACATTTGATACTTATTTAAAAAGCTTACCAAAATAGCTCCTTAATTTTCTCCTTAATATATCGTTTTTGTCCTATAACAATTCTTTATTCTTTGATACACTTAATTTGTGTTAGGTCCTTATTTTTTCTTTCACGTGTCGTGTCTTAGCCACTTAGTTTTTCTTTCACATATTGTGTCTTAGCCACTCTCTCTATCCCTCTACACACACCCATGCATAGCGCGACTCGAGATCTTCTCATTTTCTAAACATTATGTTATTCCAGATGCCTCAAAAAATGGTGTTGCGCAAGAGACAATACAAAATACTATCCGCAGATCTGGTAAGGTGATGACAGAGCAAGAGGCTCGGCAGATTCTTGGTGTTTCTGAGGAAACTCCCTGGGAGGAGATTGTGAAGGTTAGCATACCATCTATGCCGTGGTTATATTATCCTTCTGGTGTCTGAATTTTTAAGGGACTGTTTGGTTTCAGAAAAAAGTTGTTTCTATTATTTCATGTACAAATCTTTCACAACCAAAAAAAAAAATAAAAATAAGGTGACTTTTTGTAATTAAAAGTGAAAATAGAAAAGAAAACAGAAAATGTTTTCTAAAACCAAACAATTTCTAAATTATTGTTATAATAATTGCTTAAATATATTTCTTCCATGCAGAAATATGACAATATGTTTGAGAAAAATGCCACAAATGGGAGTTTTTATCTCCAATCCAAAGTTCATCAAGCCAAGGAATGTCTAGAGGCTGTTCATCAAGGCAAGAGTCAGGATACCCCTAGTTGAGAACTCAATTTTTATTCATCATATAATCCTTGTGTATATCATTTTGGCCCCCAAGTTGTATACGATTTGCGTAATCAAAAGTTCCTGAATTTTTAATTCTTTTAACCATCTGAAAAATTGTAAATGATTAGCTGGGGATTGACTACAAATAGTGAAGGCTATCTATAGAGCTGAAGTGACGTAATTATTATTTTAAAGCATAATCTTGATCACGATGAGAACAGTAGGCAATAATGGTAATAATAAACAATTCCATATGGTCGGTATAGGAATTCTTTGAGCTATATACGTTGTTCGCATGTTCATTGTTAGCTAATATTCATACTCTAAAAGTTGTTTTCATGTTTCTGTCATCTTTTGCTAATGCAACTGCACGAAAGTACATCTGCGTTTGTTGTTTTCGTCTTTTGTCGTGTTTCACTGATGTTCTCTTAGTCGATATCAAGTATGATAATGTCTTGGCACGTTTCACTTTCATTAGATTCGTATTAGCATAGTGATAATGCTCATGTGCAGCCCAATACAAGAGGTTAATTAATGATGCTCTAAATTTCAAGAGTTCTATTGCAAAAAAGAAATGGTGTTGATTATATTTAGGCTTTGGAGAAAAAAAAATGAAAAGTTGTAAACTACTAGAAAATTTAGTATGCATACGAATGTGCTCGTGCGCAAACACACTCAAATATATACATTAATATATAATCTAATTTACGAAATTCTTGATTTATTTAATTGAATTTTTATTGATAATTTAAAATGATTTTTTTTTCTCTCAAAAGTGTATATGATATTTTAGTTTAATCATGTTCTAGCAGTAAAGGTGCAAATGCATTATTAAATAAGCTCAGCATCAGCATTCACAACAAAATTGTGAGAAATTTACTTTCATATTCAAAATCTGTCTTTATTCTTAAGGATAATATTTTCAAATTATATTTTTAAGCCATTTTAGAAATTATTTTAGTTTTTATTAAGTTACACGGCTTTTGTTAATTTGAAATAATTTTTTTGAATAAATTAAGTTTTTCAAATAATTATAATCCTAAATTAAACTTAATTTTAAAATTTGACATCCCATATTAGTAAAATCGATTGTCTTAAATTTAGCAATCCATTTTCATAATTTTCTCTTTAATTTTAGATGTTTTTGCCCTTTAGTTTCGTCAGATTTAATATAATAAAATTATTAATAATAATGAAAATATTTATTATTTTTATTTATAAATTTTATTTAAATTTTAAAATAATCATGCAATATATCTTTGATTTTTATTTATAAAAATATTTGAAAGATGAAGAAGAAATTATTAAATGATTAATTGTTATAAAAATACAGTAAAAGCTTCAAAATTTACATTATTAAGCATGTGCTTATTTTAAGAAAATGTTTTTTTTATTTTCACTTTTAGATACTAACACACACCTTACATTTTTTTTTTTTCTACTTTTGAATGTGTGTACAGATAAATTAAAAAAAAAAACACTCTTTCTTACACAAATCATTGAATATAGAAATAAAATAAATATAAGGTGATATGTATTATCCCAAAAGTCACTGTTACTTGACAGAAATCATAAGACAAATCCTATATCATTGAACGATAATGTTTTAATCGTCGTCTCATATTCACTGATAGAGAAGCACATCGTGTCCATGCTTATCCTAGCACTGCTCCTTTCATTAATCTCTCAACACATTTTTTATTTCATTGGAGCCAATTGTCAAAGAGTTATTAACTCACCATATTTTTATTATGACCTCACATTAATATCACATTCAAAACTAAGAAGGTAAACGTATGTGCCATACATGCCAACTTTGTAAATGGCATTAGCACTTCTGATCCAACTACTCTTTTGTTCTTTACCCAAAAGTGGTAGGTAAGCTACCAATCCTGAAAGCAAATCAAGGGATTGTTCCACTTCAAAACTTGAACATTTCTTACACATTACATGTATTATTCGTAATATTACGAAGTAGTAAATTTCAGGTTTTGCATATTTTATCCTAAATAAACAAAGAAAACGATTCAAATTTGTTATCTTTATTCTGCCAAAAAAGATGGGTATTTTTATTAATCCGAAAGTAAAGTAAGTATTTGCGAATCATTCAGCTAACTGACTCACAAAATTTAAGAAATAATTTTAGGAGTAACAAGTTCGACAATATTTGAAAAGATTTATATGTCTAACATGTTTACTCAAATAGATGGCTTAGAAAAACACCTGCTCAGGATTTTTGTTGTTGAATTTACTGGTTTTTGTTTGAATTTTTTCAATAAATTAATTATAGTTTCATATCTGAATTAATTATTTTTTTGCATTATTTAATTATTTAATACTTCTAGATTTTTATCATCAAAACAGTTCAAAATCTGTTCTTTATTAAGATGGAATTGATGTCATGTCACACCAATGAGTGTAGGCTTGAATAGTGAGATCAAACAGTCCTTAACTAAAAGCTTCATTCAATTTATATAGTGGACTTTTATTCATAGGTCTCAATTCTAATCATAAAGATGTTAAGAACGGATAAATGCTTTAGGCTATTAGTTGATTTTTATTGTTTAATGACTTGTTCAAACTCATTTATTCGTTGTCACCTGACCCACTCTGTTTGAAAGTCTTCTTAATTATCGTTTTAATTTGTTGTTGATGCATATATGACTTTAAAATATAAGAATATTTTATTTTAAGTTTTTATTCAAAAATTAATATTTAAATACATATTTTGTCCCCATAATTTATATCATTTGAGGTTGCGTACTTTAGAACATTAATTTTTAGTCCTAATAGTTTTGTAAATTTATATTTTAATCTTCTGATATTTTTTTTTCATTTTAGTTTTGATTTCTATAAGATAACATAAATTTGTTTGAATGATTCATGTGTTCTAAAATGAATAATTGTATAAAATAGGGAATTATATAAAACAATATCAATAATTAATTTAAATAAAATCATATCATAATAACCACTAACTTTAAATTAATAACAGGTATATTCATTCAATTTAAAAAATAAATTTTTTATTTAAATAATTATACCTTATAAAAACACATATCTTCACATATTGCTAATATTATGAATTAATACCAAAAATTAAGGAATCAAAGTTAAAATTGAATTAAACTATAAGAATAAAAAATAATTTAAAAATAAATATCATTCAGTGATAAATTAAAAATTTGAAGAACGTTTTAATGTCATTAATTGTTGAAATTAATTTAAGATAAATAAAAAGGAGATTAAGAAATCATTTTAAATAATATTGATTTTCCCAAAGTTAGGTATAGTGTGTACCCCACGTGTCGAATTGATGTTGCGGACTCTAAGCTGCACACGTGCCATGTCCTTGTTTTTTATTTGAGCGAAAATCCCGATATTGACTGCTACAATCTTTTTTTATATTTTTCCATCTTAAATAAATCTCATTTTATTTAATTAATAATACAACTTTGTTCGTTACGTTAATCTCTAATCGCCAAGTTTAAGTGGGACCACGTTATGGATCACCTCACATGCTTTCCACGTGCACGTCAACTTCAAGAAAACCAGTAAGAAATTAAAACTATGCGACAAGATCAGCATAAATAAAAATACCAAATGGTTAATATTAAAACTTGTTCAAGAATATTTTAAGAGTGTTAATTGAAGAATTAATATTATTTTATTCAAATTTATGATAAAAAATTATTAATATTATATTTTATAATTATTATTTTTTATCTAAATTACATGTATTATTTAACGAAGATAAATTATATTCAAATTAGATAAAATTATTATAGAAAGTAAAATTCTTATAAGTATTTAATACAGTTTTATTTAATAAAATTTAAACTAAAGCTCACATGTTAAAGTGGAATAATTCTAATAAATCATTGTAAGATCAGAAAAGAAAGTGACGTGAGGTAGTTTTGAGCGAGACGTGAGCCTTAATTTCACGCAATCCCTCTGTTATTATGCTTAATTCCATTCATTCATAATAGATAAATAGGAAGAGAAGCACAAAACAAAATTGAATTTACATTTAATAATTTACTGCAACAGTTACTTTGCTTGTCGTTTTGATAAAATGCATTGGATTCTAGAATGATAATTGCTTTTTTATTTGGGTATTTTTTACGTGCTTAATCAATCAATTTTGTACAAATGCCAAGTTAATTGTGCTTAAAGTATAATATAATTTGTGTTGACTGATTCTAATCAATGGGGATACGAGCAAAAGATCAAGAGCTCCACACGTGTTAACAATCTTTTTATCCACTTTCATTCAAATATTTTAATGTATTCAACCATTTGAAAAAAAAAAAAAACAATTCATAAATATAAAGCTAATTAAGAACTGAGTTTAAACACAAGTATGAAATTTTTTATTTTAAAATTTTTCTAAGTTGTATTTACAATTAACGATTATATATATATATATATATACAAGTTTAATTTTTAATTTTCTTTAAACATAAGTCCTATATTTGATATAGGACCCTTGTCTAGCTCTATAAGCATGTGAAATTCCGAACCTGCTGAGTCTGAGGTACATTCTATGTATATAGCACTATAGCAGCACCAATCATTCTTCAGCTCTTCTCACTGCCTAAGATTTAGAGGATTCATGGTATTCAGAAACAATACCCAAAAAATATCAATTTATGCTTTGTTAGAACATAGAATATAAGCAATTTGCCTCTGCAGTTGTTATGGGTGTTGCTCAAGGATGATCAATCAAATACTGACTATAATATCCAATAACTATTTTAAATGCCACCAAATTGTCAAGTACAATTGCAACAGTTGGGGCATAATGTCTCAGTTCAGGAATCCATTGCATAAAATTGATGTACCTAATTTCACATTGTATTGACTGAAATTATACCATTTCACAGTTCACATATGAATATAACATGCCACATATGTTTGTGTAATGTTAATAACAGGTATAAATGTCTCATGATATAGATGTAGATATTGGTGACTTGCAGAAGAACCTTTTTAGAGATATATTTAGAGTCATTAATTGTAATATTTATATACTATTCGTGCTATTTTTTAAAAAAAAGTAGAAGTTATATTAGATATAGTATTAAATTACACTATACATTTAAAGAAGAATTAGCAGCTGCGGCTAAAGCTTCATCTCTACCTGTGGAAGAGTCACCATTTCCAAAAGGCAACCCCGATCTTGCAAACCTCTGGTAGAAATTAAAAGATTTCAAAATAAATACCTAAAGGTAATTTTTTTATTTAAATAAGTATATTTTGATATATGTATATAAAAAGGATAAAAAATTATATAAATTATATAAATACTTATATATAATGTCAAAATAATATTTTTTTAAAAAAATATTTAAATAACAAAAATAGAAGTATGAAGTTAACTATATGTTATTAGCATCATTAAACTTACTTTAATACGTATATATTATGGCACAGAAGAATTTTTCGCACTTTATATGCAAGTCAATTCCTCAATACATTTGCTGTTTTCCTTTTTAGAGTGGTTTTAAAATAGCAATGTTCTTAACTGCTAAGTTTGGTGCATTTTCCTTCATCACTATATTCTTTTACAGGTTTTCAATATGACTAACTGTTTCCTGCATGTAAACCCTAAACAGTAAACATACGCATACGAGATTCTGGGTGACAATTGTACCAACTTCTACAGTTAATATATATTAATCTATATACAAGTTCAAAGAACAATAAAAGTAGATGTTTTTGTACCTAATCCAAGTTCTTTTCAACAGTCAATGTTGTCATTTTAAGAAATGACACTTTTTTTTTTCTTTTTATATTTATGGATTTTGGTTCCACTGGCATAACATTATTATTATATTTTAATATATTACAGGTATAAAATGTTAACAAAGATTTTCATTAAAATATAATTTAAAGGCCGGTGGGGTCAATTATGCACACGACCCAACGTGGCTACTTTAAATAGAAAATTGTGTAGCCAATATGAACAGAAATGGTGTACTAGTTGTCCAAAGCCTCACCAAAAATGAAAATAATGGCTGAGCAAACTATTTACAGATAATATTGCACGTTTATCTGTGCTCAATAATTCTTTTAATAGTTAAATTAAAATGAAAATAAGGGTAGGCCTTCGTCGAAATATGAATGAAGTGGGCAACGTGACTGAATGGAACATTGCAAGCTTCAATTGGAGCAATGGTTTTTATTTCTATTCTTTAGTTTTCAGTCACTGTCGGTGCTTTTCATGTTTGAGTTTATCTTTGTGCAAGATTCAAGGCAAATTAAATGTTTTTTTCGTTTTACAAAAAATATATTAATCTCTACTTAGTAATTAAAATAATGTAAAGATAATTTAAAAAGATATATCAAAGTCCTCTGGGTTGTGCTAGACATCACGAAAAAACACATAATGGAAAAGCTACCATATTCAGCAATACAATTCTCATGGAGGGGGAACTTAAGTGAAGTGGTCTAATAACAACAACTGCATTTTTTTAATCATTATTTAAGAGACGAGATCAACTATGTCTTTCAAATCCTTGTAAGCACAGTTATGTTTTAATTTTAATTTTGGTGGCAAAGTATCACAATAAAGTTGATGTATTTGTTACGTACTGCTTGAGACATTCTTCTTGTGGTGGGCCAACTCAATTACAAATTTCTAATTTGTGTTCAAGTACTGCCAAATTTAATGTAGCATGTTGATAAAATCTTTTAGTCAGTAAATTTTAATTTGGTAGGTACATTAATTTTTTTCATTATGATATCAAAATCATGTTGTCCGATCTTTAAATTATATATATATATATATATATATATATATATATATGTATATATATGATGGTGTTTTGCTGATCATAAATGAATAAACTTGTTCATATATAGTGATTGGGAAATTTTTGTTTTTATTGCTAAAGTATTCTTATAAAAATTTATATATGAGTTCAAATCATTGCACTATCCGGATTGATAATTATTACTAATTAAGGATTATCAACAATTTTTTTAACTTTAATAATTTTTTATCATTGTAATTTCTTTATTATTACGTTGAGTTTGGATAAAATTGTTAATAAAAAGTTATAAAAGATTAATATAAATTAAATTATTTTATAATTAAAAATTAACTTAGATTTTTATTTTTTTTAAAAATTTGAGATATACTACATGTTAATTTTAATTTACGAGAAAAATTTTATTTATATTTTTTTTAGGTATTAAAATTTTACTATTTTGAATTATTGTGTTTAAAACTTAAGAGAACAACTTTATAGTACGGTTTCTTGTAGAGTATCTACTCTACATGTTCCTCTTTGTATAGAAAATTTAGACAAGAAACTTTTAAGGAGTGTGTGTTATTCTTCTCTTAATAGTTAAAACTGAGGTTTGGTCAATCCTAAGCCACCTACTGATTCAATACAAGTGGCTGATTTATTATTGAATTTTACTTCAAAAGTACAATGTAGTTTATATTCTTGAAGCCTGCAGAACTTTATCACCTCAAGTCTATGTCTTGGGTCTTGTTACATAACTTGATAACATTTTTCAAACAAGTTTCTACACTGAAAAGTATAGGTTCAAATTTGATCAGTTCAAAAAGAAGCCTTGAAATATATAAGCTACACTACAATTCTTTAATGCTCAAAGACCAATATTCATTCAAAAAAACAAGTTTTAGACAAGTTGATTGTTAAGCTTGCATAAAGTCTTTCCCCTTCTCAGACTCAGGATCCACATTGTTTGAATTGACTGATCCACTTCATGGCCCTCTCAATTAAGAAAAGTAGCACAAACATTCATACTGCGGGCTATGTTAACTACCCATTTTAGTTGTAATGAGCTTCCTCTCTCTCTCTCTCTCTCTATCTATCTATCTATCTAATTGACAATATAATAATATAATCGTGAGATTAATCTTAGAATTAAGAGTATTAGCTTCTCTAAAAGTGATGGACTGTAGGATTTGAACTTCTAAAGTTGGAGGAAGAGATCCTTTTGGAGTTGTGAAAATTTTACTATTTATTTGAATTATCTTATTTTATTTTTAAAATATATTACAATCTAAATTCTACTAAAATTTTTAAAAATTAATATTGTTCTAAAATTCATACTAAATTACTAGGTGAGGGAGGATGTGTAATGACAAGGACATGCGCATACTTAATATTTCGTTCAAGTATAGCCTTAGTTTAATCCAATAAATATAGTTACATAATTTGAATTAATTTATCTTGTTTCATGAAAAATTACGACCAAATTAAAATCTCTAAGTGAAAATAGTGATAGTTACACAAAAATTTTAAAATAAAAATTACACACAAAATGAAAAACGTAAACTATTTTGATAGATGTAAAGGAGTAAGGTGAAAAGAAGAACAAAAAAGCATATAATTTAACAAGATGGTGTAAAGTTGTGAATAACATAGTGTGTGTACATATCCTTAGTATATTAAAGAAAAAATATTTTAGTGCAACATGAGCTGATAAATTATATGTTAAATATATTATTCTTGCTCAGTAAGATTGGAATAAATGAACATATCTAAAATGGCCCCAAAAGATAAAGAATCATCATAATGATCATCACCAAGTCTCCACAAAATATTATTGAAAGCGAGCTGAAGTGTACAAACATTTAGATAAAATCTGTAGTTGTAAAGCAGATAGCAGACACGTTATGTAAAAGCTATGGGTTTATACGTCTTTCCATGGATAATTGAGAGAATGTTAACATAAAACCCTTTGAGAAATGGAAATAAACTAACCCTAAAACCTAAATTGCTTCTTTGTCTTCACCTGCTACCCTTCATCAGTCATCCTTTAATCACTCCACCTTTTCTGTTTCCAAATAATCTTCTTTACATGAATAAGAACAAAACAACAGTTAAATCCAAACTAGGGAATTTACCATCGTTTTGAAAAAAAAAAAAAAAAAAAAAAAAAAAAAAAAAAAACAATAACAAGTCGTTTTTCTTTTTCCTAAGTATGAATCAAAGGAAAAAAAAAAGTAAAAATTAATTAAAAAAAGGAAAATGTGAAGTAAACTGAACTTCTGTTTCAACCAGAAGGTGGTGGATGGCCACTAGTATCTGACCATGTGGACGGCGGAAACCCCGAACCGCCGCCTCCGCTGCCGCCTTCCGGTGGCCGGTAAAGGTTCATTTGTTGAGATGAAAACAGGGGAAGTGATGAAGCAGAGGAAAATTGAGTAGATGTTGAAAATGAATGGAATGGTGTAGGTGAGATAGAAGAAGACAATGAAGGTGATTGAAGTGAAGCCAATTGTGCATTATAGTACCACTGTTGAAGCAAACTAGAAGGGTGTTGCTGTTGTTGTTGATGATGTTGAGGTTGTTGAAAGTCACCAGAACTCTGTAGAAGCTGAGAATATTGCCAGTAGTCTCTGATCAAGTCAGAGGACGCCTGAATTTGTTGTGGCTGCTGCTGAATGAATGGTGGCGGCGCGGCGGCTGAGGCCGCAGTGAGAGGCCGGAATTGGGTGTTAGAGGGATCAGAAATGGTTAACCTAGTGGCTGGAAAAGGTTGAACTGGTGGAACTGCTCTAACATTTTCAGGGAAGTTTAGTTTTGCTCTGTTACCTCTGAACCTTAATGCAGCTTCATCATAGGCTCTTGCTGCTGCTTCTGCTGTATCAAACGTGCCAAGCCAAACTCTTGCTGCTTTGTGTGGATCACGGATTTCTGCAGCCCATTTTCCCCATGGCCTCTGCCTCACTCCCCTGTACCTTCTCCTCCTTTCACCTCCTTCTTCATATGAAGCCGTTTCGGCCGCTGCCACAGCGGTGGCGGTGGTAGTTACGGTTGTTGTTGCGGTGGTGGGGACTTCTTCTGCCACTGGTTAAAGTGAAAGGCAAATATAACTTACACCAAAAGGTTGCATAGTTGCACTAGTGTAGAAAAAAAAATGTCATTGTATGATGAGTAGCTTAACTTAATTTCGAACTAAGGTTTTTGTAACTTGTAGCACTGTTGTATAGGCAATTTTGGTATGTGAGTATGTTCG
The DNA here is from genome assembly GCF_003935025.1 of Abrus precatorius. Classification (NCBI taxonomy): domain Eukaryota; kingdom Viridiplantae; phylum Streptophyta; class Magnoliopsida; order Fabales; family Fabaceae; genus Abrus; species Abrus precatorius. The sequence continues at coordinate 18,709,970 of NW_020874395.1, read as the reverse complement.
GTTTATTGAATTTTTCTTTGTGATAGTATGGTTTTGGAATATGAAAAGTGCTTGGATTAAGAAAAAAATGAAAAAAGAGTAGTATTTTATGCATGGAATTTAAGATAAAAGTTGTGTTCCTCTGCACTTGGAGGTAGGGAATGGGAATTCAATGAAAAGAAGGGTGAGTACTAAAGACAGATTATGGTGCATGGTTTATTCAACAAGTTGGTTAAGTTTAACAATGATAAATAAATTGGTTTAAAGTTGTTTAGAATAATGCAAATAATGATATTCCTTATACCCCATTTATTGTTTAAGATAAAAACGTATGATTGTTGTTGTGATGATTGTATGCAAAAGAATGTTTCATGGAATGATGAAATAGTATAGCGAAGTATAAAGTATCAAGTAATTGCACCTGATGATGAGTCGCCTTGAGAAGGTACCATGAAGTCACCAATGGATCTGAAGAGTCTATGAGCACCTTGATGTTGCATCAAGTGATGAGAAGAACCACTCTCTTCTTCTTCACGCCCTCTCTTGTGGCCAACCCATGAGGCAGAAGAAGAAGAAGAGGAAGGGAAAGAAGACAAACGTGAAAGAGAAGATGCATGTCCAAAACCTGACATCATAGGAAAACCACTTTCCTGGACCCATTCGGTGCTGTTCCTCTGGCCAGGCCCTGATGACACCACGTGTGTCAAAGCTGAAACCATTTCCTTCAACTCTGGATCCACATCGTACCCTGATACATTCACCCCTTGGTTGCTGAATCCTAGTGACTCAGACACCCCAGAACTTCCACCACCATCACCATCATGTCCATAACCATATTCCTCATCATCATCACCGCCGCCGCGCCGCCCCGTGAACCGGGTGTACTCGCCTGACCCACTTTGGTGCGCCACCGTTAGCAAGGACATGTAAACTATGTTCTTATTAAAATTTGGACCCAAGATTACCAAGATCTACTCAGATTTTTTCTTGTATGATTCCTTCTTTGGACACCCTTTGAGATAGTATTGAGAATGAAACGGTTATATAGTATAAGGTGTGCAAAATTAAGCATGTGGAATTAAGCTAGCCACCATTAAAATAGTGCAAAGTGCAAACTCTAAACTTTGCCCAGTGCCTTACTCTATAGCTTCCACCATGCACACACATAAACATCCCTTCACCACCTTTACAGTTTTTTTTAATTAATTTAATTTTCGTGGTACACAAATTGTCTTTGGTTTTCTAAAATATAAAAGGAAAATATTTTTGGTATTGTGGAAAATACGTAATAAAAAAATGAAGTGAATAGATATACGGTTTGCCGCCTCTGAGAATTTTGGTATTTATGTTCACACCAAACTGTCTTTGACTGAATAAAAAAACAATTAAATCGAAGGTGCAAAATGTAGCTATCAAGATAACACCTTGCAGCAGTCTTTTTGCAAATCCTTAGCCTTTGTCGGTGTAAATTTAGAGATAGAGAGAAACATAGATGATCATGTTTGAATTGAACTCTCTCACCATAAACAGTCAAAAATTATTTTGTTTATATATCAAACGTTTCTTTTACCGACATGGCGGGTTACTAATTTGGGCTAGAATTATTGTGATTAGCCCCTAATTAGCTTTAATGGGTCCAGCTTAAAAAAGTTCAGAATGAATTAACCTATTTAGAGTCTTTTTATACACTTTGATAACAATATTATATGGAATAATATACATAATGTATTCTATATCTTCAAAACATGAAAAAGAAAATATTTTTTTAATAGTTGAAAAGACATTCTTACGAGATAAAGGCAAAAGCTGTAAGGCACTAGTGGGAGGTGCAAATTGATACAAGATTTAAAGGCAATTTGCAAATTGGTCTTGGTCTTCAAACATTGATAAGTAAATTTAAGTGTTGATTCACAAGATAGATATATGACAACAATTTGAATTTTATTTCGAATATTAATGGGGTTATCAAAATATTTGGTTTTTTTCCAAAAAGGGTTAAAAAATTTAATGAATCCCATTGTATGGTCAAAACACGGCTCTCTGTTATGCAGAAGCCAATTCTACAAGAGTCTGGTGTTTGCTCGTCATCATGAACAAGAAGAATCAAACAGGACCATACTTGTAAATTGATTTTGAATTCTTCAAATCTGGTGTTGTGCACTTTTTTTTCTCGGTGTCTACTCTCATATTAATATTTTTTTAAAAATATTAAAAAAAAATTTAATGAATAATTAAAAAATATTAAAAAGTGTGATCTACATAGTTAATTAACACTTTTTTGGTGGAGACTTTAAAGGCGGTTAAGTAAGGTCAACTAGTTTACTGGGTCGCTATGATCGATCCATGACCGTAGAGATTCTTTTTATATTGGTCATTTGAACATAGAAGATACAACAATGTTGTTCGTAGTTCTATCTAAATAATTATAATTATTATTGACATATGTATCATACGTATGAACTATTGTTGATTAGAACTGCATTATCACTGTCCTTTATACGTGAAAATGGAAGCACCACATTTTAATATAAAATTATGAATCTTGTTAACTAGTGTTTTTCAGTCAAGAAATTAATAAATAATACTTTTTATTAAAATTATATTAAATTAATTACATTAATAATTAAAAGAGTGAGTTCTTTTTTCACGTTTTAATAAAAAAATATTTTTTATTTCTTAACTAGTATTCTAAAATACTAAGCATTATTGTTTAAAAATTAATATATAAGTAATTAAAACGAAAAAATTATTTACTAACCATACATAACTTTGAAAGAGTGATTTTATATATATATATATATATATATATATATATATATATTTTAGTTATTTATAGTCACATTTAATAATTATATTTACTCTTCTAATTTTTACATTTATATATATCGACAGAATCACATTAAGGCTTGGGATAATCATGGCTATTTCAAATATTTTATTTTATTTTACGCTACTTAAAAAATTTGAACACGTTAATTAGCATTTATACAAATATAGTGGGTTACTATCAAACAATTTATTATCCATTACAGAATTATTACTGGGCATAAATTTAATCATATTTTTTTATTCATATTATGGTTAATGAATAATTATTATTTTCATGAACTTTTGATCGAATCTAATTCTTTAATCGTCTTTGATTCTCACAATGAAGTCCCCGTATCATTTTTTTTATAAACCTATTTATATTTTATTCTTTCACTCAAAATATTTACAAGTTAAATTAATTAATTTAAGCAAAAAAATTAACAAAAGGACCAAATAATTTTAATTTCAAAATAGAAAACTTAATCTGGATAAAAAAATACTTAAAAAAAATCAAAATTACACAATTTAAATTAAAGGGATAAAAAATACGCTTGAAACTAATAAAAATAAATAAATTCTTGCACACAATCTCAATAATTATTTTAACTTTGTACATCTGTATGTATACAAGTGCGTGTAAGAATTGAAATTTATTATACAAGACTTAATAATAAAAAAGTTTAACAGAAAGTAATTGTTGCTCGCCGAAAAATTATTTAAAACAAATATTTTAGTCTGGGAATTTTTATGGTATTTTATATCCTTTCAACACGTAAAATAATAATAATTATTATTAATTTGATATTAATAAATAATAAAATTATTAATTTATTTTTAAAAAATATAAATAATTTTTAATTTTTAAGATATTAGATATGTATAATTTAATTCTTGTATGCTTTTGAGATGTGTTATGATTATAATTAAAATTTGAAAAAATATTAATCAGTTTTTAAATTTGAATTCAAGTATTTAAAAATAATAAATTTTTATTAAAAATATTAGCACACTTTTATGAATTTTTTATTTGTAATAAAAAATATTTTTAAATATTTAAACTTAATATTAAGGATTTAAGTTAATAAATTAATTGTAATGGAAAAAAAAATTGAAAGTGAAGGTATGACAGTGACAATGGCATGAGATATAATTTCATAGTGATAGAAAAGAAGGGTTACACGTGTGTTTTGTTCGGAAATCCGTGATAGGAAGATGAATACGAAGAGTACGGTCCACCTCTAAAGTAATCATCATGCCTTCACCTTTCCAGCCCCATCAAACATTAAATCACTATAGTATATTTTTAAAATCAGAATATAAAAACATAAAATAAAACAAATAAAAGGTTATTTTTACTATTTCAATAAAAAATTTACTTTCTTAAAAATTAAAATATATTTTTATTAATACTTTTATATTTTAAAATAATATAAAAAAATTAGTGAATAAAATATTTTTTGTTTAATAAATGTTTTCTAATTTTAATAAATTGGTTATATTTTTAATCGGTTTTTATAATAATTAACTATATAAAATTAATTTTGTGTTTATAAATTTAAGGAAAACATGATTTTAAAATAATTAATTTTATTTAAATTGTATAAAATAATATTTTTTTAGGGCAAAACTATTAAAAAAATACAGAGTTATTTTGAATAGTTAGTTTTGTATTTAAAAATTTAATCATTAAAAAAAATTTAATTATTGATCAGAAAAGTTTTCAAAAATTTATGAACGAATTTTCTAAGAAATATTAAATAAAGTTAAATAAGATTTTTTATAGGATAAAATAAGCTTATAGGATAAATTTATCATCATATATTATTAATTAAATATTTTTTATTTAGACCATGTGTATTTTTAACTAAACTTAACTGTCTTGTTAATTTTTTTAAGTATTTAACTCAATTTCATAATTAAATAAACATGAAAAAATATAAAATAAAAAAATCATTCAATTATATTCTCTCGTATATCATATCAATTAAACAAGCTATTCAAAACAAAATCAAAATATCAAATTATTTCAAATGACTTGCTAATTGTCCTTCAAATATTAATTTAGCATTTATTTAGTAAAAAAATATTACAGAATCAACTAGTTTTGGGTTGTTCAATGGAAAACCAATCTATTAACAAGTTCAATATCTACCATCAACAGTGATTTATTGCACAAATTCTTTTCCATATTACATTTTATATTATGTTTAATAAATATTCATATATTTCAGTAATAATATTTATTTAGCTCGCATTTATTTATACATTAAACTCTTACTTTTAGTTTTTATATAGCAAGACATATAGCATGCATGGTCCATTTTATGTTAATTTGATATTAAAAGCTTTAATTTAATTTACAATTATAATGATTTCAATCTCTATCGAAGTAATTAATTTTAAATCAATATTTTCAATGATTTAAAGATCAATTTGAAATATTGCTCACACGACATTAATTTGCTGTTGCTTCAAAAATTTATTACTTGTCAAATTGATGTAATATGTTTCGGAAGGCTAAATTATTGTTGTTCAATTTTTTTAAAGAATTAAATATATATTTATTTTGTTTGCTTTTGTTCGTATTTAAAATTCACGATGCTGAATTTCAAGTGGTTCCTATACTTTGGACCAGTCATTTTGCTATTGACGTTGACAATCTCTAGGTGCAATGAACGATGAGAATATTTATGAGAAAAAAAAAAGCATAAGTGTAATATTAGGTTTTTTTTTAGTTAAGAGTGTAATTTTATAGCAATTTATACAATAAAAATTAATATATAATTAAAATAAAATTCTAATTTTAACTAAAAAATAATACTAAAACAACTTACAATATTATATTTAAATTTTATTTTATTTATAAAAGCTGTTTGGTATTTAAGTAAAAATGTTAGTAAATGAAGCATGTTAAATGAAAATGAAAATATGAGTGTTCATAGTTCAGCTCAATTCAATGTAATTTTTATTTAAAATGTTATTCAAACTGCAAATAAAAGTAAAACAAAAGGTTTCCTTTAATCTATTTGGTTATCCTTAGAGACTGAAAAAGAAACTTTGTTGCTGGTTTCTATTACTCGCTATCTTCTTGTTCCCCTCTTGAAGTGAAACTCTGGAAAATCTACTATGGCACCCAATTAATTTTGCATTATGCTAGCCAGACTCCTTGCTGGATTAAGATGAACTCGCGAAAAACTCTGCACTGCCCTTCTCATTCCTTGTTTCATGTTATTTGTAAGATAAGGGACAATATTAAATTTGTTAAGTTTGTTAGGCTGGATCATATACTTAGGGAGACCAACCATTGATAAGTCCATAATTAGGCCCTTTTTATGACCTATATATTTATGTTTAACCTTTATTTTAATTGGATTTTATATTGATTTATATGTTAAATGTGAAGTTTAGTATGAAGAAACCACAAGTGAATTTTAAGCCCAAATTAATGAAAGATCATAGCTTTGCAGTAGTCAGCACTCCCAGACCCTTTCAACAAGGCCTTGCACGACCATGCTCATCTGCGGAAGCTCAATTATAAATAACTTTTAGGGTTTTTAAACCCTATAAAAGATATACCTCAGACATCTTATTGAACACATTATTTGCATCTTATCTTTTACTCTCTGATGCGCTTCTCATCTTATTTCTCTTGTACAAGATCTTGGGCATGCTTTTGGCAGGAGTTGGAGCTTCGAGCGATTGTACTTGAAGACTGAGAACTCATCTCATGCTCTATTTTGCTTTTCTCTATGCTTTATTTACACTTGTTTTAGTTCTTCTCTTTAGCAAAAGTAACTAAGTCCATAGGTAGAGTTATGAGAACTATTATTCATGAATTTATAAAATTTTGAAGTTTGAATCTATTTTTAGTTTTCGTTCGTGATTAGCTTTTATCCTACTATGTACAATTATAATCATAATTAATTATATCGTTAGGCAATCGTACCTCAATTAGTTAATGGATCTATACAATAAAACGAGAGAAAGGATTAGGTGGACCAAACTAATATATTTTTCTAATCATTATTAAATTAACAAATTTATAAGTGTTTTATGCTTTCTTTAATTGATATTTTGTATGATTATTGAGGATATTAATTTAGAAAAAAGAATATTAGTATTGTACGATAATTGAGTATTAATAGTATTTGTATGAATGATTGGTAATTGTAAGAAAATTAAATTTAGAGTTAAACGAAAAAATAACATAAAATAATTAAATGAAAAAATCCATATGTCCTAGGTTCCTTTCCTATAAGTTCAACCAAGACTTGTGTTGTGTTATTTGCTTTTATTCATAATTAATTTTATAATTAAATTCTAATTCTTATTAATTTCACATATTTTAGGTTCAAACAATTGAATTAAGAAATTCTTAGTAATTGAAAATAAATTTTTGTGGGACGATATTTCAAAAATTTATTTTAGAATCCTTTATTACTTTTCAACGGATACACTTACCTAACAAACAACCATTATAGAGACTTATTGGCTAAATTGGCCTATGATCCCTTTCTCTTTTAGTTAGTTTTACTGAAGTTCCTTATAGGTTGTTCCCTTTCTTATATCTAGACTAATGTAGTTACCTTAGGTCCATTCTTTAGTTTATTTTGTTGCTTGAAACTTGGTTCCCATTCTTAACAAAAAAAAGAAAAAGAAAAGTAACACTCAGTTTGGTTTATCCGATTTAAATATAATTTAAAGGATAAATCAAATTAAATCTAGAAATATACATGGTTTAGATTAACTTTTAATTTTTATTTATTTTTAAATTATTTTTATTTATTATTATATAATTTTTTAGTATATTTTTAAATTTAAAGTAAATAATAACTTAAAATTTGAAATTAGTTAATTGAAATAATAAAAAATTAAGAAAAGAAATTATAACGAAAAGGAATTATAACGAAATGGATAAAATTATAAAAATAATGATAAATTATTGATAAAGAAAAAATATATTCAATTAAAAAAATAGAATCTAAAGTGATGTATTATGTATTTATACAATGTCACAAACATATAGAGTAATATATATATATATATATATAATAAAGTAAAAAACTATATAAATTTATTATAAATATGGTTTGATATTAAGAATGATAATTAAAAATTAAATCAAATAGTAATATAAAATATATATATTTTTTTATTTAATCAATTATTGATTTAATTGATTTTTAATTTTTTTATGAGTTTAAAAATTTTAAATAAATTTATTTTGATTGGTGTTTATGTTGAATTTTTTCAGTAAATAAATAAATTTAAGAATAATTTATAATTAAATTTTAGATTTTTTGAATGGGTTCTTTGTTAATGTGTTTTGAATAAAATTAATAACATGAATGACTAACATTTAAATGACAAAATAGAAATGGAGAAGAAGAAGAATTGCAAAGAAATATGAAAAGAAATAGAAAAATTTAAGAACAATTCAAACTAATATAAATTACAATAAACAAAAAGTACTTTAATTGAAATGATGTAGTTGTTATTTTTTTTTGTTGGAGTCTAACGTGTGTACGTGAAATATTGACAAACTTTTAAATAAAAGTAAAAGTGTATTGAAGAAATCCTTCTTCTATTATCTAAAGACTTATATATATAATACTAAAATAATTGCCTAAAACACACATCTTTAATTGTTTTTTCGCTTATTTACCATAATCTTTGCCGAGTATCATTTATCTAAAACTGCTAATATCTTTAAAAGTTCTTTCATTATCTTTTATTATCTTTAAAAGTTCATAAAAAATATCTTGAACCAATATATTTTTAATGAAAATAAGGAAGTTTGAAGATACTTTAAAATTACTTTTCGACAAACTTGATTATTTCATTGAATTGTTTGCAACTGAAAGGTTTGATTCTAATATCTTTTGACAGATTTTTAAGACAAATTGTCCATAATTTATGTTTTCTTAAACATAAATTATTCAATAAACTTTTTAAATATTAATCTTTTCGAACAAAAAATCATATTTTTCTTTGACCATCAATTATTAAAAAAACTTGTTAAAATTTCACTTTTAATAGCAATCTTACAAATGCTATGTTATGCATGATTTGGTCGAAATATCCACTTGGACTATAAACTAAAAGCACAAAATTCATTAGAGCAACATAAGAAGTTTTTCAAAAAGAAACAGTTCTTTGACAGGTTATCTTTCGATCAAATAATAGCCTAAATGAACCTTAATCAAGGCAAGAACCTTGTTTCAAGTTACTTGTATTTCCCTTCTTTTCACCATCTTTGCAAATAAATTCTCCATAACTTGAGAAATTTATATTTCCTTCAAATAATTAGCGTGTCATGATGAGATGCGGAAAGTAGTATAAGAAAACAAAAAGGGTAGGAAAGTCCTCTCTTTCTCAAGGTAGAGTTATCATTCAATTCTTCTATGTATTTTAGAAAATAATAATAAGGTTGTGCATGTGAAAACAATAATAAGGCTGTTAGGTTGAGATCCTTGCAAATATGCATGATCCGGTACAATGGTCAAGAGCAAATTACCCCAATGGTCTTGCCATTGAAGGCAATATATCGTATGCATTCTTTGTTTCATGAGGTTTATTCAATGTGTTAACTATTTTCAGGTTGTTGACCATAAAGTTGTCATCAATGTGCTCGATTACCTATATGTTAGGTGTTAATTGATATATGTTGTTTAGAGACTAATTAATCTCCTAAAATATTATCAACTGCTAAAGCATTCATATAACTTCAAATTAATTAAACACACTTCAAATTAAACAACCACTTAAAATGATCTCATAAAAAAAAGTGCCATCTTAGTTTCTTAACCATATATGGAACCATTTCGAAATTTGTTGAGGGAAGAACCTGTACGACAGATAAGTAGCCAAACAATTCCATACAATTTGAAAGATGCAAAACGTTGGGTATAACTACCAAAACACTCACACTTAGGCACCTTTTCTATCTTGTATGTAGACTAATAACTAAACAAGTCAATGCCTCTCTGACATTTCAAAATCATTAACACTGCCAACAACCATCACCGGTCGACGCGTGTACATGTGGTCTTCTATTGCCCCACACATAAATCCAATGGTTCATTTTAATGACCCCATAATATGCCTTCATTTTCTGTTATTTCCCTTTCTATTTTACAAAAAGAGAATTAAACTTCACTCGTGTATCACGAGTTCCTCAGGCATTAGTTTGGAATCATTCACCATCAAAGTGGTGTAATGTATATGAAATGTACATTTTCATCAATTTATCGAAACAAAATATGTTTAGATTTCATTTTAAAAGTATTATTATAACTTGTCTTTTCCTTTTCAACACATTTAAGAGTAAAATATGCACAAAATCTGTAATAATCTTTTTCTCTTTGCAAAATAAGTTAAGAAGCACCTGGATGTTCCAAAAACTTTAAAGTTTTGTCATTCAGTACAATTTTTCGTATGAATTTTTAAATTTTGAAAACGTAAAATTAATTGTTTGGTCTTTTAATTTTATTTTATTTTATTTGAGTGTGATATATATATATATATATATATATATATATAATATCACAGTCAAATACTTGTTGATGTAGCTCTAACAAAATAATGCTATCCAAAAATTATTGCAGAGTAATAAAGTTGGTGTATAAATTCTTGTTAAAGACTTAGAAGATAGGTTATTGTAAACAAGATTTTACAAAGAAAATAATAACTTAACTCAGTGTAAGTTTTGCCATGACGCGAAGTATGTTCTTGCAAAAACTGAAATGAGAGAAGTTAAGAATATTCTAGTGAACATGATGTTCCATTTATTACTTATTTTTAGGTTACAAAAACTATATGCATGGAATTTGTAGGTCGAATGAGTTGGCATCATGAAAACAAAAATAATTTGAGTATTTTATGTCATCCATTCACCGAGAAAGCATGATAATATTTTGATAGTGTATCCAAAATTTTCCAATTAATCAAGAAATATAAAATGGGGTTTATGCACCAATGATATTATAGCTTACATCTAAGCGTCTTCTTTACTATTCATGTTGGTTTGTATTTGTTACTTATAATCATAATCTTCTTTGTGAAATGTGCATGACCAAACGGTATAAATTTTTAACTTGTCATATGCTTGGACCATCTTCAATTTTTATAGAGTTTTGTTTTGACATAAAATATTTATATAAAACATAATTTTATAATAAAAACATGCTTAATATGAATAGTAAATATTTTTCTTATTTGTGATATGTTACCCAGGTACAACAAACATGATAGGACAACAACTAAACTTTCTCATGTGAATAGAATGATGGGAGAGTTAAAGCCCCTGGTTAGGATTAAGGGTGAAAGCTTCAATATGTAAAAATTTATTTACAAACTTTTTTATATAGAGACTAAATAAAAATAAATAAATTTATATAAGGACTAAAATAATTTTTAAATCTAAAATTTAAAAAAATTATAAAAATTGAATTAAAATTTATTTTTAACGTGTGCATTTTGTAACAAAATACAATATTATTGAATTCCATAATTTGATTTATGTTCAGCAAGAATATAACATTTAAAAAAATATCTTGAAATATATTAAATATGTTGTGTGATATATATATCTATAATAAATTTATTTTAATTATAAATAAAACTTATCAAGTGTTCAAAATTTTTTAATTGATTTAATTTTTTATCTATTAAAAGTTAAACTATTAGTATAAACTTTAAAGGTTTATATGAATTAATAATAAATATTATGCTAACATTTCATCTATTGATATTATGTACTAATATGTTATACTGATAAAATTAATTATTAATGTATATATCATGATATTTATACTAATAATTTTTTAATGAAAATATATTAAATAAGCTTAATTTAACATTAAATCAATATATGATATATATATATATATATATATATATATATATATATATATATATATAGTAAAATATAAGCAAGCACATGGAGATAAAATTTATTGAATCAAGTTATGAGAGGTTAAAGTATATTACCGTTTTATTAATTAAAGAGTTGGCAGACTAAATAGTCTTGCACTACTGTTATAGTTATACATCAATTATATTAATTATATAACTAGTAGCCTTTTTTCCCCCCCCCAAGATATGTGATATATTAATTATTGTTATTTTGATAATGCAAATACTATTTTAGCATTGAAATATCTTTTAATCTCTTTTTCCGTCACCAACCTCACATATTATTTATCTAACGACATTTTCTAAACTATACTAAGTGTATTACTGTTAGATTCGTAAAAATATATCAAATCAATCATAATTTTTTTCTTCAAATTTAATTTCTTATTTTATTATATTTTGGTAATAAAAATATAACTTTTAGTCTGATTGATAATTTACATATCATTGGAAATTATATTTACAAAAAAAGATTGCATAAAGCAATCAAAACTGTCAACTAGACTGAAATTACTGAAAATACAAAACAAAAAATTAAATAAAACAAATACTTAAAGTAAAATTATAATGAAATAATTTACTCAAACATTCCCTTACAGTGTATACTTATTTGACTGAAGTGGTTTAATAAATTAAATATAAAATATGAGTCTACTCTTTCAATCGATTAATATTATGATAAAATATTTATAATATTTTGTTTTATATAAAATTATGCCCTTCATAAAATTTGATTTAGTTTATAATTCAAAATGTTTTAGTTTTATAATCTAATATTTTCTTTGAATTAATTGATTAAAAAGATCGTTACATTTACCAACATATATGTATATCGTATAAGGTATGAGTTATGTATTTAATATTATATCTAGAAGCTTATGACATTAACAAATATTTAGTTTAATATTATCTTGTTTGTAGCGTATTTAACATATTTTTAATTACACTAACTACAAACATCAAGGCAGATTCTGCACAAGACATTTTTAAGTTATTATTGGAAGAAGACACAAATGCCCTCTATTTTTTAATTTTCAAGACTTGCGTCATTCCTTTTGTTTTAGATTAGGAAGATTAAAATTGATTAAAAAAGATTAGGAAGTTTAACTTATTAAGAAGACATTTCCCCTTCCTTTTAAACTTAAATTAGGGTAACTTAACCTGGTTGCTTTCGATCAAATTGAAAGGAAATAAATTCACGTGATGTTATTGGAGAAATCCAAACATGGGTAGTGGAAAAGGAAAATGGTGACATGGATAAGCACAAACAAACAAGGGTCTTCTCTCTTACCATTTACCACCAAATATTCCACGGCAAAATGGGATGAACCCAAAAATCTCTTTAAGATAAAATCATAAAATGGGAATGGGATAATTAGGTTGTAGCTTTGGTGGCTTGAAAAGAGAGAATGAGGTTAGGTTCAATGGTCAGATCTGGAAGGGACCCATACCCAGATCAAAAGGGAGACCCACAACTTGGCTTCATAGTTGATACTTTATATTATTTTAGTGATTGAAACTTAAGATGGGACCAAAACGTGGACGCGTGCCCAACACCCTTTTCCAAGAAGCTGTGAAAAAAAGAGGATCCATAAAATGGATTACTTATTACAAAATTGAAATAGAGCTAAAATACATTGGCGGCAAACTGCAGTGGTCAGTGAAATAAGAACCAGAAAGCGCGTTTAGTGTTTTAATGCTTTTATTAGTTGTTCATAGTCTTTTGTATCAACAATAATAATTATTATACCCTTTACAAATATGGTAATGCAATATACCCTAAAGTTGCTGTATTTACCTGAGAAAAATGTGGTTTTGTTATATTTGGATGAAGGTGTGACTAGACAAATCAATTGATGTATTATTTTATACTTTTTTATTTTTTGTAGGCATATTTTATACTTTAGTTAGAGAAAAGATGAAGGTAGGATTTTTATTTTATTTTTCATAAGGGAGCAAATGGCTTTTCTAGACAAGGGGATGATTGCCCTTCATCGTGTAAACCTTTACCCATAGAGAAAATTAATTAATATTTTGATGCAAACATACAATTAATTTGAATCTTCGAAATCGCATGGGAAAAAATAAATATTATGCATAAAAAATGTTGATGAAAACTTTGAGTGTTAACTCATAAAGCCAACATTACTAGCTCAGAAAAATAAAATTCATCATAATATATCAATCACATACAACAAACCTTTGACTAGCCAACAACCATAGATCTCTAGTTAGTTATTCTATAAGTTGAATCTTGAACATTTTCACGATATAAGATCAGAGCTATGCTTTCATTTATTGGAGAATTTTCCCTTTGTTTTTCATGACAAAGATTTCTTAGAATCCGACAGTAGATATTCTTGCAAAATCTATTGAATCCTCTTTTTCATCGAAATAAAGGCTCACACAGGATCTATTATTAGTATTTGGTCCAAATCTATGAAGAAGGATCTTATGAAAGAACAGACAAAATTTGTTGATGGGTCAATTCTAATGCTTATGAAGTATGAACAACGACCAAATTCTAGCCTAATGAAAAAGGAAGCAATAATATAGTTATCTAATGGCTCACTCATCTAATTAGTTACCATATATCTCCTCCAATTGCTAAAAGCTTACTCAAAGGTCTGCAATGTTCATTGAAATTGATTGGGTATATAACGTGCTTTTCTTAAATGTAATTTAGCACTTTATTATTTTGCTATACTTTTTTTTTCCACTAAATTCCTTTCCAAAGTTTGAGATAAAGTTAAAAAAAAAAAAAGTCGTGAGTTTAGAAATGACTAATAAGTTTGAAACCATTAAATGAAAATAGGAGTAAAATGTAACTTACTCAGATTGATTTTCACCAGGGGATAATTCTTGATTTTTAGATTTATTAATTATAATTTTCTTTAAAAAAGGAAAGTTACTTCATTAAATTAAAGGATTTATGAGATGAATTATGAAATGTTAGATTGGTTTTAGTTTGCACGAGTGCAATTTCATGTGAGAGTATAACGCTCGTGTCAGTGAAAGCATTGCCCTTTGTTTTTTTCGTAGAACAAGATGGACAAATGGCAAGTGAAGTGCAAAATGAATTAGTGTTTTTACACCACCTTTGACCGAAGACCTTAATTTATAAGTGACGATGAAGTTGTAGCTATGCGAAGAATTTTAACAATGTGATAGATATTTAATAGTTTAGTGACAAAAGATTAAGAATTGGGGGATGAATCAAATCACCATTACATGGATTTTACTAAATAAATTAGAAAACAAAACGTGTGTACACATGGAAATCATGTATTACAATAACAGCTAGCAATGATAGCGAAACACAAACTAAAAAGTAAAATGTATGACAATCTAATTCCTGTAATTTCTAGTCAATTAAATTTATTATTTACCATTTAAAATTTACTTACATGAAGTATGCACTCATTCACAAATAAGAAAAAACACATACATTCACTGATATATAGTATATTAGATCACACACAAGTGTTGTACAAAATAGTAGTTTGTTAGTTAAACTAAACATCACAGAATACCAAACAAACCTTTTATATATGTCACGTGTCTAGCAATGTAGCTGGGATTGAAAATCTAGGAATTGAAGCATACAACATAGGATTCCTACCCTAGGGAGATATATGGAAAAGACATCTAAACCTAGTCAAATGCATAGTCAAATACTAATAAAATGGGTAAATAGTGTCTGAAGCCCATATAAAGAGAAAAGATGAGGATATAGTGATCTATAACAAGTTGATAATATGAAGAGTAGTAGTCTAGTATAAGTCATCGTCTGAGTATAGTGTGATCCATTTCCCAAGTCTCGTACTCCCAGGGTGGTTGTACGTAAGTCTAGCATCACCATAAGGGTTAATAGTATGGTTGCCATGGTCTTCTCTGTTGAATACATCTAACTTATGATATAATAACAATAACAAACTACCTTACCAAAATAGAGGGATTGGGCTTTAAAGTCATCCATAAAATGAATTCAAAAGTGATATCAGTCATCATCAACAAAATACAAAAACATAAAATACTTACAAAATAATTAGAAACCGAAAACTAAAATTTAGACATAAACAATGAAAGTATAATAACAAAATATGCATGAGTCAAAATTCATACTCCATGGTGAGTTTTAGCTAGAGGAGCAACTCGAGAATTTTACACTCTAAGTTTTATTGTCTTTATCATCTTTGTTTATACTCATTAATATTTTAAATACAATGATATGTTTATTTTTCCTTGAAAATGGTAAGTAACTAGTTGAGATAGTTTCCTTTGACAAATTCCTCGACTAGTAGTCGTTGTTATTCTTAGTTACTAAATGAACTATTTATGGAAGTACAATCCTAAAACTATCTTACGATTGACACTATCCAATTTCTAAAGCAACTTTGTCTAGATTACTTCTTTTAATCAATTAATCGTAATGCATGATTATATGATCATAATATTTTGAATAAATTACGCTTATATTCATTAAGATTTAACAAAATTTTATTCTATACTCTTTTTAAATTTTATTTAACTTTACTCAAGATTTAGAACAAAAGATGAATTAAAGTCCTATAAGTATCTTCTGTATGGATGCTAATAATATTTAACACCTTTTAATCTTCCAATATTAAGTGTCGGAATACTTTCATATTTTTCTTTTAATTATTTGCTCAAAGAAAATATTCAAATGCACGATAGATAGTATTAGGAAAAGAACACACAAAGGTTTATATTGTTTTACGATCAAATCCAAGGATTATACGTTCAATGACAAAGTCTAAATTCACTATTAATTAAAGTTACAATTTGTACTAACAATCCAAGTATTCTACAGAAATTGCTAAACACACTCTAAGGGCCCTCACGGCCTTCTGAGCCAACCCGTATAATCATTTTTTCACAAAGAAAAAAGAAGTTTGAGAAAAGTTAATTCTGAGCATAAGTTGTTCAGTTCCCGTATTTCTTCATGTCTTTCTACATATATAGGTGTGTCTTCCCTTCATGAAGCTTAAAAAATGTATCTCATTAAACTCAGTCAATTATCCGCTAGACACATCAAATAACTTTTTTAATCTTTCTTATGTGTCCAACACCTTTTGTACTACCCGCATTAGTTTACTTCTTGTATTCTTGACTTTTTTTCCTTTTCAATTATTATGTAGAAAGAAGTACATAAAGTGACTTTTATTTTTTCACATGCTTATCTCTTTATTCTTCTTAATGTTTACTTCATCTTTACTAGGTTAAATTCTATGTTATTCTTGATATTGATAAGTTGAAAGTTTACACCTCTTTACAAGTAATTTATTGTCTATTGATGATAACTATAACAATCTTCAAATTATGCTACATTCAATTAAGCTTTCATCATTTATTAGATGGTCAATTATTTTATCTGTACTTAAATCATCTATCAAATAGTACTGAAAATGCTTGAATAGACTAATCAATTTTTTTTAGACAATTCATTTAAGATAGAAAATTTTTTTATCCATCAAAACTTATATTTTTTATTTTTTAAAGAACTTTCATTAACAATCTCTCTTTTTTTATAAAAATAAATACTTTTTTTTTTATGATTTTACACAAATTATTATATAGATAATTAGGATTAAAGGACATGTAATATACAATATAAACTAAAACTAAAAAAAAAAATATTTTATATATGTCAAAAGATAACTATATCAAATTCCCTTTTATCATTATTGAAAGAAAAATTAAAGTACCATATATCTTCCTCAAGTTGAACATCCAACGTCTCTAGTTGGGGAAAAAGTCAAGGGATGAAGATTAAGAAGAAATAGAAGTGGAGGAACATATGCACAAACACTTCTATATTGTCTATACAAAAGTCATAGTAGTAGAATAATGACTTAGAAAAGGAAAGAAAGATGAAGTTGGGTGAGACCATGAAAACTAACAACATAAAATCTCTTGGTAAGATTTATTAATAACCAAAAGTGAAAGGAATAAAAAAAAGAAAAGAATAGTATAAGATAACAAATGAGAATGGTAGGTTTTAATAGACTTCCTATCAAGGTCAGAGAGATAGAAGGAAGACATTCTTGCCATCATCCTAGCCTTCTAATTTGCAAGTATGAGTATATATTTCAACATATGACATTGTTCATTTATTGATAATTATAGGGTACTATTTGAGGGAGATGATTTGAGTCTTGATCAAAATATCTTTCTTTTATCTGAAATGGGTTACAAACGTGGAATAAGACAATATAGAACAATGAAATTCTTTATTTTTTGTCGAACTTTACATATGTCTAACATCTATTTGAGTGCATGTTGAACATTGCTCATTTTATTTATTTTATTATGATGTTGAAAAGAGGGTGCGAAAGAAAAATATGAAAGAAAAGAATGTACATTAGAAAAAGAGAAGGGAAGAGAGATTGGAAGAAAAGGTTTAATTGTCTAAGTATTTTCAAACTATTATACAACAATAGGCATACCTTGTTAATATGTTTGTTTAGCGATCTATAAATGGTGCTCAATTTCCTCAAGATGTTATTATTTTATCTTAGGGAAAGTGAAAGTTGTCTGAACAAGTTCCAAAATCGATGTTTTGTGGTGTTTTTTGTGTTGGTACTTCTTCAAGGCCTCGTGATAAGTGCTAAATTTGAGTAAATTTTAACATAAATTGGGAGACTTATTGCTTTTAATGAATTATATTTGAATCTTAATTTCTTTCTAATTTAAAAATTTTTACATTAAACAATTATTTTAATTAAAAGACGGATGAATTTTTTATTGATCCTTATTTTTTTCTTTGGTTTAGAGGAAATTAAGACGAAAGGAAAGTAAAGAAGAAATAAGCCTAATTGAGGAATTGAATCTGTCTAATTTTTCCTAAAGTGTAAAAACTCTTGCTTAAATGAAATTGCGAGAAACAAAATTTAGTTACTACTTAATTTTGTTTGAGCAAAAATTATCTTTCTTATGCATGAAGTGCTCTTTTTGCTTGAGCGAATTCCTTCTTACTCAAGTGAAAATTTACTAAATCGCGCCTTAAAGAAAGAAGAAACATAGAAAACAAAGAGGGGAAGAGGAACGAAACAGAGAGGAGAAAAGAACAAACAATAGAGAAGTATCAAAGAATCATTCTTCATCCATTTTCATATCTATTTTTGTTGTTATTGTTGTTGTAATGACTGTTATGAATGGTTAATTTCACCTATGAGATTAGATGTAATCTTCGACTTTGATGTATTTTGATAATTTATATATGTAGTTATTTATTTTTTTATGTTGGTGATTACAATCTATTTCTAATACTTGATTCTATTTTAGGATTCAAGGTTTAACTCCAAGGTAATCCTTAGAATTAGATTGAATGAAATTCACTCGATGAATTTTGATATTAGGAATTGTAACATCCTTCTTTTGGCATAAATAATTTTCTTTAATAATTCATATTATTGGAAATATAATTAAAGAAATTCGTAAGAACTTGTACAACTTTGGGGAAATGGTACAATATAGGAATATAAGCTAATAAAATTTGACAGATTCATAAAATTTTACCAAGTTAAAAATTCACTGTGAATGAAATGAAGATATATATATACATTTATTATATTAAACTAGTTATATCAGAGCAGTTCTTTCTCATAAATCCTTGACGAGTATGACCCTAGAACGGATCAACCATCTCCATCTCTTTTCTTTCATTACCTGCAAAACATTAGTAAGGGTGAGTATTTCTCGCCCCACTAAATCCCTTTTATTATAGAATATCTTAAATGAAACTGAAGTTATGGCCTAACATCCTATTCTAACTCATCACCAATAATAAACAATTTATATTAACAACCCCCATATCAAAGCATATACAACAATTTAATCATTTTTGGTCCATGTCTATGTCATACAATTCTATATTAACTTGTATGTTATAATACATGTATCATATTGTCTCAATTAATATATCACAATACATGTGTCATAGTCACACCCGTCGATGTACTACAACACATGTATCGTAATAACATAAATCAATTTGTTACAATGCATATATTATAATCATACAAATTCTATACTATTTCACATCTATAACACTTTCATATTCATCATACTTTCATAGTCATTACCCCTGAGATCCCTTGAGGACTTCATAGTATAGATAACTATTGGTTGGCCGCAGCAACAAAGATACACGTGTGCTGACCCGACCCCTTTTAGCAAAGGTATAGTTAGGAGTTTCGTCAGGAAATGAGGGTGTGGCCTGTGAATGTCTTTATTTTTAGTAAATCATTGTGCACCCATTTATAGTTAACATTCACCACTCTCATTTCCCCAAGATTTTTTAAATCTTCTCCAGACTCTATACCCTCAGTGTATCTCTGTACTATCTATACTTATTCTCTTTTTCTCTTTCTATCGATCAACATGTCATAACACGTGATTTATGATTTATATAAATTCGTGTATCCAATATATATTATAATACACCCTTCAATGTACTATAATATATATTGTAATCACACTTTTCAAGTTGTTTTGACTCACGTATCATAATCATGTATCTCATTCTTTCTCAAACATATTCTATTTTCTCTTTCATACATCACATAGTTTCAAAATCAATCAACACTTTCATTATTCAAGTGAATTTATCCACTTTGGACACATATCAGCTATCAAATTATATCTATACTTATTGCATCATGGCAATCTAACACAGAGAATCATCACACAATATCACACCATACAATCAGTACAATATGTCGAAGGTCGGAAACCTTCAGACTCAGTCCAATTCAAACAATCTCAATATACACATCCACTCTATACTACTAAGTTGGATATCCTAGAGTTTAACATAATCTAATATTCACTGTATATTTATTTTTCCAAAACATTAAATAACAAATCTTAATTACCTTCTAACAATTTTTATTAATAAAATTCATAATATTCTTTAAAATGATTTTATTCATAGTTTTTTACTACAAATTATATTTAAACAGTTACGAAAATAATTATAGGGTTTTCATATCAAACTTTTTATTTCTATGTTCTAGATTATTAATGAAAACATTAAGGTTCTAGGTTTTTTAATAGAAAAACTTAGCATTTTTTTATGCAAAATACTAAAAAGAGTTAGGGTTTAGGATCAACTTCCCTTACCTAGAAATGGTTCTCTGAGAGATCTAACAGAGAAGTTCCACGATATCAACGAAAATATTGTTCGAAAGATGAAGTTTCTTGGATTTGAATGAAATTGATGTTTGAGCTCAAATCTAGAAGAGATTTGAAGTTCAGAAGAGTTCTCCCTTGTAAGGAGAAGGAGAGAGAACAGAGAAAATGAAGAAAGAAAGTTGTATGGTAAGAAATGAACATTTTTAAGGCTGACGTTCCTTAAATATCCCTCCAAACTCGGACGACCTCGCTTGAGCGAACTAATTCTCGCTTGAGCGAGCTCCACCCTCGCTTGGGCAAGCCTTCCTCGCTTGAGCGAAACAACCAGATAGTGAGACTACTACTTTTTTTTCTATTCTCGCTTGAGCGAGATACAATCTCGCTTGAGCGAGCTCTATCTCGCCTGAGTGAGATTGAGTCCAGAGACCTCCCTATTTTCTTATGACTCCTCGCCTAGGTGAGCTGCTCTCAGCCTAAGCGAGATCCATTTCTCGCCTGGGCAAGAGGACAATTAGGCAACTTTATCTCATCTCGCTTGAGCAAGATTCATCTTGCTTGAGCGAGAGAGTTCCATAATGCCCTCTTTTAAAAATCCTACCTCGTTTGAGCGAGATCTATCTCGTTTGAGCGAGATACTTTTTATCCAAATTCCTAGTTTTCTCACACAAGGACAATAAAATTGAGAGTGTTAAAAGAATAGATTTTAATATATTGATTGCTCTTTAACACTTATTTTTAGTGATGGAAGATTCATTAAATATATGAGAAATCGTTATTCAAAGAATAATCTTAAAACTTTGTGTGTGAGGAATCGATAAAAAGAAATATAGATGTGTTGCATATGCTTCTATATGATGTTTTTCTATAATAAGGAGGAGGATAAATGATGAAGTTTAATCCCAACTTCTAAATTTCTATATTTCAAATATTATTATTAGTACATCGTAGTCATATTTATAGTCTTTAATTTCATAAAATTTCAAGTAATGAAAATCGACACAAATGTCATTATTTTTTGTTAAGCATTTTGATTAGGATAATAAAAATTGTCACAACCCCTTTTTTGGAAAAGATTTATGACATGCTACAAAATGAAAACGTATATAAAATTTCCACAATAAAAAAAGAATCGAGCTTAACTTACACTTCGATAGGAAAATAAGGCTTCCAAAGCATCAACATAAAATTATGGACATATGCATATATAATTAGTCTGAACAATATTTATATAAAGATCACTCGATATGGATCTGAAAATATAATTTATAAACAAAAATTACATTTTTTGAAGACTGTAGCTAAATAGTCTAGACTCATCATTAAGACATAGACTAATAAAATGAATAAAGCTACAATTCTTTAAATAACATAACGACTCTAAACATCCTTCAGCTAGACCCTCTAGTATGGGAAGTAGTTGCATCACCTGTCATACCTGCTCATGTACCACCGTATGATCGTTGCAATACACACCCCAACATAGACAAATTGAAAGGATGAGATTACACATCCAACGACCATAATCATAATATTAACACATCTACACAACTTAATATATCAGCAAATCAATACAACAATTTACCTCATTTTTAACCTATCTAATGCAAATGCAACATTTTAGTTCTAACTGGTTTCACACCTAAGTAATCCAGAAGGAACTGTTATCGGTCTGGGAGCATCCTATGCCGGTATGTAGATCCAGATAAAACACAGCTCAACATTTTTCTATCGTTACATGTCTAACCACTTAAATATGTAACTCGGCTTTAGAATTATGTAAGTCAACATAATGCAGCACATCTATATATGTAATTTCATTCAGTTTCAGTGGTACAGTCCATATATATTTTCATTTAGTCTCAGCAGTACAACCATATATATGTTCATTCAGTCTGTAAATCCGTCTATTATACAAATGAAAAAAAAAACAGTCTGTAAAAACTATCTATAAAATTACAGACTAATTTTTTTGGTATATAAATCTGTTTATAAAATTATAGACAGATTTTTTAATATGTAAATCTGTCTATAATATAAAAAGAAAAAAATTTATCTATATTTACAGATAGATTTTATAGATGAATTTTTTCTATCTGTAATATAGATAGATTTACAGACAGATTTATCCAAAATTTTAAAAAATCTAATTTTTTTTTATTTTTCATTTGTAAATTTGTTTTATTATAGACGGAAAAAACTTGTCTGTAAAAATTCATTTGTAATTTAAGTATTTTTAATAGTGAGGTGAGCTCATCCTAGGCTTGGCGAGAAAATCAGACAGTGGAACTACTCAAATTTCTATTGTTCTCGCTTGAACGAGCTGCATTCTTGTCTATGCGAGAATGGGTCAATAAAGCTCCCTAATTTTTCAGCGACTCCTCGTCTGAGTAAGCTCCTCTCACCTGAGCAAGGTTGCTTCTCACCTGAGTGAGATCCTTTCTCGCCTGGGCGAGAGGATAATTGGAGAGGTCTTATCTAATTTTGCTTGAGCGAGATCGCTCCAGAATGCTCAAATTAGCACAAACCAATCTCGCTTGAGCGAGGTACACCTCGCTTGAGTGAGAAACCTTGCACTCAAAGCTCTCTATTTTTCCAAGAATGAAGGTTTTACAAATCCTCTGCTATATCCCAATGTTTTCACACACTTAAAACACTTAATGATTGGTCACAAACCCTTACTACTAATTATATCAAACACAGCAGCCACTTAACACTGCAAACACACAGCTCTTATTCAGCAACTATATATGTGTGTGTGTGTATATTCTAACTGATGAAAATTCATATAGTCCAAGCATATATAACACAATTAGAAAGGAAAAACATATAAAATACATGCATACACGTATAAAAAACACAGGTCTGACAATTCTTTCCCTAAAAATAAATTTTCGTCCCAAAAAATTCACTCATCAGGGAAGAGATTAAGGTATTGCTCTCTCATCAGATCCTTTAATTCTCACATCGCATCATCAGTGACCGAATTCCAAACGACCTTAAATATGTAACTCAAGTGAGAATAGGATAAACTCAGCTTAATTGTCACCTCATCTATGTGAGAGTGATCTCGCTCAAGCGAGGACTCACAGGAAAAATATCTAACCCTCTGGACACTATCTTGGTCAAGCGACAATGGGCTCATTTAAGCGAGAATATCAAAAAAAAGTTGGAGAGACCACTGTCTGCATATCTCAGACAAGCGAGAAAAAGGTTGCCCAAGTGCACAAGATTTAGGGGTATTTAAGGGATTCCAAACCTGAGACTTGCATTACAATCTAAGAAACACTTCCTAACTCTTTTTCTCTGAACTCTCTCTTCCTTCCTCCAAAGAGAAGTCTCAGAAACTTTGAAGTTACTCCAAATCCGAACTTGAACCTTGACTCTACGGAATCATTGGTGAGTATCTCAGAGCTTGACTCTTCGTTCTCACCTTTATTTTCTCTATTTCTCCTTTCTCAAAGAATATTCATCTATGTAATGTGTAGGACGACATTAATAGAATTCTGATGTAATTTAATAAGGTCAATTTTTATCTTTAATAACTCAAATTGTATGAATTTAATAGAATTCTGATGTAATTTTGTTGATTGAACTACTTTTTCAGGAGATTCTAAGCTAAGAGTCTTGAGGATAAGGATTCAAAAAGAGAAAATAGAAGAAAGTGACAAATCTAGACCAAAAAAAGTGAAGAATCCAAAGATGTATCCTGAAAGTTATTACTATGGGCACATAAAGTGACAACTCTGGAGTGGATTCAACAAAATTTAGTGAAAGTATTCGCTTTATGTACTCAAAGTGAACACACGCATGCCAAAATCTGGAAAAACATCACAAAGTGATCACTTTGTTTATTAATAGTGATTATTTCAACCTAGAGACTTCATAGAAAGCTTTCTGCGTGTTCACTTTATGCATTCATAGTGATTACGCCAAAAGGCAGAAAAATTATAAAAAGCCAAAAACTCAGATATTTTGTAATCTTTTCTCATTTTTTTCATTTCTATACCTTAGGAGAGTTAAAAGAGGAAGATTGGAGGTGACTTCCAAGCTCTGGACCCCTAGGAATCAGGCTAGAGATTGGATTAATGAAGAAATTATGCAGTTCCTCCTCTTCCACTCTTTCTTTCTCTTTTTCTTTTAAGAACATGTTCTGATTTCTTTTTGTTAAGCATTGATGGATCCGATTTTGATATTGTAAATTGATTATGGATATGGATTTTAAGACTTTGATTGTATCGAACATTTAATTCTATCCTTAATGCAATTCTTGGATTAGCTATTTAATTGAATTGAATCTAGAGGATTTTCATCGATGAAAGTTGGTTAATTTATCATATTTGAATTGAATGTCAAGGTTATTGATATCTTAGAGATAAGTATTGATGATCTTGTGATCTCTTAATTTCTAATGCCTTATGCAATTTTTGATTGATTTATACCTAAGAAATTAGGGTAGTTAATTGAATATTAGGATCAATAAGTCAAGGAATTGAACTTTGATTAATCTAGTTAAATTGATTATCAATCAATTAAGGAACTTAGAGTTTAGATATACTTCAGTTTTGCAATTGATAAAGAGGTGAAATCAGTCCTAACTCTATTCACTTATCATCTCATTTCTGAACACTCTATTTTACTGTTACTTTCTAATTTTACTGCACTTTATTACTTTTGTTTTCAAATGTTCAAAACACTCTAAATTTCGTTTAGCTCAACTAGTTATTGATTTGTGAAGTGGTAATTGAAATAACTAATCCTTGAGGGCGATACTTGAGACTCAAATGAATTATAAAATTATTTTATAACTTACTACAACAACAATAGTACACTTGCTAGCTAATACTTTCTGAGTTTGTGAAAAGTTTTTGGCCATCGAAAAGTAATAAAGGGGTTTTTAAAACGAGTCCCAAAGTTATCATTCCACAAGGATTGATTTCCAATTATTAATAATTTTTTTATCTAATTGTTTGAACGTAAAGGATGTGAAATTGCACATTTAAAATTAAAGAATTTAAAACAATTATCACTAGATCTCAAAGCAAAAATCACAATACACACTTTAGGGAAAATTGTAGGGAAGAGAAGCTAGGGTATATGAGTTTATTTATTCAATCTTTTATGTTATTTTTCTAATTAACTCTAGATCTTATGTCTATATGATTACCAATCATTCATATAGTTGCTATTATTACCTAGTGGTCATGCAATATTAATATTCTTTCCTCTAAACTAACATTCCCAATAGTCATGCAAGATATTAATTAAAGGAAGCATGAAGAACCTATGAACTTGTTAATCTAATAACAATTGAAAGAGAAAGATTAGTTTGTTCCACCTTATCCTTTGTCTTGTTTTATTCTACAGATCCATTAATTAATCGATGTGCAGTCGCCTAATGATGTAATTAATTAGAATTATGTTATAAGTGGCCAGTTCACAACACACAATCAAACGTAGTAGGAGAAACATCAATCACAATGGAAATCAAATCTAAATTTAATTATAAAAATCTCATAAAGTCATGAACAAGAGTTCCCATAGCCCTAACTATAGGTTTAATTACTTATACTCAAGAAAGAGACCAGAACATTTGTAAATAAAGCCATAAACAAGAATGAAAACAAACTAGAAGGAAGATCTTGTTCTCCAAGTCTAGTCGCTTGAATATCCAAATCTTCCAGGAATGCATTAGATATTTCAAGCAGAAAAGATGATTGAATCACTTAGAACTTAGGAATCAAGTTTCAAGACTGGAAAATAATTGTTGAGCCGCTACTTCTATCCGCCTAATTTATAAGGTTTTTAAGTCCCAAAATTATGTAGAATTTGTTAATTATGTAGGTGAGCACGATCGTGCTTATGCTGGAGTCATAGGCATGCTTGATCGCAGCACAGCCGTGCATGCTAATGAAGCATAGGCGTGCTAAAAATAGAGGATTGGGCGTCCTTGATCTTTAAGGGCCTTATTCTTTCAAAATTGCATCCAAAATATTCATAAATCACGTGAGTCCTCACACTTACCCATCTACAACAATTAACATAATATTTAGTGTAAAATCCATTCATATTAATAATAAATGCACATGATCATGCTCAAAAAATGTCAAAATATGGACTTATCAGAACCCACCAAACACTAGCTAACCATTAAATCAACCCAATTATGCACAACCTCCAGGTTCATAAATCCAACTAATCCAAACATCTATGTGATAATTCTTCTAAAATTTAAAGTACTTGATTTCAATAAGTACAAAAAATGACATGTTCAAAGAGTCATTTAATAATATACTGTAGGAAGATGACATCACATGTCCATGATGACAAGCTACTAATCCACTTTTTCTAAGATAGATTGATTGAGGAAACCTTGAGTTGGTATATGCATCTTAAGTGTACTTGTATTTATAGTTGGGAAGACTTGGTTGATGCTTTCCTAACATAATACAAATACAATATTAATACGACCCTAATAGATTACAACTGCAAACTATGTTAAAGAAGGAGAATGAGACTTTTAAGGAATAGAAGTTACAGCTTAAGTGGAGCTCCCTTTATCTGAAAAGGAAATGGTAGCAATGTTTATCGATACTCTCTAATCACCTTTCTATGATAGGATGATTGGAAATGTTTCATCAAATTTATTTGAAATTGTGATTATCGGGGAAAGAGTGGAAGGAGGAATAAGGAGTGGTAAGAGATTCCACAATTTTTAGGGACCCCCTAATATGAAGAAATTCACAAATGGTCTAGGAAGAAAGAAAGAAGAGGACACTAATGCTGTAACTTTTCACGCAAGAAAAATCCCTTTCATCAGACCTAACCATATACTCCCTCAATTCCAACCTATATTCCCTACCCCTTAAATGTCTTATCTATATGTCAATATCGTTTTACAGAACCTAAGTTATCTTATTAACCATGACCTTACCAACACATTCCACCTACTTTTCCATAGCACCTCCCATGAAACCACGCCAACAATAGAACCAAAATCCAAATGTCAACTAACTAAGACCCCAAAACAACCAAGAAATGAAGCAGGTTCAGTTTGACCATATTCCTATCTTACACAAAGTTGCTACTTTGCCTATTTCAAAGTTCACTACTTGTACTATGTTCAATGAAACTTATAAAACTCCTATCCAAGAGAGTATGATCCAAACGCTAAGTGCGAGTATCATGCTGGTGTTATCGACCATTCAATGGAGAATTGTAGAGCATTGAAGTTCAAAGTACAAGACTTAATTAATAATAAATGGGTAAATTTCAAGGAGGATAGTCCTAACATTGAGAGTAATCCTCTATTCAAGCATAGAAGTCTGTCTATGAATGTCATTGAAAGGGAATCAACTTATGTTCTGAAGAGGAAAGTCAAGGAGGTTACAACTCCTATGAAGGTTATTTTTGCTTAATTGTGCAAAGCTGACTTGATCGAGGGTTTTGTTCGTAAAGAAAGTATAAGTGATTTGCATCTTAATACAGAACATCCCATTGAAGATTGTGAATAATTCAAGCATGTTTTACAGATCTTGATGAACAAACAACTGGTCAAAATTGGGTGTTTTCAAGGAAAAAAAATGAAGTTTCAATTGTGGATGGCCAATCGTCAACTATTCCAAAACCATTGGTTATTCATTATACTAGAGGTGTGACTACTCTAACTCCTAATACACCCAAGTTAATCACTATAAGAATACTGACTTCATTTCCTTACAAGGATAACAAAATGGTAACTTGGAGATATAATGCAAAAGTTTGCATTGACCAGACAAAAGGTGTTAATTATGATACCCTTACCATCTCGAACATTGCTAGTGTTAGTGGGACAACTTGAAGTTATCGTATTTATACGCCTGAGGAGCTGAGAAAAGAGCGAATAATAAAGATGGAGGAATCTTTAAATGGGAAAGCTAAATTGGGTGAGTCTGAAGATGGAGATGAAGAGAAAATGCCTACAATAAAAAAGGTAGTATGATGAAAAAGCTTATGAGTTTTTGAAGTTCATTCCTCAAAGTGAATATCAAGTTGTAGAATAATTAAACTAGACTCTAGCGTGATATCTCTTTTATCCCTGCTATTAAACCCTGAGCTACATAGAAAAACCCTTATAAAGGTGTTAAAAAAGGCACATGTCAATCATGATATCATGATAAAAAAGCTTAGAGGCATTATTGGTAATATTATTTCAAACAATTATCTCACTTTTACTAATGATAAAGTATTTGTTGAAGGAATGAGGTACAATAAAGCATTGTATATTTCTGTGAAGTGTCAAGATTATATTATTACTAGAGTACTTATTGATAATAAGTCTTCTCTGAATGTGATACCAAAAACAACATTGTCAAAATTAGCTTGTGATAGGTCGCATATGAAACCTAGTGCCATGATAGTGAAGGCCTTCGATGGAACAAGGAGGGAGGTCATTGGAGAAATTGAAATTCCAATCCAAATTGGTCCTTACACCTTTCAAATTCTATTTCAAGTAATAGGCATTGCACCAAAATACAACTATCTTTTGGGAAGGCCTTGGATTCATTATGTTGGAGTTGGACTATCCATATTGCATAAAAAATTAAAGTTTATCATTGGTAATAAGTTGGCAATCATGTCTAGTAAAGATGACTTGTTATTGAGTAGGCTTTCGTCCACTCCTTACATTGAATCTGCCGAAAAAGCTTTAAAAACCTCTTTTCAGGCTTTAAAGATTACTAACACCACTTATGTTGAGGAAGGAATTCCAATGGTGAAACCTTAGGTTTCTAAAATGTTCATAACAACAGCTAAAATCATGCTTGATGGAGATATTCAGTATCGATACAGATTAGGATGAAATATGACAAAAATAGAAAAATGACTACAACTTCGTGAGAATAAGGATAAGTTTGGGTTGTGGAGTACACACCCACTAAGATTGATAAGAAAAGAGTTATGGAAGAGAAGAAAGAAAGAATATTAGTCAAGTTAGAGGGAAAAAGCCTAAGACTGAAAGAGTCTTCATTTGTAATCTTATAAAAAGCTTCTATAGTGCCAGATTTAAATTTTAAGACTTAGTAACTGTTGCTGACGTAGTCTACCTAAAGAAGATATTGTCAACCTAGTTAGCATTTGTCCCCTAAACACAGAATTTTTAATGAGTATTCCAAGTAATCATGTGAATTCAATCATGTGATGATGAGTCTTCTAATATTTTAGAAAATATTTTATTCATAAAAGATGTTTTTCTTAATATGTTTTCGCTGAACCGTTGCGACTCCGGTTGCAACAAAATGGAAGGAAGTTGCAAATACACTCTTCATCGAACCATTTGTTACACCAAATAAAAATATTACTTTTATCAAATCCAAATATAAAACCTAATTTAAGAAGGTTAAGGGTCTTTCTAATTAATGACCATATGTAAGAGACATTGGTGCAAGATCACTTGTGAAAGATGCAAGATCCTTTGAAGATATATGATTGATAATGATTGAACTAATAACTTCTTTACGAATAAACATATTCGCACATTTAATACATATATGTTAAGTGTGATAAGAAAAATAAAGATATTAAATTAAATGAATATAATATTTAACTATATTAGACAAATTGATTAATAAGATATTATATATAATATCTAATATCTGAATACTATAGTGCATTAAATTTTGCTTACACATATAGAGAAATATGTGTGTATATAAATGCATGTATATATACATCTTTATATATACTTACTAGTACCTTATTTTTGTTTGTGGTTATTATAGTTATCACATTCAACTTGTGTTTTATGCTTCTGCCACTACCTTATTCTGACATTATTGTTGTACTTTCCATTTTCTCTTATAACTCTAAGACCCAGTATAGCAATTTGTTAGAAGATGTTGTGCGTTTGTCAAAATTTGAATTGGATGAAAATGAGTTATGAATATGTAAATGAGTCATTGTAAAAAGAGGAAAAAGAAGTGGAAAAAAATATAAAACTAAAAGGTCACAAAGAGAAATAAGATGAATAATAATTTTTAATAGATTTAATATAAAAAATGACTTATTTAAAACACTTTTAAAAATTAAAAGATTATAATAAAACAAAAAATTAAACTTCTAAGTAAGTTGTTTATGAACCATTGGATGCTTAAAATTTTGACCCTTTTTTCTAATTTAAACTTGTATGGAATTGTTTGTAAAAAAATAAATTAGTATAAAAATAAATAAAACTTCTCTAATAAGTTAGAAATATTTTATATTTTTTATAAGCTCTCTTATTTAATATTTTTAAAATTTGAGAAGATAAATTATTTTTAATTTATAAAAGATTTTATTATTTTTATATTATTTATTTTTCTATAAAATTTTTATTTCTGAAAGTTTATTCAAATTGGAATTTTGTTTCTTAATCTTCGTTCCTACAGAACACGTGAGTTTCAACTCTAAATCGAACTTAAAATTTTGAGAAATCATCTTTTTAATCCTTGTGTTGATTTTCCATTCGATATTCCTGCATTGATTTTTGACGATGAAGTCTTGTGACTTCTCCTCAGCTTTCCCATTTATTTTATTGCGCTATTGTTAAGTCATAACTAACAATCTTAAGATAGTCGTTAGTGATATATAATATTAACGTTTTTAAAAAATGGTCAATGTTAATTGGGACACTGATGACACTATTTTAGAAATAAATAAAAGCAAAATTTAGTTACCTTTTATTCTTTTTTCATTTGACTATTTTAGAAAATAGTATACATTAAAAAATGTATATTGATATTTATACTGTACATTATTTTCAATTTCTTTATATGACGTTTATTATTATTATTTTCTTATTTATGTTAAATAAAAATAACTGTATAATTAAAAATAATATAATATAACATACTATCGGTATAAAATTATAATGTCTATATTGATAATTTAATTTTTATAAAAGGAAATTTTTTTAAAATTAATTAAATATCAAATTATTAGGATATGACTTTGTTCTTCTGTGGGTAGAGCTAGAACTTTAAGTAACTCTTCCATTAATTTGTTTACGGATGGATGGGTGTGAGAGTACATCACAAAGATTTTGTTTTTTTGGGGTACATCAACAAAATATTCTTACAAATGTTTTTATATTTCTTTTTATATTTATGTTTGTAAATTCTCTTAATCACTAAATAGAAAATTTATTAAATATATTTTATATTTATATTTTATTTTATTAAGTAGTACGAGGATTATTAAAAAAATTATAAAATAATATGACAGCTTAATTTTATTGAGTGATATATCTGCCAAGTTGCATCATCTACCATTAATTCCTTGAAATCTAAAACGGATCGATCTGAAGCTGAAAAATGACCCATTGAAAGAGTAGTACGAGTACCAAAATTCTCTTTCGTTCTGGTCGAGTAAGTACATATTCAACTTTGCTTAAATCTAAAGTCTTTTCTCAATTAAGCACATGAAAACAAAAGCGATTAATAAAGAATGCACTTTTGACAATATACACTCTCAAATGAAAATGTCAAACCAATGATTATAACATGTGAGAAAAACACATAAGATATTCGATCATGAAAAAATGAACTGTCTTTGGATCATCGAAAGCTATATGGTACACGAGTGTGCACTGAAGCACGCGAGAGAACATAATCCATATTAGAAGCATGCATGTGCGTGCTTTTGGCTTCCTTTGCTGCTTCCACGCTTCAAGTTTTGAGAATAATTAGAATATCTTTGGGATACCCTTATGAATTGATATTGGCCTTCGTGTTGTACCACTTTCCAAAAGAGACATTCTCTTCCTTCCATCTTTATTCACCACATTCCCCTCATTCTAAATTCTCCCAAATATTACTTAAAAATGAATGTAAATGTCAATGACTAAGTACTATATAATTAATTTTAAATCATATTTTGGATTTTAATTAAATTTTTTTATTTAATTAATATATTTTTAAAAATTATTTCTCCTATTAGTATATATATAAACCTATTGTTTTATCTAAGCTCTTTTTTAAAAAAAATCAGTATTGCATATTTCAAAACTATATTTGTTTTTATAATGATACGTGATATTCACAGAGCAAGTATCTCCATTTTTGGGATCCTATCTCTATGTCAAATGTGAGACTATGTAAGATATTGAACGGTGACATGAATTTAAAAATTTAAGATTATAAATTTAAAAATTTAAATTTATAAATATAAAAAATAACTAAGATTATCTTTATTAATAAATAATACTAAAATTAAAATAAATATATTACAATTTCTAATTTTAATAAGTCAAATAATTATAAATTTATTTTTTATTTTATGCATGTTATGTCAACTAATCTATTTTACTGAAAATTAACACTTCAATTAAAACTAAATTTTTACTATTACTAATTTTATTTTTAAAATTCATAATCTTATTTTTAAAATTTTTAATTTTATAACTCAATCAATTATAAATTTATTTTATATTTTTACAGAAAATAAGTCAATTAAACTTATCACAACTTAACAACTTATTTTTTTTACTAATAATTAATATTAAAATTAAATTCCTGTCACGTATCAATATCTCACCTACATTAAAATAGTAATCTTGTCCAATCTCGCCCCATAATTGGAGATATTTGTTTTATGTATAACATGTGTTATTATCAGAATAAGTATCTGATTTTAAAAATAAAAAAAATAGTATAATTGTAAAAGTGCACTATTTAGAAGTCAATTTTTAAACTAGAGATGGTCAGAATGTAAATTAAATTTAACAAAAAGATAAATATTGATTCTGGAGTTTGATATAATAGTAACAAATAAGTTTAAAACCTTAAAAAAATTAATTAAATTTAACTTTTTATTGATTTGTGTAATTTAGTAGAAAGTATCTTATAAAAGGGGCCAGAGTGAGTAAATATTTATACACTCATAATGTATTAAGATCAAAATTCTTTTTAGTTGACCTGTATTTCTTTTTGATATTTGTGTTTGAACGTTAATAATTTATTTTAGATTTTTTAGCCCACAAAATCTATTTTATCTGATTGATTAAAGTTGAGAAAAATTCTTTTTATAATTTTATTAAAAAAAATTATGCATTCTTAAAGTATATATTTAAATCATATACTTTTATTAAAATATATATTTTTATTGAAGTAGTGTCACAATTGGGACCTCTATCATCACTAATCTCATTCTCATTTAAAAGTTAAAAGCAATGTGAATGAGAGACCAAACGTGCTTTGATTTAGCGAAGATGAAACATATGCAGCATGAACAAAGTTGTCTATAGAAAAACAAAACAAAACAAAGGGTAAAATGTACTTTTAGTTGCTCAAATACCATAAAAGTAATTAAGGGTGTTGATAAGACTTAAGATAAAATTAAATTAATTTGTTATAACATAATATTTCATTTTAATATCATATCTAATTAAAATTTTGTACAAAATCAATCAATTAAATATATCATATAGAATTTTTAAAATAAATAATAAAAAAATGTATTAGAATGCAGCATGATAATGTCGACACGTGGACACGTAAGATATATTGGGAAAGATATTAGGTTATTTAATAGACTTGAAACAGTGAATTGTGATGTGTTATTTATTCGACGGAAGTGGACCATCATGACCTAATTATTTAACGGTCCTGCAAAAGCTGCATGGCACAAAGACCAAAGCTACATGTTACAACTTCACTGTAAAAGTTGCCATGTTCAACGATTCGCATGATATTGGAGATGCTTTTTTTTTTCTCTTTATTTTTTCCGACATTTCAAAGCCTCATCATACTTTTGTCACGTTCGAGACTCAAATCAAATGCACATTTCAATTTTCCGGTTTTTCTGCGAGTTCGGTTGTTCCTTTTGTACGATTACCATATCAATTAACACTGTTTCGCGGTTGAAGGGAATGGAAATTAAATTGAATAATGATGTATTGTTCCATGAGTAAAGTGTATTTAAAAATATTAGTAGTGATTTTTATAATTTTTAAAAATTATCATTGATGACTTTTAATTTTTTATAAATATTTTTTGAAAAATTTGTTAGTAACAGTAATTTTTAAAATTTGATAACTTTATTAGCATTTACATAGAAAATTGTCTGTAATAATTTTTAAATTTTATATTTTCATAATTTTAAAAAAAAAATACTATATTTTAGTATATATATTTTTCAAATCTCATATAAAAAATTATTCTCTAAACGGAAGGTTAAGATTTACCTATTTATTAAAATGAAAAAAAAGGATAATTACTTACAGTGATGTGATCGGAGGTGTAAATTAATTACTGGATGAACGAGGCGATCAAAATCAGCTTTTATGCTTTGATATTCTCTCTCCAAATCCAGAATATTTTGTTTATAAAAAAAAAAAGAAAAAATGAAGAATAATTATACTTTTTCTAAGAAGCGACCACCATCTAGAAGCCTTTCGGCTCATTCTTTTGTACACGTTGTTCAGAAAACATTTCCTTTTCTAGAATCATAATCTTTATTAGGTTCGATGAGTTCCTTTAAGTATCATTGTCATTCATATATGATATGCTCTCCTTTGGGTCCTAACCAGTCCAAGACCATTTCAAGTTTAATTATCCATCTAAATTAACTTAATCACCTTAATTAATTACACCCCATCACACCACAAAATCTGCTAGGAATCAATACGTGACAAATACCGTACAGAATTTTACTAAAACAACAAAACCTCGTACTTTCAGATACGATGCTATTAATTATAAATTTTATGATTGATTGTAAGTAATTCAGATTAATTTATGTTTTTGGAAAATACGATATGGTTGTATAAAAAATATATTTTTATTAAATTTAATTAATAAATCTTATGATCAATCACGATAATTTATGTTTGATAGAAGTTATTTTTTATACAATAATTATATAAGAAGAAGATCTAAATTCTTTAAAATCAATGCTAAATGAAGATGTTATTAAAACCGTTAAAGAAAAAGTTAGGCCAGAAAAACATCTAAAGACGAATTAATTAACTTAGTGTTTTGTGCTAATTAAAAATAGTGAATTTACCAACTGATCCGATTATGTGGCGTAACTAAGTCCATGTTATCGGCTATAACATGACAAACATATTTCAAAATTAGAGTTAAAAAATCAACCTCGTACACACAGAAAAACAAAAGGTTGTCTGAAAACCCTCTTTCAGCATAAATAAACTCAAGGGTTTGTGCTAATATTAAAAAAAATAATGATGAATTTAACAAACTGTGATATGTTGGTGATTCCACAATCCACGGGATTAGAGCGTGCAAGTTCTTAGAAGTTGCACTTTCGTTTTAGAGGCGTGCGTGCGTCTCGCATTATATATCTGTCTGATTCATTCATTTCTTTACTCAGAGAAAGTTTCTGTCCCCTTTTCTTTTTTATTGAAAAAGAAAAGAGATTAAGGAACATGTGTGCTAATAACAACATGTGTGCTTTTTAGTTTCGATTTATGTAAAAGAATAAAAATAATAACACTAGTGCTATGTATGTTTGAATAGAATTGACTATATATATCCTTTTAGACTTTTTACTTCAGTTAACATGTGATTTTTGTCTTTTTAAATTTTAATTACTTACATTTAATTTTTATAATTTTTAATAAATTCCATTAGTATTTTTATCTAAATTTTATCAAATAAATCATAAAGTTGTAACAATTTATAATATATCATTGATTTGTATATGTTCACAACAAAAACATACAAAATAATTAAATAAAGTAAATAATTACTATAATTTATTTATCATTTTTTTCTAAATTTTTTTATTAATTTATAAAAATAAAAGAACATAATTTTTAAAATAAAAAATTAACTTGAATAACTGAAACTAAAAGAACTAAAAATAAAAAATTAAAATTAAGAGAATTAAAATCATACATAAATTAAAATATAAAGACTTCAAATATAACTAAACTTCTGTTATATATTTTTATGAGTTTAATTAATACTGTCAATATAAAAAAATTTAGATTGTCATTATAATTTTGTTAATTATTAAATACGACTTTGAAAGAAAAAATTATTTAATTATTTAAAACCAAAAACATGAATTATAAATAATTAAATAAAAAATTACACATATTTAAATATGAATAATAAAAATATAACTAAACTTTCAAGAATATTGTACATCCTATCAACCTCTGTATCATTATTTTTAAATATTTAAATATCCTATAATAAAAATAATTGCATGAATATTATTAAACTAAAATCATTTTGTAAGAAATTAAAGGTATATTATATTATTATTTTTAAATTTATTAATTTTTTATTATTAAATATAATTATATTAGAGAGATAATATTTTAAATTAAGAAATAAATTAGAAAAAAATAATTTTAACATTTATATTAAATTAATAAATAAATGCTCAATTTGAGATAAATTATATAGCATAATTAAGAAAATATAACTCTTATTAAAAATAATTTTTAAAATTACCAAAAAAATATACTTTAGAAGACTCAAATTACAAAGATAGATTTGAGAATCCGACGTGGGTCACCAGCATGCAAAAATATAAATGTTTACATATATTTAAATGTTTTTTAATGTAAAAGTCAGATTTGAATTCTCATGAGTTTTCGGATAAGATGGTCGAACCTGGGAGAGAGATTGATTCAAAACTTTGAAAGGACCATATTCGGTTCATCCACCTTGGATTCTGCAAATCTAATATTTTCAAATATCATATATAAATTATCACCATCTCTTCTTATGTGCAACGTATTATTGTTCGTGGCAACGTTTAAAGCGAGTGCATTTTATGCTTAAAAGTAATTATCAAGAAAAGTGCTATTTATAGATGGATATTACAGACGGATAAAAATCTGTCTGTAATAATACAGATAGATTTTTAGATTTTTATTTTTTTAAAATTTTCTAAAAAATCTGTCTGTAATACAGACGAATTTTTGTCTGTCTGTAATATTCATCTGTTGTTGGCCCGCCATTTAGCATAAAGTATATATAGGTATTTCGTTTATAATTTGAAAATGGAAGGAAAATTTGGAGTGAGAGTTACAGACGGAAAAATCTGTCTGTAAATATTGTTATTTTTGACCGACTTTTCATCTGGCAATTTACAGACGGATTTTTCTGTTTGTAAATGTATTTGAAGAATTTATAGACAGATAAATCTGTCTGTAATTTATCCTTTAAAATGCACCGTTTCATTAAAATATTTACAGACAGATTTTTTCGTCTGTAATGTATGAAACTCATAAAACTGCGCCTCCTCCTTCTTCTTCTTCATTTTTCAGAATTTCCTCTCTCTCGCCTCTCTCTCTCTCTTAGAGTGATTGAAAGATAATTTGCATTATTGTGTTTCTGGCACGATACTATAACTTTTAATCAGTTTAATTTTTTTTATTTTTGATGTATTTTAGAGACTTAAAATTTTTAAGATAGTGTTGTAGGTTTGGAGATTGTATGATAGGGGGGAAGGACGTAGAAGTCCTTCTCCGAACCTAATTATTGTGTGTTGTGGGCTTGTTTGTGTTTGCAAAGTTTGTAGAATATGCATGTTGTGGAGTTATAAGGGGATGTGCTCTAGAACGATTTAGGATTGTGATGAGTTTGTATTTTATGCATTGATTAATATATTGTTATATAATATATTAGTTATGTGTGGTGAAAATTTTGATTTTTGGAAAAAAATGGTAAACAAACATAAGGAAATTGACATGTATTAGTGGAGATTATGCCAAAATTTATATTAAAAATTTGTGTAATGTATAATAGAAGGTTGATACAACATTGTGTATTTGTATTAGGTTTATATAGTTCTTGATCTAGATGTTTCTCAGAAATCGTCAGTAGATGTATGATAGGTTGCACCCAAGTTGGGGGGAATAAAACTTGAATTCTTTGAGGGTGTAGAGAATTCATACGTGTTTGTTGTAATTCACAGCAATTCATCACCAACCAAAAAGTTAGGTGTCCATGTTCTAAGTGCAAGTGTAGAAAGTTTTTGGATATTGATTCAAGTAGGTATGATTTGTATAAGTTTGGATTTAAACATGATTATTGGATATGGACTGAGCATGGAGAAGTAGTTAATGTGGAAAATCAAGTAGGCAATTCAAATATATTGCAATCAGGTGAGGATGTAGGTAAAGTAAGTTGGGAAGCAAGCAATAATTGTTATTAAGAAATGGTTTATGATGCTGTTGGTCCTGAATTTAGAATTTTTCGTGATATTGAAGCTGAACAAGAATCTAATGGAGAGGCTGCAAAGTTTTATAATATTTTAGAGGCAGCAAACAAGCCTTTATGGGATGGGTGTGCACATTCAGAGTTATCTTTAGTAGTAAGAATGTTAAGCATAAAGTTAGAAGACAATCAAAGTCAAAGTTCATTTGATCAATGGTGAGGCTTGCTAATGTAAGGTTAATGACTCATCCTTCTCACGGTGAGGCTTGGCAATATTTTGATCAAGTGTATCCTGAGTTTGCATCTGATCCTAGAAATGTAAGGTTAGGGTTATGTGCTGATGGGTTCACTCCAAACAATCAATTTAATAAACCATATTGTTGTTGGCCTATTGTGGTTACACTTTTTAATCTTCTTCCCAAAATGAGCATGAAAAATTCATATTTGTTCTTGACTTGTATAATTCCTGGTCCAGAAAATTCAAAGGCTAAAATTGATGTATACCTTTAACCTTTGATTGATGAGTTGAAAGAGTTATGGTGTGATGTTGTAGTAACTTATGACCTATCAAGGAAGCAAAATTTTAATATGAAAGCAACACTGATGTGGACGATAAATGATTTTTCTACTTATGGAATGTTGCTTGGATGAATGACTCAAAGGAAATTAGTATGCCCAATTTGTATGGATGATACAAAAGCATTTACTTTGAAACATGGATGGAAAAATTCATGGTTTGATTGCCATAGGAGATTTTTAGATTTGGAACATCCTTATAAGAGTCAAGTCTACAAATTTAGAAAAGCAACTGTTGAGAATGAGGACCCCCCTGTCTGTTTAAATGGTCATCAAGTATGGGATAGAGTTAGATACTTGCCAAAAATAGTAGAAGTAGGAAAATCCATTAAGTTACTTGGTTATGGGATGACACATAATTGGACCAAACAAAGTATATTCTGAGTCCTCCTATATTGGAAGGATAACTTAGTTCGTCATTGTTTAGATGTGATGCATGTGGAAAAAAATGTATTTGACAATATCATGAATACTGTAACGGACACTAATCAAACTAAAGATAATATAAAGGCAAGGCAAGATTTAGAAAAATATTGTAGGCGTCCAAAATTGAGGTTACAACAATTTGCAGATGGTCGATGGTTAAAGCCAAAGGCAAGTTACACTCTAACTTTACCACAAAGACAAGATGTGTGTAAGTGGGTGAAGGACTTAAAAATGCTAGACAATATAATTGAGATTAACCATACCAAAAGATACAAAGGCTTTGACCCCTTCATCATTGCACAAAATGCAAGACAAGTATATTTCTTATCTTACCCTGAAAAATGTAATAAAAGTTGGAGGATTGTAATAAAAACTAAACCAAGGGTTGAATTGAAAGTGATGAAGTAGATGATGAAGATGCATATCAAATTGATAACTCAATCCCTTCACGTGTTGTAATAGACACTGTTGTCCCTTCAATTTTATCTTCTCCTTTGAATGAAATTGAAATAATTGACCCTTCTACCCAAGCTTTAAAAAATAATGAAATGGATGACATGACTGAAGATGAGGAGGGAGAATTTATGGATGACATTTCATCGAGTGATGATAAAGGTAGTCTTAAACTATCAGAGTAATTGAGGTAAATTAAGTAGGTTTGTCAATTTACTATGTTTCTATAATTATTTATTTTGAGTTATCACCCATATTAATCATATTCTATTAGATTATGGTATTCATCTCTAAACATATATTGTATTTGATTCAGATATGGCAGGTAAAGGTAAGAAGGGTGTTGCTCAGCGTCCTGATCATGGTAACACTGCTTCATCCACCGCTCCCACTTCGA
The DNA here is from genome assembly GCF_003935025.1 of Abrus precatorius. Classification (NCBI taxonomy): domain Eukaryota; kingdom Viridiplantae; phylum Streptophyta; class Magnoliopsida; order Fabales; family Fabaceae; genus Abrus; species Abrus precatorius. The sequence continues at coordinate 18,669,104 of NW_020874395.1, read as the reverse complement.
CTTCCACACCAGCTATAGTGCAGATCTCCCAGGTTAAGGGGCAGGAACAATTTATCATGGTGCCCAATTCTGGGTATATTGCTCCTCCTCCTCTAGTACAACGAGTTTCACACTCTGCACCACTTACTACACAGGCCACACAGTCACCTTTTACATAGGGCACAAGAGAGAGATCCACTACTGTCCCAGCTATAAGTGGGCAGCAGTCATCACAAACCCAGGCATTATCGAGATCGTTATAAACTTTGATATGAGATGGGTCCATTTGGTAAGTTTCCTTTAAAGTATGCGTAACATTATGTAGTTTATGTGAATGTTGTTATAATAATTGTTTTATTTTATTGTGTTATCAGTTGGATACCACCACAGAAAGGTCTCCACCAGGTCACAGATATCATTAAGAAGATGTTTGATGTGCCTTACACAAGTTTTGCAAAGGTGCCAAAGGATACACAGATGGAATATTTCAAAGATTGGAAGGTAATAATAATTTATTAATTTTAACTAAGTATAATTACATATGACTGTTTGTACCTCTTCTAATGAAATTGTGTTTATGTAGAGCAACTTCTTCATTCCCCCCAGGACGAAAAGATGATTTTTAAGGTCTGGAAGAGTCGCATTGCCAAGCGACTCAGACAGATGTACACAGAGGGTCGTCAGGACCTTTCTAGTGCTGATTTGATAGCACCCAACTTTCTTTATGCTTTGCAGGGATATTGGGGTACGGATGAGTTTAAAAATCTCTCCTTAAAAAACAAGACAAATAGGGCATCTAATAAGGAGGGATCACTGCATACTGGTGGTTCAACGACTTTGGTTGGCACTAAGGCGAATTTGGTATGTGATTTTAAAATTCATTTTACTCTATCTATAATTTCATATTTGAGATGTGATTTAATTGGAATTGCAGGAGAAGTCGTGGAAGAGGCCACCTACGCATGGAGAGTTGTTCAAGGAGACACACACTCGCAGGGGAGACAAAAATCTGTGAGTTGATACACGATCTTAGGCCACATATGTAAGTCATTCTTATTGATGGTTATGTTATTATTAGTGATTTATTAAATAGTTCTCCAGACTAATATCTAATTATCTGAACTAAACTGTAGGATGACTATGTTCAAAGGCTTAAGGATGCATCTTCTCAGGATCCAGAGTCAGTTGATGAGGATGCTATATGGTCACAAACAGTGGGTGACCTTTATAAAGGTTGGATTTATGGCATGGGGGAACGCTTTGCAGACTCCATGTCCCTTGCATCTGTCACCAGAGATGCTCCTTCTCTTGCACCTGAAGAAGTGGAGGAAGGACATGGCCCGCACTCAAGTCTCCATAAGCAAAATGAGGAGATGTGGAAGGGTAAGGAATGTGCATGGAAGAAGAAGTGGGCAAAGAAAATGGAGAAGAAGATAGAGAATAAGGTAACATCGAGGATGCAAAGGGAGGTCCAGCAATAGATAGAGCAAAAGCATATGCAAATGCAGCAGATGCATCCATATTTTGAGCTCATGAGAGCAAGCAGCTTCACACCTCTTCCTCCTCCTCCACCAGTTCCAGCACTACCAGTTTTCAGCTCCATGCATCATTCCTCATCCGACTCCTCGTCTACTGATAATGATGCTCCTTTAGATGATAATCATACACATTATTCGTGATGAACACTTGTATTTTATTTTTAACATTATTTATTTGGATATTTTTGTCTTCATTTATAATGACATTTAAATTTTAAATTTTATAAATCATTTTTGAATTTTTAAATTTAATTTTGTAGTTTTTATTATATTTATAAATTGTGATAATCAGGAACATGCAAGAATAATTATGTATATAAACAAAATATAACAAAAATAGTAAAATATATTATAGACGAATTATGGACAGATTTTTCTGTCTGTAAGTTATAGACAGATTTAACAATCCATCTATATTTTTTTACCAACGAGGATATTATAGACGGTTTATTTCCGTCAGTAAATCTATTTGTAATTTTAAAATTTGTCTGTAATGGTTCAAAAATCTGTCTATATATGCAGATTTTGTAACAGTGTATTGTTTTCATATTTTATAGATTAAAAAGGTATTTACATTATTAGATAAAATGATTTAGAAAATAATAAATAAAATAAAAAATTAATATTAATATTACATTATAATTTTTTAATCTTTTTAAGTATATAATTATCTATAAAATGTTTTTAAGCATATTCATTCTACACGATTATAGGACCAACATAGTCAGTCGTATTATCTTAGCTTTATTGCCTAATATAATAATATTTAACTTTTCTTTTTTAAAACTATTTCGATGGCTGGATTTATTCTCAATCACAAGTATTTTTTATGTCAGCTTTTTCACCTTTTCACCAATTTATTCTTTCATTTGCTTGGATAGAAATGAACATATTATATAATGGAATGCGACCTTGTTATAAATTCATTGGAGGACTTGGGAGTAGAAAAAGGATAAGTCTAATTAGTTAAAAAAAGTTAGACTTTAAATTACTTTAAAAAGTTTTTAAAACCTAATATATCAGTCTCTTTCAGTAAGAGTAGTAGTAATAATAATAATATCTAGCTTATAAGTATAATATTTTGAAATTATATTTATTAGTTTATTTAAATATTTAAATTTATTAACCTATGTGTGAATTTAAATCTAAACCTTAAAATTGAAGTCTTATATGATATAAAGAAACCAAATTCGAGACCTTAAATTTGAAAAAGAGACTAAATTTAAATCCTCCAAAATTTGTAAACGTTTTCACATTCTAAGAATAGGACTCAAGCAAGGTATCCAATTATTGTTCGCAGTGAAAGCATCATTTAAATGCTTATAAATGTAAGTCACAACACTTAAGAGTTCTTCCTCTACTCTCCCTATTAATTTGCCCTTCCAATAAGTGGTATTCGTTGTCTAAGCACATTACATTACATTAAACTCCTAACACAAGATAAAGGTTTTCACACAAGAAACCAAAAAGGAAGAGAAGTACAACTAATTCAACTTGTGCCTGGAATAACAACATAATAGTGGTGGGCATCCACAAACTTTAGAACTACAAAACAAAAATAGTAGGACAATATAGCAAGTAGCTATCTAATTATCAATCAAGACACTGCAACTCAAATTGAACACTTCAACATCAACTAGAGCCATTGGTAGAAAGTCTTGCAACTTGTCCTTTTCGGTAGTTTTCACATTTTTATCAACTTCTCCATCCTTTTTATCCGGATCAAGAAAGATCGCAGTAACAACTTAGACCATTGTTTTATAATGATTTTAAATCATCACATCCTTTCACCCCACACAACAAAAGTCTTGTCTTCCTATATCAAATTGTTCATTTCAAATGTCATTTTTCACTAGCCTGTAGTGATTATAATTTCTAACAAAATGTCTCTGACTTTGATTCCTTGTAAAGGAGATCAATGCTTGAGATTTGGTTGACTAGAAATTATCACTTGGGTATGTAGAACACAGAGGGTTAGTTATTTTGGTGGTGGTAGTAAAGGGTCACTAATCAAGTTTTTCAACTCAGCTAAACCTGCACCAAAAGAACAAATTTTAACAGATAAAAAACTATAGATTTATGTACGAAATTCGTGATCAGATCAATATCTTGCTGACAGCTTCAACATTTCTGCAGAACCTGGCTTTCAGTAAACAATTCAAATTATGGCAAATAACAACATTTCTGTAGTTATTTTTAACATATGCAAATAATGGCAGGGTATAAAAGGATTGCAGTTTGTTTGGACAAAGAAATAAAATCCAACCATAATTCAAGTAATAGAAGAAACTTTTAACATTCCCAAATGTACAGTATAAACATGACCTACCTCTCAGTATAGTAGTGATGATGGGGCCACCTGAATTTGGATGGAGCTAGTTGTACATTTCTGCATAATTGTGAAAACGAGTGTTGTGAATAGATTTTATTTATTTATTTGTAGAATTAATTAAGAAATGGGAAATTTGTTACATAAAACAGAATGTATAAAGTAGTTTGGCCAATAGTAAACGATTATTTGTCTGATACTTTAAATTTGGGTTCCACCAAGTAAATTTTGTCAAACCAACTAAATCCACGAATGATCCTACGCACAAACTGATTATGCCCCATGTCTACCTAAGAGGTTGCTCCATAGAACTAATTTAAAATCCATAACAATGATGTCTATAAAAGTAAAATGAAGGGTAAAATACCTTTGAAATTAAATTTTTATACGCCTCAAATGGCAAAGAAACATTTAAGCAGTACATTTTTGGCCTGCCTCAGAAGATAGATTTTGAAAAAGTCACGAGTACATTCAAGCAGCGAGTCTTTCTACTTTAGTCTATACTTACGTCTCAAAAGCATGATTAATTTGCCACCACAATATGATATTCATTATCATTGTACAAATGGAACACAGTGGACAACAATAGTTGAAAAAGACTTGAAAAAAATTCTATCTCTTGAACTCACCATATGAAAAATCTTTAATTGATTAGTGTGTTAGTATCCACATCACATTTGACTTGGGCCATAAAATCTTAGAAGAAATCTAAGTCGTTGTAAACTACACCAGATGACATTTCACAGTCGGCGTGGAGCGGACAAAATGAACCATTATGTGGAACTTCTTTCCTGTCATTATAAAAGCTTCAAAACTTTAGAACTCATCCCATGACTTTTACTTTTATGAAAAAAGAAATCTAACCACAAAAATAAAATAAAGCAACAAAAACTTCAAATGAAGGAAAAAGAATCAACCTAACAAGAAAAATCGTAAGGGAATGAAATGTAGCTTTCACTGGGGAGGGAGAGATCAAGGAAGTTGATATTCAAATGTGTATAACTCTCCACATTTGACTTCTGGACAAAAGCAATATCCTTCAAGCAATGACCCATCATTCTCGTCCACTAAAAAATGTTAAGAAAGAAAAGTGTGTCCTGCATTTTTGGCCCAATCTAGCTTATGTCTAAAGAAGCCACACCGACCAACCTAGTTTGATTACCACTATTTCAGGCTTAAAATTTTGAAACTCACTTCCCTCAAAGAAACATCAGTTATCGATCAATCTCATACTCTGATTATCAAGTGTAATTACAAGAAGAGGTACGGACTGATGAAATACATACATAATATAGAAAATGAAAATAATTAAAAGAAGAACGAGATAAGATTCGAATCCTAGTTTTAGTGAAAACTGTATTTGAAAAAAAGTGATTTTTTATTTAAATCAAGAAAATTCACTTTAGTGAATTTAATGAAAAAATAATTTTTACTTAAATTAAAAAAAATCGTTTAAGTCAAAGTTATAAAAAATTTTAAAATTTTATCTATTTTTCTAAATCGTAAAAAATTTGAGTAACTTTTATTTTTCATCAATTATTACCTAGTTATCAAAAACTCTTACATATATTATCCCACTAAATATTTTAAAGGTATTGTATATACTAAGTATTAGTAACAAGTGTAATATTTAGAATTTAGTTAAATTGTTGAAAATAATAATAAAAAATATAGAAATGATAACTTTAAAAAATTAGTTGAAAAATAATAATAAGTAAATTTTCTTACTATAAGTGAAAATCATTTTTTATTAAATTTTCTTAAGAAAAAAAATTTTCGTAACAAATTTTGACAGCAGTTCTCGCCAAAACTGCAGATGATTTGGATATAAAAAATATAGTCCAAGCTATGTCATACAAATTATCCTAAACAAGTATGTTTCAAAGAACAATTACGCAAAGGTAAAAAATCAGAACAATAATGGTGTGTCAATAATATGATTAAGGGTGACTATTAGTATACAACTTAATCAAGAGTTTATTTAATAAGCTCCTATCACACAAGGGCTTATAGCATAAATTTGATCAAAAAGCTTATTGGAAGAAGCCAACATAAGTTAATACCAATTGGGGCTTATTTCAAGTGCTTACATGAGTATTATTTTTATAAGTTCTCTATAAACTCTTCCAAGGAACAGGCCCTTAAAATTTCCCTAATTATCATTGAACAAACAATGACATAATTTGAATTTTGGTTTAAAACATATTAACGTCCACAAACTGAGATTCTAAACTTAGCAGGTTGCTTTGGCATATTATCATTGTTATCAACATGGACATAAAAATGGCTATTAGATGTGACATTTGTTAAAAATCTATGAAACAAGTATGGAATTTAAATATATTATAAGACATCAAAAGCATATAAAACTAATAAGTTTATACTTTGAAGTGTTTTATAAGTTATTTTTATATGCTTGACCTTTATTTGATAAAGATTCTACATTAATTTATTCATTAATTATACAGATTATTACTGTTACAACCCTTTTTTAGGAAGGATCAGTGACATATAATTCAATTAAAATTTGTATAAATTTTAGGCATTTAAGAAAGAATTGAAATTTAACTCAAAATGATAAATGACAAATAAAATTTTCAACCTTTCAATAGTGAAGTAAAACCTCAAAAGAGCATTTAATAAAATTATAAATATACATTTATATACAAAAGTTGTTCGACATAGAGTTCAAAATAAAAACTAAAAAAATTAAATAATTATATTTTATGACCAAATCTGTAGTTAAATAGTCTAAACTCATAACTAAGACCTACACTAACAAAAAGTAAAGTTATAGATCCCAAAAATATCAAATTCGGTTCACTCCTTAGCTAGGCCCTCTAGCATGGGAAGTAGATACACTACTTGTCACATCTACTTATGTACCATTGTACAGCCATTGCAGCACATATGCCAACAAACAGAATGTAAGGGTGAGCTTACATAACAAATAGCCATAGTCATAATATTAATACAAATGTAATTATATTTATATCTTAATATATCAAAATGCTCAGCAAAGCAATGCAGTAATTCAGTCCATTCCCAACGCATTAAATGCAAATGCAACAACTCAATTCTAATTGGTTTCACAGCTCAAATAATCTATAAGGAACATATAATTTTTTGGTTTGGGAGTGACCCATCCCCCGATATCTGGATCCAGACACAACATGCTTGATATTTTTCCTATCGTTACATATCTAATCACCTAAATATGTAACTCATCTCTAGAATGATATAAGTCAGCATAATACAATACAACTAATATATATATATATATATATATATATATATATAATTGACTGAAAGGAAAGTAGGCAGTAGCAAGACTACAAGATAAAATGTAGAAATTTAAATGTGTAGAATATAAATATGTAAATTTAAAACATAGAAACTAGAACGGCAGTATAACCAACACAGATCTAGTAGAGGGAGAAGAGAAGAAAGTCGGACGATGGTAGTTTGAACAGAACTGGCTAAGAGGGAGGAGAGAAGAAAATAGTTTAAAACAACAAACTTTTATTGAAACTTGGAGAAAAGCTTACAAAAAAATTATCTCAGAGCACTTCTAACTAGTTTATCTCTCTAAGATTGCTCAATGAAAGGGTGTCTCACAACCTAGTCGAGGACTCCTTATAAAGAGAAAATAAATAGTGTTTCTACAGTTCCGGTTTATTACTGGAACTATTAACTACAGTACAGGTTATAATTCTTGAATATCAATACCGAAGTAGTCGTCTTCATTTTGATACATGTCATCTGCATTGGTATCTTGTTTTGTTGATGATTCAGCTTCATCTTGACTTTGTAAGAGAAGAAGAACGTCTTTTAAACTTTTCTCCATTTTTTCTTGAGTCACAACTTGATAAATAAGCTGCAATCTTTAATTTTTGATTCAAAAATTGGAATGTTGCTGGATCTGCCAAATTTAATAATTTTAGATTTTTTCTAAAATATTCAGCAACACCAGATGGTCTAGTATGGTCAGCATTGAACTGATTCCACCATTTCATAAAGGAGTATCTGTGAAGCAGAGGAAGAGTTTCTTCATTTTCTGTCTTGCTATATCTATACTGCCACGAGAATACCCATGCTAATGCAAAATCAGAAAAATACTTGAGATCTGCAGGAATTCTTGATTCTCGTAGATATCTGCTTTTGTAGATCTTATATCCTTCTTTAACTGGTGTAGGAAGAATATCTTCAATTGGTCCAAAATAGTCCCACCATTGGAGAAACCAATTTGGAAAATCATAACTCTGACTCCTTTTAAAATATATTAACCAAGAATGTCAGTTAAGTTTGTTTTGGAACCAGAAACTTTTTGTCCAGGCATCGATATAACCCCAGTAATTATATCCTACTGGGTCAAAAGGTTGAAAAAACTTTTTGTAAGAATTCAAGTTTTTCCCAAAGGTTTTAGGTGTTAAAACTTTTAGGATCTAGATTGTAGAATGTGTTATGATGGAAGGATCTTTTTTATCTTTGTAATGTTTGATGGAAACAGAGTCTGAATCCACCAAAATGAATTCGTAAAATTGCCTGGTTTTATTCACAACATATGGTCTAAAACGAAAATCTGGTGGAAAGACTTTGGATATGGCTTTGTAGGGATTTTTATCCCAAAATTTAGGTTCCATTTGTATGACTAAGAAAATTTTCCTTTTGCCATATAATGGTTGGTGTTTGAAGACTTTTGTTTGTCCTTTTGAAGGTTGAGAGTATTTTCTGTTTTGTTAGGATAGCTAACTGTCTTTTGGATTTGGTTGAAGGATTGGATTATAGTGTTTAGGCTAGCTAAATCTACTTCCATATCTTCTTCAGAGGCAATATCTGCCCACGATTTCTTTGGTAAGTTACTCAAACTTCCCTGTTTGACAGCTAAGAGAGTGCTAATCGGTAAAGCATAATCTGCTTTGGTTTGTTAAGTCGTTTTGATAGAAGAATCACTCTTTTTGGAATATTCTTTTGGAGTTTCAGATTGCTGGGTTGATGACTCAACAATTTGGATTGCTTTTTAAGTTGATGACTCAATGGTGGTAGATGACCTAGAAGATTTTGAATCTGTCGAGGCAGATTTTGATTTTGATTTGTTTAGAGTTAGGGCAAACTTGACTCTTCCTCCTCGAGAAGTTCCACCCCTAGGGGTTGTTGCCTTTCTATGCATATTATTTATCCTGTAAATATTCACGAGTGAGATAATCACGAAGAGAATTGGAGATGCCTTTGATATATTCAATTTCAAAATAAAAAACACTTAAAATTGGTTGCCATCTAGCAAAAATTTGTTTTGAGGCAAGGTTTTTGACATCCTTTTGTAAAATTTCTTTGGCAGACTTGCAATCTACTGTGATAAGAAATTTTTGGTTTAATAAGTTTGATTGAATTTTTGAGATGCATAAAACGATAGCTAAAACTTCTTTTTTAACAGTCAAGTAATTCTGTTGTGCAGAATTCCAATGTTTTGAAGTATATGCACTAATATGCTCATGTGACTTGATTCTTTGTTTGAGAATGCCACCATAACTTATGTCAGAGGCATCAGTTTCAACAATTTTAAAGGCTTGGGGAATAGGGAGATAAAGATAACTTATCTCTCTAACTCTATTTTTAATATCCTTGAAGACATTGGTATGAACATCAATCTAAGAAGGGAGATTCTTTTTAAGCTTATCATGTAAAGGCTTAATAATATTGTTGAGGTGTGGAATAAATTCACATACATAATTAAGACATCCTAAAAACCTTTGAAGTTGAGTTTTATCAAGGATTCTGTCAGGAAATTTGTTAGCAAATTCAATGAATCTGCTGATAGGAATGATAGTTCCTTGATGAATATTGTGACCAAGGAACCTAATATTGGTTTGGAAAAGATTAATTTTAGACTTGGAAACAACAAGTCCATTTTGTTTAATAACATTGATAAAAGCATTTATATATTTAAAATGTTGATCGATAGATTGAGAAAAAAAATTAAAACATCATCAATATAGACAATGACAAATTTGGAATAAGGATTAAAAATATCATTCATAATCTTCTGAAATTCTGAAGGGGCATTTTTTAAGCCAAAGGGCATAACATTCCATTCGTAATGCCCAAAGGGGACAGTGAAGGCATTCTTATACCTATCACTTTCACAAATTTGGATTTGTCAAAATCCAGATTTCATGTCAAATTTTGAAAAGATCTTAGCAGAATTTAATCTATTAAAAGATCTTTTTTGTTGGGAATAAGATACCTAATCCTTTGGAGGGCTTTGTTAAGGGATTTGTAGTTGATTACTAATCTGGGAGTGCCTCTTTCTAATTCTGCAAGTTTATTGACATAAAAAACAGAACACGACCAATGACTCTTACTTTTTCTAATGAGTTTTTTGTCTAAGAGATCTTTGATTTCTTTCTGACAATACCGAAGGAGTTCTTCATTTATTTGAATGGGTCTAGCCTTGGTAGGGATTTGACTATCTTTAAAATCTGACTCATAAGGAAGACTAACAATATGTTTCTTCCTGTTCCAGAAAGCATTGAGAAGATCAGAACAGATAGAACATTGAATAGATCCTAAAAGGGATTGGATCTTTTTTTGAAGTGAAGGATTCTTCAATTGTTTCTCAATGTTGGCAAAAGAAACTTCTTCTTTCAGGAAATTAATTTGATTAATTTTATTTTGAATGGAATTGATATTTTTAGCAAAAGGTTTACTAGAAAATTTGAAATTTATTTGCTTACCTAAATGATAGGTGAAAATACCTTCTTTCGAAATCTGAAGTGAGAAAAGAGCTTTAATAAAATGTGTTCCCAAAATCACTTCATTTTTCAAATTCTTTACAAGGAGAAAGTTTGTTTCGATCTTAAATCCTTGATTTTCTATAACAGCTTTAGATAATTTATAATTAATTTTGAGCTTCAAACCATTAGCAGTGCTAAGTTTTTCAGAGGTTTTCTCAAAATATTTTGTAGAAATTAATCTTTCCAAAATACAATTTGAATCAGCACTTGTATCAAAGAGTGCCAAAGTATCAAGAACAAAATCATCAATAATAATTCTGATGTTTATGTAAAATTTTTGAATTTTGACCTTGTTGATCAAACACATAAAAGTTTCTTCTAGATTACCAGAATCAACTTTCTCAGAATCATTATTCTCAAGAGGTTTCTCTTTCTCAACTTCGGATTCATCATCGTCTTCTAGTTAGGAAAGAATAACCTGATGAATTTGTTGTTGTTCTTTGATATCTCTAATTTCTTTCTTAAGATTGTTAATCTCAATCTAGAGATCTTGGATAGTGGTATGTTTAATATTAGAATTCTTTTCTAATTTTTTGAAAATATTTGTTATATCAAACTTATTAGTAGTAAAAAGTTCCTTGGATTTTGGTTTTGCTTCTAAAACATCTTTGAATTTGTTAAAAAATTCTTTTCTTTCATAAAGATCAGAAATAGAACTTATTGCTTCTATAAGAAGATCTTGTTCTTTTGTTAAAACATTGATTTCAGGAGTATCATCACTATCAGACGAAGAGATTTGATGATCATGTTGAATTTGGTTGACATCCTCATTGGTTTCCTTGGCAGAATCTTCTTTAGAAGATTCAATAAGGAGGTTGTTGATTTGATCCTCGACAGAAGGGTCAAGATTGAGGCTACTAATTTTCTTCTTAAGCCTACAATGTTTACTGATATGGCTAGGTTTACCACAATTGTAACAAGTTACATCTGTTCTGGGTTTCTTTGGGATATTGCTGGGATGACATTTTCCCCTTGTTTCTTGGAAGGAGGTTTCCCATTGTACTTCTTTTTGTAAGGCTTCCTATAAGTTTTAATAGTTTCCTTTTTAGGAGTCTGTTTTTTCTTTTTGGTAGAGCAAGAGGAAAAACTAAATTGCTCGCAGAAAGATCCTAAATCTTTCTTGTTCAGGGCTCTCTCTTTGGCAAGCTGCTTATGAAGTTTATCTTTTTGACAAACTTTGATAGCATTATGATTAATAATGGCAGTAAGCTGGACATAGTCATAACTATCATAATTAATATCTCTATTGGGAGAGTGACTTTGAAGTTTGCTTCTAATAAGATCTCTGAAAGATTTGGGAAGGCCATCAAGGTATTTCTCCTTCCAATAGGCTTGGTTACAATCTTCTTTGGTTAAAACCCTAGACATAAAAGTATCTTTATACCATTTAAAGTCCTCTAAGGTTTTACAACGAAGATTGGATAAAAGCTCACCAGATCTTTCTCTCCAAAAAGAAGGATCTCCAAGAAAATGTTGAGATATAATGTATAATAAAGTATACACTACATCAGGGAGCTGTTCATTATCACTGACAATGACTTTGCCTTTGTCATCAATTTTTACTGCAGAGAGAATATTTTCTCTATCAGTTTCAGTGAGATAATTATCGCACCAACCTTTGAGTTGACCAGTGAAACCTGTAACTAGAATGTAAACAATGGTATCTTCAGGCATATTTTGGTTGGTAAAATAGTCCATAGCAACTACAAACATATTTTGAAGTTTGGAAATGATATTATATTTAGATAGACCATCAATATTCCAAATTTAAATATCATTAGAATTAAAACTTTGAATATAATCTTGCTTATCTTCTAAGACAAGATCAGGAGCAGTAGCTCTATTATAATAAAGCTTTGAAGAATTTTTCCAGTTATTAACTGGATTAATGGGTAAAACGGAGTCTGTCTCAGAATATTGTTCTGAGTCAGCTTGAGAAATAACGTTAACGGTTTTGGTAAGAGATCTAGTCCTAGGTTTGGCGCTAGATTCTTCAGAAGTTTGGGGAGTATCAGGGACAGTGGTGAGCAGACTAGTAATTTTACTAAGTAGCTTATTCTAGTTATCGTCAATGGCTTTGGTTTTATCTTTTTGCCTAAGTTCTAGGATTTTCTATTTAGCTTTGGCGTTAATCTTAAAAAGCTTGAAGAGAGGTTTTTCTAATTGAAGTTGGGAAGAGGAAGAAGTTATTTCTTCCATCCTAGGTTTAACAGGATTCATTGAGATTTTTTCTCCTAAAACCTGGAGGTATTTGTTAGTGTAATTGGCCTGTTCCATGAGGGCTTGAATATCATTGGGAGTGATAGACTCATTAGGATTCTTGGTTTTGGAAGGAGTAGCCATAACAAGGTTATCGCTTTTGTCTTTCAAGTTTGGTAACTGATAATGAGTTGGGGGTGACAGTTCACTCTGAACAATTTGTCCATCTTTAATCTGCCAAGATATAACATTAGTAGAGGAAGTACTAATGACATCCTCTTACCAAGGATAGTCAATATTATTATAAATGGTATAAGCATGATACCAGTCAAAGAAAGGAATATTTTGCTTGACTTTTTTGAGAAATTGGTAGAATTCCTCTTGGATATCGGATCTATTCTTACCCTTGTAATTTTGGAAAAACCACTCTTTTTTAGGGTTCCAATCCTTAGAGTAGAAATCTTTCCTAAGGGTTTCTTTATCTATAATGAATTTATGAGATAACATCATAAGACTCATTAAGGGAAGAGTAGGTTAGAGATTGGATACTCTGGTTTTCTTCTTCTTTTTTGGAGGTTTGGTAGACATTTCTAGGAATATTAGAAGAAGTATCTAAACCTTGTAGGTTTATATGTGAAGGATCATGACTAACAGATCTGGGTATTTCAGACCTAGAAGTTTGGGATCTATAAGAAAATGACCTTCTAGCAGAGGCAAAATTAGAATAACTGCTATAAGCGTCAACTCTTGAGGAGAAAGAGTTTCTCCTATCAAAGATTATTTCGACTTTCCCAGAATTATCTTGAGAAATATTTTGAATTTCAGGAGCAGGCCTTGGGACACAAGGCGTAGCCTTATCCAAAACCCACTTTTCTGGGAGAGAAACTTCATCCCATTTGATGACTCTAGGAAGGGAGACATTAGCCTTTGTCATATCAGTGATAAACAAAGTAGTCTCACCTCTTTGAGGTTTGAGAAGGACTCTAGAAGTACAAGAGTTCATGCCTTTGTACTGGATCCTATAAATTAAGGCGGTGGGAATAGATCTCTCTTTCATGTTTAAACCATGAAAGCAAATATTGAGAAACAGAGAGTCAAGGATATGATCATATAAAAGACTCACTGTTTTGTTTAGGAAACAGTTGAAATAAATTGGACCTTGGCCAAACTAGTCTCTATTGTCCCTATAAGGGAATCATTAAAATTATTATGACGGGCATCTCTAAGACACATTAAGATAGCAGCATCTATACCTATGTCTATGAGAGGTTTGATAGCCACCTGAACACATCCTATGTAGAGGTACTTATATTTATGTTTGTGCTCATCGATTGAGGATTTGGACAGGAGATGGAATTCTTCTCCTAAATCTTTTCCTAAAAGAATATTATTTTCAACAGTCTTAATAATATAATCAAAACTGTTTTTCTTAGAGTGCTCTTCAGGAACATATAATGTATCCTGAGGGATTTCTGAAATGGTCCAATCATCCATACTTTGATTAATTTCTTCGAAACGAACTTCTTTGTCGAAGAGGTTATGTTTTGGTGTGATTTCAGGAGATTGTTTCTCCTGGTCATTGAAGTAATTGTTTTTGGTTGGAGAGGAAGATGAAGAGCTGGAACCAATACGGAAAGAAATACGGGAGAAGGAGCGAAGGAGACGCAACATCATACAATTTTAAATCTGGCACATCACCCTCATTTGGTTCTATAACAACATATCTGTTAATTATTTATAACTCTTTCAACTAGATCTGGTTATTAGTGGATTTTTTTTTTTTTACAAAATCAGAAATTCTGTATAAGTCAGCATAATACAGTACAACTATAATATATATATATATATATATATATATACACATACACACACACACACACATAACTCGACAAATAACCAAATCTAGAAGAAAAGGTTATAGATAATCTAATAGATATATTTTTATGAAATCAAGTGAGGATGATGAATTAGAGTTTAATTTTATGATATCTCGTCTACTACGCTTTTTCTCCCGTATTTCCCTTCGTTCTAATTCTAGCTCTTCATTCTCTCCTTCCAAAACCAATCTACTCCTCAATGATAAGGAGAAACAATCTTCTGAAATCACACCCAAACATAATCTCTTTGATGAAGAAGTTTGTTTTGAAGATATTAACCAAAGTATGGATGGGTGGACCATTCCAGAAATCCCTCAGGATACATTATATATTCCTGATGATCAAGTTAAAAGAAATAGTTCTAATTACATTATCAAGACTGTAGAAAACAATATTCCCCTAGGACAAGATATAGGAGAAGAATTTCATCTCTTATCGAAACATTCAGTGAGTGAGCATATGAGAAAATACAAATACCTCCATATAGGATGTATTCAAGTAGCTTTTAAATCTTTGATAGACATGGGTATATATGTCGCTATCTTAATATGTCTTAGAGATATTAGACACAATAGGTTTGAAGATTCCTTAAAGTACAATAGAAACCAGTCTAGGGGAAGGTCCTGTCTACTTCAACTGTTACCCAAACAAAACAGTGAGTCTTATGAGTAGAAATATTCTAGACTCTTTGTTTCTCAATATTTATTTTTATGATCTAGACATGAAAGAGGGATCTATTCCTGCAGCTCTAATTTATAGGATGCAGTATAAAGTTATAAACTCCTGTGCATCTAAAGTCCTTCTCAAACCTTAGAAAGGTGAGACTACCCTGTTTATCACATATATGACTAGGACCAATTTATCCCTTCCTAGGACAATCAAGTAGGATGAAGTAACTCTCCCAAAGAAATTGGTTATGGATAAAGCTACATCTTCTATGCCCAGACCTGCTCCTCAAATTCAAGAGATTTTTTAAGACAATTTTGGGAAAGTTAAAATAACTTTTAATCGGAGAAACTCTTTCTCTTCCAGGATAGAAGCCTTTAAGGGACAATCTGATTTTATCTATGTGAGGAGATCTTTCTCTTCCAGATCCCAAACATTTATATTTGAGATACCCAGATCTGTATCTCACGTTCCATCTCACATAAACCTATAAGGTTTAGACACTTCTTCTAGTAATCCTAGAACAACTTACCAAATTGATAAGGAAGAAGAAAACTAGAGTATCCAATCTCCAACATATTCCTCCCTCAATGAGTCTTATGATATCATCTCATAAATTTGTCATTAATAAGGAAACCCTTAAAGGAAAGAGTTTTATTCTAAGGAGTGGAAACCTCAGAGAGAGTGATTTTTCTATAATTACAAGGGTAACAATAGGAAAGATATTCAAGAGAAATTTTACAAAATTCTCAAAAAAGTTGAACAAAATATTCCTTTCTTTGATTGGTTTCATGCGCATACCACCAAAAAATAATATCGATTATCCTTGGCAAGTAGATATTATTAGTAATCCTACAGCCAATGTCATCTCCTCACAGATCAAGGATAAACAATAGTCTAGATTAAAAGATAATCGGGGCAATCCGGTAATGGCTACGCTATTCAAAACCAAAAATCTTGAAGAATTTGTCACGACCTCTTTTTCTAGAGGATCAATGACATCTTGCATTACCGTTCTTAATTCAGTTATTCACTTATGGGATAATGCATGCATAGGATGGAATATAATTTTTGAAAATTTGGACTTCAACATCGTCATCAACAGAATAACAAGCCCAAGGGGCATTTTCATATAATCCAAAAATTTACATAATTGTGTATAGATTTACAATAGATACTCTGTGAGGAGCTTAAAATACAAGACTTTGAATAATAATTACATCATTGAAGACTATAGCTAAATAGTCTAGACCCACTACTATGATCTAGACTAACAAAATAAATGAAACTACACTCTCTATAGAGCACTTGACTCCAAGCCTTCCTCAATCAGACCTTCCAATATAAGAAGTAGCTACAGTACTTGTCACATTTGCTCACGTACTATAGTACGATCATTGCAACACACACACATACACACACATACCAACATAGACAAAATGGCAAGGGTGAGTTTACGAAATAAAAATCACAACTATAGAAGTAAAATATGGATATAATCATTCATATAGCACAATATTTCAATATTTTCAGCACACAGCACAACAATGCAACTCATTTAATGGAAGATGCAACAACTTAGTTCCAACTGGTTTCACAGCCTTAATAATCTAGAAGGAACTTACCATTCTCTGGTCTAGGAGCAACTCATCCTAGTATCTGAATCTAGATATACAGCATAGTACAACTTAGCATATTATCTGATTGATACATGCCTACCCTATCCAAATGTGCAGCTAGGCGCTAGAATGATAAATGTCAGCATAATAATACAGCTCAGCCATAATCATGTATTTAACAGCTTAGCTATGTCTAGCAATGCATATACATATACAATGACAAATCAACATTCATATCAACACTCATTCATTCATTTCGGCAAACAAGATTCACAGTCAATCACATAGCTACTTGGTATTCTACCTTAGGGTTTGTCCCTCCATCAACTCAATCTCAACTAAAATGAACTTATACACATAAAGGTCTAAACATTTAGTGAATGAATAGGCCAGCTTTGGTAAGCTCCCCTTACCTGGAGCAAGATTTCCTTAGATCGAAACTTTGGTGAGTTCCCAAGAGAGAATAACGCTCAAGGTCCTCAGAAATGAAGGTTTTCAGCTCAAAACTCCCTAAATACCCCTTAGTTCGCAATATTCTCGCTACAGTGAGCACTTCTTGCTACAGCGAGATATACCAAACAATGGAATCCTTTTCTATCTGTCATTTTTGCTGCAGTGAGATACCTCCTCGCTACAGCGAGAGAGCTCTAAAATGCCTTGTTTTGGACAACCCATTCTTACTACGTGTGCTCATTGCACGTTAGCCATGCTCACCATGGCACTGTGATCACAGATTCCTGATGCCTTCAACCTCAATGACTTACTTAGTTCACACCATGGATGGTTGCCAAATAGCTCGCGCTCCACAGATACAACATGTGCGGTATTGAACCTCCCTAAGAAAAGGTGTTAGTTAGAGACCGAGTCAAGAAGAGAGTATGTGGCTTGTGGTGCACCTACGCTCACTGTTGGTGTCACCACCATCCTCTCTTTCCCAAAGCATTTCTACCACCCTCATCTTCCATACCCCAAGTATATCGCTGAATCATTCACAGTTTTTCCAACATTTCAAACATAACCACAATCAGAGTCACATGCCATTCACACACATTCTAATCATTTCATATCACTCATCATCAACCAATTGCATATTCTCATATTTTCACCCCATTGTAATCAACCATTACATCACAATCACACACATCATGCTCAACATCAATCACATTGCATTCCACACCAAGATTTTCATTTCAATACAATTACAATCATGTCATTCTAGTCACACTCATCATCCATATTTATCCAATGTTTACCACACTACAAACAACATGAAATTTCCATCAAGTACACCTATTTTTCTACATTCTATTTCAATCACAACTCTACAAAAAACAATATATATGAAATTTTTTAACACAAAGAGATAGGGTAGAGTCTCCCCCTTACCTCGGATTGAAGATGATAAATCCACATATTACTACATTTTTAGAAGTTTTTGTTAATAAATAAGTAGTAAAGTACTAAATAAACTTGAAAATATCATAAAAATTGTATTAATATTGATTATTATGTAGATAGCTTGAAATTTTGGATTTTATTCTAATTTTGGAGAAATTTGACTTAAAAAGAAATAATTTTTGTACAGAAACTTGAGTTGAGACTTTGAAGTTGATATTGAAGTGAATAAAATTGAGGAATTGAGCTCAAAAGACCAAGAATCAAGTGATAAGTGCTAGGTGTAGCCACTTTGAGTGGATAGAGTTAACACTTTAAAAAAGAAAATCTATGAAGATCAAGTGCGTAGCAACTCTAAGTGCTAAAAGTTAACACTCCAGCAACAGATTTTATGAAGGGCCTGTGTTCGGAGGGCAAGTGTACCCATCGAGAAGTAATAAAGGGTTCTTAAATTAAGTTCCCGAAATATCGTCCTACAAGGATTGTTTTCCAATTACTAAGAGTTTCCTAATTCAATTGTTTAAGCTTCAAAGATATGAGATTAATTAAAAATAAGAATTTATAAAATCAATTATAAAACTAAGAGCAAGGAATACAATGCACGTCTTGGTTAAACTTATTGGAGAGGAACCTAGGGCATATGGGTTTTCTCATTCAATCCTTTATGTTATTTTTCTATTTAACTCTAAATTCAATTTCCTTGTGATTACCAATCATTCATACGAATACTATTAATACCCAATGGTCATGTAATATTAATATTTCTTTCTCTAAATCAACATCTCCAATGGTCATACAAGACATTAATTTAAGAAAGTTTTAGGAGCCTACGAATTTGTTAATTTAATAACGATTAGAAGAGAAAGATTGGTTTGGTCCACCTAATCCTTTGTCTCGTTTTACCCTATAGATCTATTAATTAACCGAGGTATGGTCGCCTAACGATATAATTAATTAGGATTAAGAGAGAAGTGCAATAGGATAAAATCTAATTACAAAACGGAAATCAAATTTAGATTCAAACATCAAAATCCCATAAATTCATGAACAATAGTTCCTATAGCCCTAACTATGGACTTAGTTACTCATGCTAAAGAAAAAAAACTAAAACAACCATAAACAAAGCCATAATCAAAAGAAATAGGAAACTAGAGTATGAGATGTGTTCCTAGTCTTCAAGTACGATTGCTTGAAGCTCCAAGTCTTTCCAAGCATGTGCCAAGGATCCCATGCAAGAGAGACGAGATGAGAGATGTATCCCAAAGCAAAAGCCAAGATGTCAAAAACAGTGTTAAAACGGTGTCTGAGATCTTCCCTTCCATAGGATTTGAAAACCCTACAAACTCTTCATAATTAGGCTTTCCGCAGATGAGCACGGCCGTGCAAGGCCTTAAGCACGGCCAGGCATAGGCTCGAAGCACCCCCGTGCTTATTGAATGAGTCTGGGCGTGTTGACTGCTTTGAAGCACTAATCTTCCATCAATTTGGGCCCAGAATGCACCCAAAATTCACTTGCAGCCTCTTTATACCAAACTGCACAATTAATATATAAATTAGTATAAAATCCAAATAAAATAAAGATCAAATATGAATATATGGGCTGTAAAAGAGGGCCTAATTACAGACTTATCAGCCTGTGTATTAACACTTTTGCTACTGAGAGTAATAACGCTCAAGGCTAATTTGCCCAAGAATCATATGCGTAAACACTCTTGCCACTGAGAGTAGCCACGCGTAGCTGCGCATAAACACTCTAAATACTAATAGTAGCCACGCGCAAGGTAAAACCTCAGAAAACACATGCATGTTAACACTCTAGCTACTGAAAGTGTTTACGCAAAATAACAAAAGTCTGGAAGGTATGTAGGAAGAGTTATGTCCTTTGAAAGATATTCTCTACAATTTCCTTCCTACACTTCATTCTCAAGGTAAGGAAAGCTTTATTCCATCATTAGAACATAGCAAATATTTTGTACTTATGAAAGTGCTATTGTCTATTTGGAGGAAATGTAGGGTGGTGAGCAATATTTGTGTATATGTACACACTCTTTCTGAGAGTAAATGCATCACATGACCTCACACTCGTTTCCTAACTAGACTCCTAAATGTACCTTTGCTAAGGGGTACGTTATTGTGTAAGTTGTATCCGTGTGCATGGGCTTACCGGCGACTATTTACCTATCTATGTAAGACCTTATAAACTGTTAAAGGCATCAAATATTTGTAATCACAATGCATTGGAGAGTGCGTATTTGAGAGATAAAAGTATTATGAATTGTAAATGAGTATGTATGATTTAGTGAAATTCGCTGATGAAATTGTATCTATGTATCTAAGGTGTAAATATTTCCTTCTAATTCATGTGTAAAGTGATGTGAATTATTTTAATATAAGCATCATGTTTAAAAGTTGGATAGATGCTCATCATCACTAAACATTTCAGGGAACAAGTGTCACAACCCCTTTTTAAGAAGGATTTGTGACATATTATCCAATTAATATTTGTATAATTTTTAAACATTTAAAGAAATATCAAGTACTAAATTCAGAACCATCAATGGAAAATAAAAATTTAGCACTTCAATGATGGAGTAAAGCCTCAAGGGCATTTTAATAAAATTTTGAATATACATTTATACATAATAAACCTTTTGCAAAATTTACACAAGATTTGCTAACACGGAGCTCAAAATAAAAATTATAATCAACATTTACATTTTATGACTAAACTTATAGCTAAATAGTCTAGACTCTCAACTAAGACCTATATTGATAAAAGTAAGGCTATAGATCCCAAAACTACTAGACTCAGATCAATCCTTAGCCAAGCCGTCCAACATGGGAAGTGGACGTACCACCTGTCACGCCTGCTCACGTACCACTGTACGGTCATTGTAGCACACACACCAACACAGACAGAATGCAAGAATGGGCTTACATAACAAACAACCATAGTCATAATGTTAATACAAATGTAATTATATATACGTATACACATTAATACATCAAAATGCTCAGCAAAATAATGCAGCAATTATGCCCATTCTCAGCCTATCTAATGCAACAATTTAGTTTCAACTGGTTTCATAGCTCAAATAATCTAGAAGGAACTCAAAATTTTCTAATTTGGGAGTGACCCATTCCGGTATTTAGATTCAGACATAGCATAACTCAGTGTTTTCCTATCGTTACATGGCTAACCACCTAAACATGTAACTCGGCTCTGGAATGATGCAAGTCAGCATGATGCTCTTATCAATCGGTCTTAGCATAACAATTTTTACAACATATATTAAGTATTTCAAACACTTGTCTCTGTGTTCTACCCTAAGGTTTGTTCATACATCAACCTGTTCTCAGGTAAAACAAGATTTATATACAAATATCATAATGTTTGAGTAAATAGTAAAGGCCATCTAGGATAAGCTCCCCTTACTTGGAATGAGTTTCTAAGATTGAACTCCTCGTGAGTACCAAAGAACGATACAACACCCAAAGAACTCAAACCTCCTTATTATTACCAAATAGAAAACTTTTGAGATGAGAAATCAAGAAATAAGGAGTGAAGCAGAGAACTGAGCTTTGGAAACTCACCTAGATCTGTATGAAATAGACGTTCATACTTAGATTAGGAAGAAGTTCAGCTTAGAAGAGGATTTTTTCTTTTTAGGGGAGAAGGTAAGAGAACAGAGAAAAAAAGAGAAGAAAAAGCTATTTTGTAAGAAAATGAATGTTTTTTGCCCTAAGGTTCCTTAAATACCCCTCTAGACCTGCAAGTTGTCGCTTAAGCAAGCCAACTCTCGCTTGGCATAAGGACAATTAGGGCAGTTTTATCTTATCACGCTTGAGTGAGATTGATCTCACTTGAGCGTGATCACTCCAGAATACCTAATTTAGCACGACTCAATCACGCTTGAGCAAGACACACCTCGCTTATGCGAGAAACCCTGCACTAGAATTCCCATTTTTCACAGAAAGAAAGTTTTACAACGAAAAGCTCTACTATATTTCTTACGTTAATACACACACAAAATGCTTAACAGTGAATCATAGACCCCATTGTTAATTACAATAAACAAAATAACTACACAACACTGCAAATGCACGGCTCTCTATTTAATAACTATACAACTCACATATTTTTATTCCAACATATGAAAATTCACATAACCCAAGCATATACAACAGAATTTAAAAGGAACAATAATATATAAATATACTGGTTTGACAACAAGGATGATTGAATCATGAGTGGTAATTAGATTAGTAGATTACCATGTAAATTATAGGGTTAATTATGTATTTAACAAATATCAACGGTTTTGTTATTTTAAATTTCCTGTAGATTGTGATAATGTATAGAGTAATGTTTTTACTTTGGAAATAGATCTAGACTATAATGTACCTTTAGATTTTCCTGTAAACAATAAGATTCGCCACACCCTTAGTATACATGTCTATAGAAGGACAGTCAGGACTCCAACAGCTGCGATTATTTATATACTTTCTTGGATCACGATCTTATTAGAAGACCAATCCAATTGACTGTTGAGCGGGTAATGAGTGTTGAGGTCAAGGTTGATTTTGGAGACCTTGGAGAGGGTGTGTAACACCCTACATTTCTCCATTTTAAATATATTCATTTTCATAAAATCTTAGAAAGAATAATCAAATTTTTCATATAACCATTAATCAAATTTATAAAAATAAAACCTTCCATAATAGTAAATTTGTATACAAAATAAATTTAAGAAGACAATTGTATGAATATATTACAAATTAATATTTACATATTTTTATCTAAAACATATCCAAATTTACAGCAGTTCATAGTCCTTCCCACATACTGAGGACCTGAAACTAATTATCCATATCATGCTAACCCTCAATCTTCGCCAATTGCTTAGTGGTTAATTCATCATCCTATCCATGATAAGTGAATACATTATTCATGATCCCAGAAAGTCTTTCTATTCCCTGGTATAGATAAAAACTGAGGGACTGATGAATTTGTCCACTAGTCAGGAAATAAAAAAGGAACTGCATAATTATAGACTACTTCTAATGTGTACTCCCTGTCACTTCCAAAATATACTCTAAAATATAAATGTACAACACATTTATATTCTCTAAATACATAATTTAATCTACTACTAGCATAAACATCTACTACATCAATCCACATGGGATGAGTTGTCATCTTTACTACCTGCAGGATGGTGTAAGAGTGAGCAACTATTCTACCTTTCAAACATAAAACAATTGCACCAGCTTATCACAATAATTATAAATATGCAAAAATCACCACTTTATACCACATATCAATTATTCTCTTCCTAACATACAAATTCATGCAATTTCATTATATTCTTATCATTCTATTTTGAAAATATGCACTTTCAGTGCATTGTGATCCAGTCATTCGATGCCTCCAGCAGTTCTTAAGGACTTAATCATGTAAATAGTCGTCGGTTAGCTCATACAATATAGATACAACGTATGCAATCACGAGCCCCTTAGCAAAGGTATAGTCAGGAGTTTAGTAGGGAAACGAGTGTGAGGCCTTGTGGCGAATTCGCACTCAACAATAATATGCGCACAATCACGAGTATCGCTCACTATCCTACATTTTCCTGAGATTTTCTTATTGTCTTTAGACTCTATACCCCTAGTGTATCTCTGTAACTATTTACACCAATCCATTTAGCTCTCATATTCATTCCATCATCCAATCATAAAATCATGCTTATTGGCACTTCTAGACTATTTCCATATTGCTCATCACTTACTCATGATCTCAATAATCACATTGTTCAACAATTCATGGATGACATATTTATCATTTTCAGATATATCTCAACAATAAGATCATATTACATTCTGTACATTCATTAAACTTATTCGACAATAATAATATGCTTTCTCATCATACATTTCATATTTACAAAGTAAAATCATTCAACCAAAATATCAAACATATTCATATCAGTAATCTTTCTGCATTATTACCTACTATTCATGTATATATATATATATATATCATAAAAATGCTATGTAAACATACTCTCCTGGGCTCAACATATGACCTATAACACATAATGATAAAATAGAGCTCCATTTACCTTATAATGAAGATCTAAACGGAGGTTGCTGATCAAGAACATCCTAAAATAGCACTTTTACCTAGATAACATGAATTTGTTCCTTAAGAACAAGATTCAAAGAAAACGAACGGTAAAAACACGATTAAACTTAGAGAAAATTACTTAGGATCGTGTAGAATGATTCTACGATCTTAAATTTGAAGAAAAATCAAGGTTTTGAGGAGTTTTATCTAAAAAGGATGGGTGAAAATTGAGAGAAATTAGAGGGAACGTGAAAATGGTAGGACTATGATTTTTCATGCAGAAAAATCCTTAAATATCCTCAAAATTGAGACATTCTTGCTACAACGAGCTTTTTTCGCTACAATGAGAGATTAATTGTAACACTCCTATCTACAGCGGTAGATTGTCGCTATAACGAGATTCTATCGCCACAGTGAAAATATCAGACAAAATTACAATTTATTTTCTGCACTTTTCGCTACAACAAAGGACCTTTTGTTACTATGAGACTATTCTCGCTATAGCGAGACATCCTCGCTATAGCAAGAACGCTCCATAATGTTCCATTTTCACTCCTCATTATCGTTACATCGAGAGCCTTACAATTCAACACTTCAAAAACTCTCCCAGCATACCCTTATATGCATATTTATCATATAATGCAATTTTAATTAATACAAAAACAGGGATGTTACAGGCTTACTCCAAAAAAGTTGGCAAAAATATAGAATTGGCATGACGATGATGACTATGACTGAGTACTCAGTGATTTGGGTGTGGAGAAGAGTTACTTGTAGGATTTAGTTTATTTTGATATTGTAATTATATACATTCTAAGTCCTAATGCATTTTGAAAACAATTTGTAAATATTAAACTTGCGTATATAATGAAATCTGGATATGTGCATTATTTCTTTATTGATTCCTATGCAAATATAATTATTTTAAGTTTACAATTTAACTTTTGTTGTTCATATCTTCAATTTTTTCATTAATAGACTTATTGACACGAAAATTTTAATTTTGTTACATCTTCTATAATAAATTATTATTTTTCACTTTATCATAAATTATATATATATATATATATATATATATATATCAAAAAAAAAATTAAAGGCGTTACATTTCTCCCATTAAAAGTAGAAGTTATCTTTGATATTAGTGTATCATTTAATATTAAACTTTATTATATTGGTTATTAAAGTAAATTTGTAATTAAAAACCAATACTTATAGGACTATTTTTAGGTTTTGTTTATAAAATATTATTTATAAAATAAGTAATTTTCTAAAATTGTACTTAGAATTATGAGCAAATTTACTTACAGAATTTGGCTTATAAGATGAAGGAACAAAACTAAAAGGTTGCTAATACTTTATTAAATGAAAAAATAATGGCGTTAGCCATTAAAAAGTAATTCACGTTCTCTTATAATGAAAAAAACAAATTCTTAAGTCTCAAACACAATTGTCTCATAATAATCTTCATAACCAAGTTAAATTACAGTAATGTTGTTTAAAATCATCATATCATTTTTTGTATTCTAGCATGAAATATTATAATTTTTTTTAACTTGTATTTGATGGCGTTTTATTTCATCTCTATATATACTCTCTTTTTTTTCATTTTAGTCCCTTTATAATTTTTTTTATTTTGATTCTAATAATTGATTTTTTTGTATAGAGACTAAAATATAAATTGTGTTCTATATAGGAACTATAATAAAAAAATATTATATGTATAGGGATCAAAATAAAAGAAATTATAAATATGAGATAAGAATTTTGTAATTGAGGTTGACTACCAGAGTTATTCTAAAAAAATTTTCATTTATAATTTTTTTCTATAAGAACCAAATTTTAAAAATAGTATTTCGCATAAGAATTAAATACTATTTAAACTCATCAATTAATATTTACAATATTGTTAAATATTTCTTTTTGTCATCCTAACATCACTGTTAGTTAGAAATAATTTTATCCAAATTTTTATCATGCATTAAACAACAAAAAAATAAAGTAAGTTATAACTACATTTCAAAGAAATATATAAAGAAATCGTTATAAAATTTAAAAATATTCAATCATTTTATATAAAGAAATATATTAAAATTGTTCTTAATTTATTTACAAAAATTGAATTTATTAATTAGAATTTTACAATTTTTTTAAAAATAACAAAAATGAGATTATTTACCCAAAAGATTGTATGACTTAGTTACTTAGTTTTAGGATTTAAGTCTTATAGATTAAATTTAGATTTCATGAAATATCAATTTTATCAATTTAGTTTTCATTTATTCTATTTTTTCTTTGTTCTATCCTTATTTATTTTTAACAATTTTTTTAATTCATTTTTGGCCAATAAAACCCTACTCAATTCGTCAAGCACTTTGCTTTTCTTTCATTGTTTAATTGAATTGTAATTGTATATATTAGACATTCAAAAGTTTTTCTAAAGTTGATAAAAATAGTGTATTGTAACGTTATACAATATTACGATAAAAAATAATTTTATGTAAGAATATAATAAAAAATATGATAAATATGTTAAACGTTCAAAGTTGCAATAATGCAATTTGGTTTGATTCGATTTTAAACATTCAAAGTTGAAATGACGCTTATTACGAGATGTACTCAATCACTTTTTTAAAATCAAAGGTTTTGAAACAAAAAATTAAAGTGAACATTTGCCAGTTTTTAAAATCTAAAATATTTCTCTTAAAAAATTTATAGTAAAATCATTTTCTTAAATTAAAGACAGCAACAATCAGTAAAATATATAAGAAAGAAAAATATTCTTATTAGTCAAAGTGATTATTTTTTATTAATAATTATATTGTGATTATAACTCAACAAAGGAGAGTAACATTAAAAAGTAATTATTTTTCATTAATAATTATATTGTGATTACAATTCAACAAAGAAAAGTAACATTAAAAATACAAAACAAGACAAAAATATGTTTCTCTACTCTAAACAACAGAAGGAGAGAAACATGTTTCACATCTCTCAAACATAATAAGAAGATAAAATAGACTGGGCAGAATTAATATGCTGCTTAGTGTGCTAGCTCCTTAGAAACAGATTGAGCCATTTCTACTAAACCTATTATCGCTGTGTTGCTCTCAACAATGGGATGAACATCAGCTTTTGAGTCTACTGTTTTCAAATTAGAATCGCACAATTTAACCTTATTATTTACCTCTTGGAGACTCTCAGTGGCCTTTTGAGGGTAGATCTTGAAATTGATGTATGCTAGATTAAGTGCTTCAACTACACCTTCATAATTTAATTTGCATCCTTCAATAGGACCTCTTGAAAGTACATCAACGTTATTCTTATCAAGTTGGCTTGACATGTATGCACTAACCCTTGATGCAATTGATGTAGCTAGATCAATAGAGCCCTTAGCCATGGTGATTGGCTTCATTGCCTTCAAAGTGTCCATGTTACCTTGGAGAATTTTAAGACACAATCTGGGCTTTCTAGTGTCTTGACATAATTTATTAGCCGAACTTTGTTGTGTTGGGCTAACAGAGGCGAATGGTGCAGAGGCAAATGGTGCAGCTGCTGGAGCAATGTAATTGTCAAAGGTATCTTTTGGCAATTTCGTGGTTGCAAGTGCAGGTTCAAGGACAATGGATAAGCACAAAGAGATCGAGATCAAGACCAAAGAACAAGTCAAGCGATCCATTTTATTTTATTTTATTTTAGAGATTGATGTTGAGAGATGATGATATGAACAATGATTATGTGGGCCTATTTATATTTGCTACTTTACTAAGAGAATCTTTAGATGATCTTTAAAATAGAAATCTTTAATTAGATGGTGAAGCGGTCAAGAATAAAGATAGGATGTTCTAACTAATTTGAAAACAAAAATTGGCTAAAATTGGTCTACAACAATTTTAATTTGTCCATATAAAGCAAGATATATGGAAATGTTTTCTAATTTTTCACTTACCTATGCTATTTCAAATTCTCATATTTTCCGATGTTCAAAACCAATGTATATTAATAAGTAAAACTACATTCAAGTAAATAAAAGATGACCGTGAATTTTACGTTGTTAAATAAAAATAAATAGAAATCACCTATTTATTTAAGGCTATAATTTGCCAAGATATTGAATTAATCTAAGTATCATTTATTTCTTTTTGATAAAATATAATGAATAACTTATATATATTGGTTTTATATTAATGCTTAAATAATTAAATTTAATTTTACACTAATGAATAATTATATTAAAATAATATTTAAGTAATTGTGTTTGGAATTTTTTTACAATCTTAAAGTTATGTATGTTAAAAGTTGGATTGTTTAAGAAATTATCCCTTTAATTGACATATACATATATAGTATGCAAAATTTAATTTTTGCTTACTTTCTTTTTATTTAATTATATTTAATAAATTTGAATCCTTATATTTATGTATAGGATGACCTCTTTATATACACTCTTCAGTTATATATCAATGTAATTTTAAAAATAAATTTTATTATATAAATACATGAAATCTAATTGTTATATACTACGAAAATTACAAAAAAAAAATAAAAATTAATATGTTGTACTTGTAACATAAATATGCATGATGGAAATATTGCATCTATTGATTAAATCGTAAATCATTGTTAGGAAATTAACTTCCTTTTATATAACAAGGAAACTTTTTAATTGTTCCCCTCAACAATCAGTAAACTAGGAGCTTGATAAGGACTAAACATAGGCCATTCATAATCCATCATCATCGCAGACTCATTCTATATAAGGGTCAGGACTCAGGAATCCATTGATCACAAAACAAATTCTTGAGTATGATTCCTTTCACTACTTCCTAGACAAAATGACAATTAGATTACAAAAGAAAATTAATTAAAATAAATTGAATAAATAAATATGCTCAAATATTAATTAAAAGAATATAAAGCAAAAATTACTAAACATAGGTTCATGCAGGCTCTGTCATTTAAATTCAACCGAACAGTACCCAAACTCGACCAAAAAGGGATATAAAAGGTGTGTAATTGTGTATTATTCAAAAACCCTAATCATAATCCTTAATTCCTGACAC
This sequence comes from Abrus precatorius, assembly GCF_003935025.1. Classification (NCBI taxonomy): domain Eukaryota; kingdom Viridiplantae; phylum Streptophyta; class Magnoliopsida; order Fabales; family Fabaceae; genus Abrus; species Abrus precatorius. The sequence continues at coordinate 18,639,518 of NW_020874395.1, read as the reverse complement.
CCTCTTTCTTTGAGTCTATCTTTTGAGCTCCTCTGCTTTGCTCTTTATCATGTCACACTTGGACTATTGCATGGCCGAGGGTAGGATTAGCATGACAGAAAAAGGCTCTCAAACATCAAGTTGAAAGTTGGGATACCACAACTAACACTATATCCATATATAACTACAAACACGTGTCTTAGCTCATACTCTCTCACCCTTTCATAACTTTGTATCGAGATATAGAACTTATGACCTTTGATTGCTTAAAATCAAAATAATAAATGACCTCATTATCAAACTGATATGTGGCAAAATAATTATAGTATACATGATACTTTTAGCAATTGAGAACTTTTTTTAATAGAAGCAAGCACATTAAGATTAATGAAAAAATTTAATTATATTTTTGTTCTTAAAAATAATAAATTGTAATAATTTTTTTTTAAAAAATTTGTTAAGATTCAATGACTAGTTTATTAAAAAGTTAGAATTTAACTTTTATTATTAATTTATTTATTATGTCATGTTACTATTATATTATTTTTTTTAATATTTTATTATTTAAAATTAATATTTATAACTAAGTTTTTAAACATATTTTAAATAATTTTGCTCTTCCTCATCTTTGACACCAACAAGCAGTTTCGTGTAACGGTTGGACTTTAAGGACCCTTGATGGTTTCGTAAAAGTAGCAATGACAGTTAGCACTACGCCAAAAATGAGATGTTAGAGCAGTTCCAGTTGTTCATAGAGAGCGGTTATAAGTTCTATCAAAGCCCACCCTATGCAATGTCTTGAATTTTGGAGAGCAGTTATTTAACCGCTTTGAAATATTTACTTTGGAAAGCAGTTACGCGCATAACCGCTCTCAGAAGTTACCTAAAGAGAGCGGTTAACTGTATAACCGCTCTCTATTCATAAGCACTTTGGAGAGCGATTATGAGTGAACCGCTCTCAGAAGGTGGACCAAAGAGAGCAGTTATGAGTGAACCGCACAATTATCCGCTCTCTTATCTTGCACTTATAAGAGCAGTTCTTTCATAATCGCTCTGCAAAGTTCAATTGAGAGCAGTTTACTTTAACCGCTCTCTTTATGGTACTTCTGGGAGCTGTTATTTGGTAAGCCGCTCTCACAAGTGAACTTTACAAAGCGGTTTTATGTGAACCGCTCTCCAAAGTTAAGAAATTTATTGAAATTTTTTAATAAAACCGTCATAATTTCAATTTTTAGCATACTTGATAAAGCATATAGTATTCAAAACTAGTTCAATCAAAATACAAATTACAAGTAGAACACCAGAATTTCAAAGCAATTGCATATTACATTATTCAATTACAATTCACATGTACAGATTACAATCAGAGGTTTACATTGACAGGACGAAAATAATCTCATATTTACACTTTTTGCCTATTGCCTTGAAAGAAAATTGTCTAAGTATTGTAAGAAAATACTACAAATCTATTGTGCTTAATGTCTCCTTTAAATATCTATGGTACAGATATGCATACCACTCCTTTTGCACTTGATGAATTCTGTTGTTAGGAAAAGTTGACATCTGCACCTCTAGAAAGTATTGAATACAAAACAATAAAACACAAAAATTAATTAATTAATTAAGTCAAATAATAAGCATATGGCAGACAGTTAGCATATGTAAGGGTCTTACATTAACTGGGATTACAGTTTGTCCATGATGCAAAGCATCCCTAATGAATAGACCCACATAATATCCACAATCATCATTATTTGTTTGCTTTGGACATTGTATGGAAGATAAAAACAAATAAGCCACATTAACTACGAAAGATATACAGTGTTATTAATATTTACCTAAAAATTAAAAACATATTGTATGATATAGTGTTATCTGTACAGTGACTCATCTTGTTTGATGCATCTTTGTCCTAAAAGGCTGTACTTCCCTCTCTGCTTGATACATCACAAGAGCACTAACAATGGTGCATGAAAAAACTTAGATACATTTGAACCACATAGCATTAATCATAGTTGTTTGACATAAATGAATGCTTACTTATTAAATAAGTTCTGCATATGTGTTCTGATCTTCAGCTGCTTGCATAGAGAATCCAAATAATATAGTCTCGTTAGAGGTATTGATTGCAACCAAGACCCAATGTTGCCTGCCAAGAGTATAAATATAAGGTTAAGATTACAAGAATTAAAAGTTATATGCTAATTTATAAAACATAAAGCAGAGTCACAATCATTAATTGACTTACCCAACATTATAAGGTGCAAAAATCAAGTGATCTTCACCCATATGATGCTTCAACATTTCAGCTATATGTTGATGTGGGTTCGGGTTGAGCTTTTTGTCCATTTCATACGGAGATATAAATGAGAATCTATATGTCATTGTTGTCCTATGCAAGTAAGCTTCACATAAATATCTTGTATTGCAAAAGTACAATTGAAATGCATTATACAATGAAATGTATAAAAATTTATAAATTGCTAAAGAATTACAAAATTTGTAAAATAATTTACCGTATGTAAAGGTTAATGCTAGAGGCACTCAACCAATGTCGACGTATGACCTCTAAAATGTTTTCTTTCCCCACAATGTCATAAAACTCTTTACCCCAGTGCAGAGTTGTTATATGAATTGTAGCTATATCAATGGTTTGATCACTTCTCACAAAAAGCTTCATTATATCCAAGCATGTAGCACCTTTGGCTTTTGTCAACTGAAGAATCTCTAATGATACACAAGCACTGCGACCTTTATTGGATGGATCAGCAATGGACTCTTTCGAGTAGCCTGTCTCTTTTTCCTAACCCTTTACTTGATGAAGGGGCAACCTGAAATATATATGTATCAATTATAACATCTAGTGTTCCAAACTATAAAGAACCTTGCATACATACCTTGAGTCTTAAAGTGATTAGGAAAAATGGCCAAGCAACATAAGTACCAATTGCATCTCTCAGGAAAATTAGGTTTGCTTGTTCATTTAGGATAGGCAATGCAGACTCCTCCTCATGTCGTTGCACTATCTCTAGTGAAACCTTACCATACTCTGGAGGAAAAGTCATATTATATAAGGAATCCCCAACCACTGTATGATATACTCTCCCTCTTGCAACAAGGCGAAAAGGAGTGTTCAAGTATAGCAAATAGTCATGATCACCCTACAAAAACAAGTTTGTTTATTCTTTTCTAATTAAATAAAAAAGTGTAAACATTAAAAGGTAAATAATAAAACTGTGGAGTTTAAAACCTTTGGAATGTCAACAGATGCAATTGGTGTGCAGCTGCCTTTATGGCTGGTAGAAGGTGCATCTCCAGTCATTTTTGGACCAATGTCCGCCATTGGTTGCATTTGAGGAGCAATATTGAAAAGGGGTGGCATACATGGTGGTGGAGAGGCAGTAGGGTTGAACGGCATCTAACCTGACATGAATGGGGGCAGTCCCTGACCCTCTGTCAACTGTGTCACTGCATTGGTCAAATGCGCTACCAATGCTTCATGTTTAGCCACTCGTAAATGATGGATGTAGACATGATGGTGCTGGCCCAAATACAGATTTTTGGGTCACCCCAAAACCTACAACCCTCACACGACCTTGATGCTCTCTTACACCAAGTGCTTGAGAGAGTATGTCATTTCAGGCTGTTGATTCAGACTCAGCGTCTGGAGTGACCTGTGAAAGGGTTTCCTACATTAAACATAGCATAAACTTGCACGTCATTACAGGAGAATTCATATACAACATTATGTATAATGAATATACTAACACATTAGCAGTAACCACTTACAAATTCATGAACCATTTTTTGAACTCCTTCGTCATCAATGCCACCTTGTTTGTTGACTCTAGCAGCTTTCCATAGGACATGACGAGGTACTGAGGTCAAATTAGACCCAGATGTAGCAATCTATACAAAAATTAAGATTAAATGCCCTCGTTAAAGAAAACATAAGAGTAAAAAAACTGTTACAAGGTTACATATGACATAAAATCACATACCAAATCTTGCTTTAACTGAGTATATCCCTTAGTTGACTGCCTGTATCTATACGATATTCCTTTTGCCCTTACTGCATTAGCCTCACTTTCTTTCTGAAATTAGGCATTCATAGGTAGTACCAAATCAATAACCATGTGTACATGAAATGATAATTGAAGTATTAGCCCGAGACAAATTACCTTAAAATCTTCTGTACAGGATTGGTTGACAAAGTTCATCCAATGATCAGTGACTATGATGAATCTCTGATACTTCTCTGGAGGTTGGGGGACACGATTTCCATCTTTGTCGAAGATATGTTTCCTCGTCCGTGTTTAGAATGCACAAAGATCTCATCCAGCTAATGAAAGAACAATATTTTTGTGGATAGACACTACTAAAAAGTATGTATATACAGACCGATTTACAGATGGATTTTTAAATCACTACGGACGATTTTTTAAATTACAGACGGATTTAGAGACGGACATAAACTATCTGTGATATCGTCGTCAGTAAAAAATTAAATCCGTCTATAAATTATAGACAAAAAAATTAATCTGTACGTTGCAAACGAAAAAAATCCATCTGTAATGTATTTTACTATTATTAGTATTTTTTGTTTATATAGATAATTATTTCTGACTATTCCTGATTATCACAATTTATAAACATAATAACAACTATAAATTGGGCATCTAAACATTTAAAAATGATTTATAAAATTTAAATGTTATTACAAAGGAAGACAAAAACATCCAAATAAATACATTTAAAAATAAAATACAAGACTTCATCATGAATAATCTGTATGATCATCATCCGAAGGAGCATCATCATCAGTAGACGAGCAGTCGGAAGAGGAATGATGCATGTAGATGAAAACCGGTGGTGCTGGAGCTGGTGGAGGAGAAGGAAGAGGTGTGGAGTTGCTTGCTCTCATGAGCTCAAAATAAGCATGTTGCATCTGCATATGTTATTGCTTCATCTGCTGCTGGACCTCCTTTTGCATTCTTAATGCCACCTTCTTCTCTATCTACTTATCCATTTTCTTTGCCCACTTCTTCTTCCATGCACTTTCCTTGCTCTTCCACATCTCCTCATTCTGCTTCTAGAGTTCTTCATTGAGGGCATGGACTTGAGTGTGGACCATGTCCTCCACTTCCTCAGGTGCAAGAGAAGGGGTATCTACAATGGTAGATGCAGGGGACATGGAGTCTGCAAAGCGACCCCCCATGCCATAAATGTGACCTTTATAAAGGCCACCCACTGTCTGTGACCACATAGCATCCTCATCTACTGACTCTGGATTCTGAGAAGATGCCTCCTCAAGCCTTTGAACATAATCATCCTACAGTTTAGTTCAATTTAGATAATTAGATATTAGTTTGGAGAACTATTTAATAAATCACAAATAATAACATATAGTATCAATATATTAATGACTTACATATGTGGTCTAAGATTGTGTATCAACCCACAAGTTTTTGTCCTGCCTGCGAGTGTGTGTCTCCTTAAACAAGTCTCCAATCGTAGGTGGCCTTTTTAACAACTTCTCCTGCAATTCAAAATAAATCACAATCTTAAATATGAAATTATAGATAGAGTAAACTGAATTTTAAAATCACATACCAAGTTCGCCTTAGTGTCAGCCAAAGTCGTAAACCCACCAGTATGCAGTGACCCCCCTTTATTAGATTTTGTCTTGTTCTTTACAGAGAGATTTTTGAACTCATCCGTACCCCAATACTCCTGCAAGGCATGAAGAAAGTTGGGTGCTATCCAATCAGCAGTAGAAGGGTCCTAATGAGCCTCAATGTACATCTGTCTTAGTCGCTTTGCAGTGCGACTCTTTCAGGCCTTGAAAATCATTTTTTCTTCCTGGGGGAATGAAGAAGTTGCTCTACAAAAACACAATTTCATTAGAGAAGGTACAAACAGTCATATGTAATTACAGTTAGTTAAAATTAATACACTTACCTTCCAATCTTTGAACCATTCCATCTTTGCATCCTTCGGCATCTTTGCAAAACTTGTGTAAGGCGCATCAAAAATCTTCTTAATCGTATCTGTGACCTGGTGGAGACCTTTCTGTGGTGGTATCCAACTGATAACACAATAAAATAAAACATCAGGACTAACATTTTGAAGGAAACTTACCAAGTGGACCCATCCCATCTCAAAGTTTGTAACGATCTCGATGATGCCTGGGTCTGTGATGACTGCTGCCCACTTACAGTTGGGACAGCAGTGGATCCTTCTCCTGTGCCCTGTGTAGTAGGTGACTGTGTGGCCTGTGTAATAGGCGGTGCGGAGTGTGAAACTCGTTGTATTGGAGGGGGAGGAGCAATATACCCTAGATTAGGCACCATGATAATTTCCTCCTGTCCCCTAACCTGGGAAGTTTGCACTATAGCTGGTGTGGAGGTCGAAGTGGAAGCGCTGGGTAAAGAAGTGTTGCCACGATCAGGATGTTGAGTAACACCTTTCTTACCTTTACCTGGCATATCTGAATCAAATACAATATATGTTTAGTGACAAATACTATAATCGCTATAAAATATAATTAATATTTGTGATAACACAATAAATAATCATGGAAACATATTAAATTGACAAACATACTTAATTTATCTCATTTACTCTGATAATTCAAGACTACCTTCATCATCAGTCGATGAAAGTTCATCCATAAATCCTTTCTCCTCATCTTCAGTCATGTTATCTAATTCATTATTTCTCAAAACTTGGGTAGGAAGGTCAATTATTTCAATTTCATTCAAAGGAGAAGATAAATTTGGAGGGACAACATTGTCTATTACTACACATGAAAGGATTGAGTCATCAATTTGATATGCATCTTCATCATCTACTTAATCACTTTCAATTCTACCCCTTGATTTAGTTTTTATTACAATCCTCCAACTTCTATTACATTTTCCAAGGTAAGATAAGAAATATACTTGTCTTGTATTTTCTGCAATGATGAAGGGGTCAAAACCTCTATATCTTTTGGTATGATTAATCTCAATTATATTGCAATGGTTATGTTTACGTGTCCCTGTTGGGCGTGTTGGGTCAAGCCATTCACACTTAAATAAGACAATTCTTTTTATGGTTTCACCAGCATATTCAAGCTCAACTATTTCATGAACTTTTCCATACCAATCACAGTCACTATCACTTGAATTTCCTCTCACACTAACTCCACTATTATCTATTTTTCTCCCTTTACATGATTCAATAGTTTGGAATTTATACCCATTAACAAAGTAAATTGGTCAACAATATGCTTTATTTTTTGGACCTCTGGACAAGTTATATAGGTCAAGATCTGTGATACCATTACTAGGATCACGCACCTACACATACCATTAAATATATCAATTGATTGAATACAAAATAATATTCAAAAGTCGATAAACTAAAATGTTAAGGAAATTTCATGATGTACATAACTTTTGAACCATGATGGAAATTGATTAAGGGATTCGTGACCATATAATTGTTCAAAATATCTATAAACATTGCAATATCATTAATTAGATTTGAATCACCATGATCAGAAAAAGTCATTAAAGCAATCATAAGTCACTTACGTTCTGAATAGTTGAACTTCATCACAATTTAATAAGATGTGTAAGTATGCGGTCTCTGATTCATCACCTAAGATCCATCGTTCTTCATATTTTCCAAATACACGACCTGCTTGGTTGAATATAGATAGAGTTGGCTCATTACTACTTTCTCCCCCATCATCATTTTGACCAACCCGAGTTCTCCTAGATTAAACATGAGGTTCAAAATAGTATGTGTAAAAATTTGATGTCTCCTTTGATATATATGCCTGGCATATGGATCCTTCCACTTGTGCTCTATTTTTCACAGTCCTTTTGAACCCTCCAATTTCTCGTTCAAATGGATACATCCACTTGTATTGTATTGGTCTACATACACGTGCTTCATACGCTAAGTGTATAGGCAAGTGCTCCATGGAGTCAAAGAAACTAGGGGGAAGTATTCTCTCTAATTTGCACAAAATCACAGGAATATTTTTCTCCATAACTAATAGATCTTCAACCCTAAGAGTAGGTGAACACAAGTCCCTAAAGTACTCACTTAACTCAGTCAATGGCTTCCAAACATGGTCTGGTAGTTCCCTAAATGCAGTAGGTAGAAGACACTCCATGAATATGTAGCAATCATGACTTTTCATCCCAAAAAATCTTCCTTGTTCAACATTCACACAACGACCGAGGTTTAAAGCGTAACTGTCAAGAATTTTTAAGTCCTTCACCCACTTACACACATCTTGCCTTTGTGGTAAAGTCAAAGTGTAACTTGCCTTTGGCTTTGACCATCGACCATCTGCAAGTTGTTCTAACCTCAATTCTGGACGCCTACAATATTCTTTTAAATCTTGCCTTGCCTTTACATTATCTTTAGTTCGATCAGTGTCCATTATAGTATTCATGATATTGTTAAATACATTTTCTCCACATGCATCACATCTAAACAATGACGAACTAAGTTATCCTTCCAATATGGGAGCTCCCAGAATATACTTTGTTTGGTCAATTATGTGTCATTCCATAACCAGGAAACCTAATGGATTTTCCTACTTCTGTTATTTTTGGCAAGTGTCTAACTCTATCCCATACTTGATGACCATTTAAATGGATGGGAGGGTCCTCATTCTCAACAGTTACTTTCCTAAATTTGTAGGCTTGATGCCTATAAGAATGTTCCATATCTAAAAATCTCCTATGGCAATCAAATCATAAATTTTTTCCTCCATGTTTTAAAGTAAATGCCTTTCTATCCTCCATACAAATTGGGCATGCTAACTTCCCTTGTGTCATCCATCCAGACAACATTCCATAAGCAGAAAAATCATTTATTGTCCACATCAGTGCTGCCTTCATGATAAAATTTTGCTTCCTTGATAGGTCATAAATTACTACACCCTCACACCATAACTCTTTCAACTCATCAATCAAAGATTGAAGGTATACATCAATTTTAGCCTTTGGATTTTCTGGACCAGGAATTATATAAGTCAAGAATAAATATGGATTTTTCATGCTCATTTTAGGAGGAAGATTAAAAGGTGTAACCACAATAGGCCAACAAGAATATGGCTTATTAAATTGATTGTTTGAAGTAAACCCATCAGCACATAACCCTAACCTTACATTTTTAGGATCAGATGCAAACTCAGGATACATTTGATCAAAACGTTGCCAAGCCTCACCATGAGATAAATGAGTCATTATCCCATCACTCCTTTTATTTTCAGCATGCCACGTCATGTAAGGAGCTGAACTCATAGATACATACAACATGCATTCTAGTTTGCAGTACATCTTTATGTTTACCACTTCTACCACCTCTTCTTAGTTTAAACCTAGGCTCTCCACAGAATTTGCAATTGGTCAAAACAGCATCATCTTTGTAATACAGCATGCAGCCTTTCAAACAATAATCAATTTTGACTTCTTTTAATCCAAGTTTGGAAACTAATTTTTTTGCTTGGTAAAAGTCCTTTGGGATGGAGTAAGGTTGGGGACTAAGCTCACTAATTAATGTAGCCTATTGATCAAATGAACTCTGACTTTGATTGCCTTCTGACTTTATGCTTAACATTCTTACTACTAAAGATAACTCTGAATGCACACACCCATCCCATAAAGGCTTGTTTGCTGCTTTTAAAACATTATAAAACTCTGCGGCCTCTTAATTAGGTTCTTGTTCAACTTCAAAATCACAAAAAAATTCCAAATTGAGGACCAACAGCATCATAAACCATTTCTTGATAACGACTATTGCTTTCTTCCCAACTTACATTACCTACATCCTCACCTGATTGCAATATATTTGAATTACCTACTTGATTTTCCAAATTAACTACTTCCCCATGCTCAGTCCATATCCAATAATCATGTTTAAATCCAAACTTATACAAATCATATCTAATTGAATCAATATCCAAAAACTTTCTACATTTGCACTTAGAACATGGACACCTAACTTTTTGGTTGGTGATGAATTACTGCGAATTACAACAGACACGTATGAATTCCTCTAAACCGTCAAAGAATTCAGATTTTATTCCCCCCTAACTTGGGTGCAACCTATCATACATCCACTGACGATTTTTAAGAAATATCTTCCTTAAGAACTATATAAACCTAATACAAATATTAAATGTGGTATCAACCTTCTATTATACATTACACTTAATTTTAATATAAATTTTGGCAGAATATCCCCTAATAAATGTCAATTTCCTTACAAATGTTTACCACTTTTTTACAAAAATCAAAATTTCACCACACATAACTAATATATTATATAACAATATATTAATCAATACATCAAACACAAATACATCACAATCGTAAACCGTTCTAGAGCACATCCCCTTGTAACTCCACAACATGCATATTCTACAAACTCCATAAACACAAACAATCCCACAACACACAATAATCAGGTTCGGAGAAGGACCTTTATGCCCTTCCTCCCAGTCATACAATCTTCAATCCTACAACTCTATCTTAGAAATTTTAAGTCTCTAAAAAAAAAATTAAAAACTAAACCAATTAAAAATTAGAGTATCGTAACAGGAATACAATTATGCAAAAAATCTTTTAAATGGATGCTCCAATCACTCGCAAAGGCCAAAACACTGAGCTCCTAGAGAGAGAGAGAGAGAGTTATGAAAAAATGAGGAAGGGGGAGGCGCCATTTTATAGGTTTCAGTCATTACAGATGGATTTTTCTTTCTGTAAAGGGTTTAATGAAACGGTGTGTTTCAGGTGGCAAATTACAGATGAATTTTTCTATCTGTAAATTTGTCAAGTCCATTTACAGACAAAAAAATATGTCTATAATTTGCAGCCTAAAAGGTCGATTAAAAATGGCCATAGTTACAGACGGATAAACTCCCGCTCTAAAATTCCCTCATATTTTCAAATTACAGACAGAAAAATCCATTTGTAATTCCTATCTATACGATTTCACGCTAAATGACGGGCAAACTACAGATGGATTTACAGATGGATATTTCAGAAAAAAAAAAAAAAAATCCACAAATCCGTCTATAAAATTGTTTGTATTACAGATGGATTAAAATTTATCTGTAAAATTCGTCTGTAAATAGCGCTTTTCTAGTAGTGAGATTCCACCTTAAAAGTTTGCTACAATGGATTTAAAAAACATATCAGATACCACATAAACACTAAACCAAATAAAATTACTGACTGTCCTATGAGTACCTCAACTTGCTCCCAAATGTGTTCTTTAATATTACTAGGGACATTTGTCCAATCAGAATAACTGATTGGCACTATGCTCCTTGTAACAAATCTAATGAAATGTGCAAATTTTGATTTGTTAGAGTCAATCAGTTGCCTTTTGCATTCCAACCGATCTATATGCAAATTTATGAGATGAGACATACAAGTGTTGCTAATATCAACATAAAAGATCAACAAAGATCAGTAATATTAATTTGACATTTCAAATTACCTGTAGCTTTTGTCCTAACTTCCTTGATTTGCTAATGGACTTTAGTTTCGTAATTCCTCGACCCTTTTACTTTTTTGCCTCTGCGCAGTGATGTGGGAGACCTCCGTCTATGTTATCTGAATGAGTCATCTCTACAAGCAATAACAAAAAGTTGAACATTAAATAATTACATACAAGTAAGACATAAAATCATAAAAGCATAATATAATCAATTCAAATTTAGTTATAGATGCACCTTTTTCTTTTTTTAGGAGCCTTATTGACTTTCTTATGACCTTTTATGGAATGAAATGATGGATTTAACCAAATACCCTCTTGATGATCATGTCTTGCATAAAAATCCCCATCATCAGTCAGTGTATCTACATTTAACATGTGTTCAACACTTCTCAAAGGATCATCCTCCACATTAACTTCTTCTTCTGTTAATTCTCCATTGGTTTTAGCATTTACTTTATTAGACAGCAAGATAATTGACCATGACTTGTCAATAGAATCTGGGATGTAGAACACTTGTTGAGCCTGTGATGCAAGGATAAACGAATCATCTTGATAACCCACCTTTTCAAAACTGACCCTTATGAAGCCTAAATCATAAATTCGAACCCCATTATTGTTATCCACCCACTTGCAACCAAAAACTGCTACTCAAAACTTAGTGTAGTCCAACTCCTATATGTGTTCAATGACTCCAAAGTATGACATATTCGCATATATTGGATTTCTATCCTTTGCACTGGAGATATTTAATGATTCAGCAACAAGAGTTATCCCACTATTTTGTATTGTGCTTTGGTCGTCATGTTCTTTTGTAAAAAATGTGAACCCATTAACTAAGTAAGAAGTGTATGAAAAAGCATCAATATAAGGACCTTTTGACAACCATCAGATCTTTTCTGAAACAGAATTATTTTGGTGTATCAACTGTTCGGCTACATGTTATTGTAGCCATCCAATGAATCGCTAGTTATATTCTTTTGTTATCCAATTCTCACCTCTGTTAGGATTTCTATACTTCAGAATATCTTTGTGCATGCTTATATAAGGTTCAATTTCAAGGGTGTTTTGTAATACATACAAGTGAGCTTGATCCCATTGTAGTCTAGGAACCTCTATTTGTTGACAACCACTGCTACCTTTTCTTAAAGTCCTTCCTTTGTGACGTGATTTTGGAATACCATATGATTCAACATTTGACAGGTATTCATTGCAAAATTCAACTGCTTCTTCCACTAAATATCGTTCAGCAATACAACCCTTTAGTCTGCTTCTATTCTTAACATACCCTTTTAAAATCTCCATATATCTTTCAACGGGATACATCCATCGCATATATGCAGGGCCACACAACTTTGTCTCTTCCACCAAGTGAATGGTCAAATGAACCATGATATCAAAGAATGACGACAAAAAATACATTTCAAGTTCACATAAAGTCACTGCTATTTGGTTTTGCAAAGCTGGTAATCTCCCAGGATCAATCACTTTGCTATATATTACTTTGAAAAAGAAACATAACTTCATGATTGCCATGCGAACCTTTTTAGGTAGAATAGATTGTATAGCAATAGGAATTAAATTCTTCATTAGGATATGACAATCATAAGACTTCAATCCTTTTAACTTTAGCTCCTTAAATGATACAAGACTTATAATGTTTGATGAATATCCCTCTAGAACCTTAACTGAATAAAGAGTCTCACATAAAGCATGTTTCTCATTTCTAGAAAGGATACATGTTGTGGGTGGTAAAAACGTCCATTTTCCCTTCTTCATTGGAGCCAAATCGGATCGTATTCTTAACTTTACGAAATCAAATCTTACATTGATATCATCTTTCTTTTTTTCCATGATGTTCAATAACATACCAATCACACTTTCACAAACATTTTTTTCAACATGCATAACATCAACAAAGTGTCTTACGTATAAAGATTTCCACTAGGGTAAATGAAAGAAAATTGACATCTTCTTCCAACTTGCAGTTGGAATTTGTTTGGCAAAAGTTTTTTCAAATGTTGTTCTTATATGCTTAACATCATCAAAGATTTCTTTTCCACTTTTCAAATAAGGACATCGTCGTTCTTCACAACTTCTATTAAAAGCTTTTTTCATTTTCCTGAAAGGATGATTTCATGTCAACCACCTATGATGCCCCATGAAAACATTCTTGTGACAGTGCTTTTGTCTTATATAATATATTTTTTCCTCATATATTGGACATGCACATTGACATTTTATGCTGTAACCAAAAAGATTTACATATGTAGGAAAATCATTAATTGTTTCATACAACATTGCCTTAACCGTGAAAGATTCATCTCTAAACCCGTCATATACTTCTATGCCAATATCTCACAACAACTTCAAATCTTCAATTAAAGGAGACAAGTACACATGAATGTCATTTCCAGGTTGTTTAGAACCAGAGATTAACAAAGAAAGCATCATATATTTCTGCTTCATGCAAAGCCATGGAGGTAAGTTATACATTATTAAAATCATGGGCCATGTACTATAGCTGCTACTTTGCATGCCATGGGGATTCATTCCATCAGTTGCTAACACAAAACGTATATTCCTTATTTCAGTTGCAAACTCCTCATATTTGTCATCAAAATTTTTTCACTATTCAGAATCTGCTGGATGCCTAAGCTTTCTATCTCTAATTCTGCCTTCAGCATGCTAAGTCATTTGTTTTGCATTTTCTGTACTGCAAAATAAGCATCTTAATTTGGGTATTATTGGAAAATACCACACGACCTTCGCAGGTATTGATTCTTTTTTTAGGTATCATGATACATTACACTTTGGACATTGACTTAGTGATGCATACTCATTTCAGAACAAAATGCAGTCATTAGGACAAGCATGTATCTTTTCATGGGTGAATCCAATGGAAGCAAGTACTTGTTTAGCATCATATGTTCTCTTTGGTAGCACATTATCCTCTGGTAGCATCTCACATAATAAACTTAGCAAGTCTTTGAAGCTCTTATCAGTCCATCCATTCGAGGCTTTTAAGTTATAAGGCTTTAAAACAGAACTCAATCTTGTGAACTTTGTGCATCCATTATACAATGGTATTTCTGCATCATTTTTCAGCCTCTCAAACATCTTTGGACAATCTCTAAGATCTTCTTCAACAACATTTGAAATTTGTTCAGCATGATCACTCTCATTTGTTCTAAATGTCTCTGAGTAATTGACACTCGATTCCATGTTAGTTGATATACTTCCACCTTGTATCTCACCGTGCTTTGTCCAACAAGTAGATTTCTCATCTATCCCATTGCATATTAGATGTTCTTCCAATTCTTCCACATTTACTTGTAACATATTCAAACAACACCAACAAGGATAGGGAATAAGGTTGACATCAGTTGCATGCTTAATCGCACATCTAATAAACTCCTTGACTCTATCTTCGTATTTTTTACTTAAACAATCAGCTACCATCCAAGTTCGACCTATATTTGCTCTAACTATGGTTATTATGATTAAAAATGTGAATGTCTTATTAACTCTCACATGGTAGGACCTTATCCCATTTGAGAACAAACTTTTTCATACCTTAATTAACAATTGCTACTTAAATGTTGTATTTTTTACATGACAAAATTTGGGCAACATTTTGCATTAGTCTCCTAGTACATAACTTGAATATGAGATGATTTACCTCAATCAAGCATGCACCAAAAGATAATGAGAAATGGTCCAAACTCAAATTTTGTCAAGTATTAAATATAACATTATGAGAACCAAATGCTAACCAATGAATGAATAAGTTTGTTCACAAATTGTCCAACTTAGACAATTTGAGATTGATAATAATGATTAATAAATCATTATTTTCAATCTCAAATGGGAAACTAAGGTTTCACTCAATTTTAGATTTCAAATCATACCTTACAAACTTTAATCACTAACAATAATCATGCATTCATAACATTCCATAAAGGTAGAACATCAATTTCATTCATACACAGAGCAAATATACATAATAGGGGCAAAATAAACACCAATATCTTGTTCAATACATAAACTTAATTCCATTCCCAAAACAACATAGCAACATATTCCCTACTTTTTGTTTATATTGGAACAAAAAAAACACAATTGAACATGAGACTTCAATTCAGAATATCAATTTCCACAACAATCAAATGCATTTTCACATTAATTACCTACATTACAGTCAATCAATGTCCAAATATCATGTTCAACAAATCCTAAATAACCATTCCAAAAATATCACAAGTTGCATTTTCACATTAATCTCTTGCATTACAGTCAACTAGTGTCCTAATATCATGTTCAACAAATCCTAAATAACCATTCCAAGAATATTTCAGAGGTTAACTAACCTAAGGTTCAACCTTTCCAAATCAACTTTTACAAAATAACAACTAATTTCATGTTCTCTGTCATGCAGCAATGGTCAACATTTGAATATAATCAGTTCATACAAACACAACAACACTAACCTGGAATGAAAGAAGTCTCACTAATTTGTCGCAGTTCACCTGAAGCCAAGTATGGAGAAGGGAAGTTTGTAACTATTCAACGTCAATAATACAGATGTGTTTCAGTGAATAAAGAGAATGAGAGAGAGCGAATGTCCAAACATAGCCAAAAACAAAGAAATAATTATGAATATACCTTAAAATTGGGAATGCAATGTCAACGGTGCTTGCTCTTCTATAAAAACTTCTCAGAAAACACTGAACACAAACAAATTTGAGGTAGAGACTTAACACGGGGATAAGGATAACCAGATTTAGGGCTTAGGGGTTTAATTTGAAATATTGCATCTGAGAGCGGTTAAGAAATAATTGATCTCTAATTTACACCTTTCAGAGCGGTTCCACCTATCAACCGCTCTGTAAAGTTGGAAGAGACGTTCTACGTGTGAATCGCTTTCTAAAGTATAGCTCTTCTGGTTTAAGCACTTAGCTTTTTTAGCACAAGTATTACATAGGAAGAAATTGTTAAAAGAATCACAAACATGAGTGTATATACAATAAGAGAAGTCAAGAGAATTATCTCCTCCTAAAAACTCAGACAAACTATCATCTATTAATGCATCAAGTAAATCCACATGAAAAATGGAGTGCTTTTCACTAGGGTGCTTCATTGCATCCAAGATGTTGAAGCGGACTACACTATGTCTGAATTCCATTGTAAGTATTCCTGCATGAATATCTATCTCTGTTCTTGCAATCTTAAAAAATACCCTTCCCAATATGATTGGTGCTGTATTGCTCATGGAATGTCCCTCTTCCATGTCCAAGATGTAGAAATCTGCTGAAATGATAAGGTCATTCACCCTCACTAACACATCTTCAATGAGTCCAGCTGGGTTTGTTGTGCTCCTATTGGTCAATTGAATGATTACACCTGTGGGCTGCAAAGGACCAAGAGACAGAGAGGTGAAAATAGCCATAGACATAACATTAATAGATGCTCCTAAATCTAGCATAGCATTATGTTATTGCCTATGGTACATAGAATTGTAAATGTTCTTGGGTCCTTCCATTTTTCAGGAATGGTAGTCTTTTGCCTCTCAAATAGAGCTGATATATTTCTACCCATATTCACCTTTTCATTACCCTTCAAATGCCTTTTATGGGTGCATAGATCCTTCAAAAAATTGGCATATCTTGGGATTTATTTGATGGCATCTAACAGGGGTATTTTAACTTCCATTTTTCTGAAGGTCTCCAGAATTTTCTTATCAGTTTCCTCACATTTTCTACTTGTATATCGCTCTTTGAGGAAATGGGAAAGGAATTGATTTTTCAAGAATTTCTACTACACTTGGTTGACTTGAGAGTTGAGTGAGTGCAGGTTCTGGAATTTCTAGGCTATTTTTCTCTACTGTAGCTAAGGTGCAACTGTTATCTTTTTTCTACTTTGATTGTTTAGGTCCTTGCATAATTCTCCTAGATCTTAAGGTAATGGCACTCACATTCTTTGGATTTACCACCGTTTGTGAAGGTAGGTTCCCAGAACCTTGAAATTGAATTTGGTTCAAGGAAGAAGCTAATTGTCCCATTTGATTCTTTAAAGTCTTAATGCTATCCTTTGCTGAAAAGTTATGTTGTTCATTGTCATTTGTCTCATAAGCTCTTCTAGTGATGGTTCATTCTTTTGAGGTGCAGCTATTTGTGAGGAAGAAGGTTGATGGTGTTGCTAGACTTGTTGTGGTTGGTAGGATTTGCTCAATCCAACATTGTGGAATTGGTAATGGGTGTTGTGTTGCTAGTTGTGTTTCTATGAAGAGTTTCCTTATCTTAGGTTTTAATGGTTCCTTTAACCAGGGTTGTATCTATTTGAAGACAAGTCCCAATTTGGCTATTACTGTGGTTGTTGAAAAGAAATTTTATTAGTATAAATGTTTGCAGCATAAGCTTGGAGGTTATTCTCTGAAGCATCAATTTGTTACAGTGTGAGGCTGTTATTTTTGTAGTGGTCTATAGTAGAGCATACCCCACACAGCATGGCTAGAGTAGGTGCAACTGTTGTCTTTTGCAGTAATGCTAGTTGCTTGACTATGGAGGCAAGTTCATCAATCTTATGTTCCAACTTGGCTGGGTCTGCAGTTTGAATCTCATTCACACTTCTAGTCACACAAGAGTTTTGTTTAGTGGCAAACTGTTGAGAATTGGTAGCCATGTTCTTAATCAAGTTTTTGCTTGTTACCGTGTTTTGTCCACTAAATCTCCTCCACTGGCTATCTATCATGCTCCTATCCATTGGGTGTAATCCTTCATAGAAGTATTGGATGAGGAGTTAATCACTAATCTGGTGGTGAGGGCAACTAGCACAAAGCCTTTTAAACATTTCCCAGTACTCATAGTGTTTCCCTTTCTAGTTGTCTTATTCCACATATCTCTTTTCTAATGGATACAGCTCTGGATGTAGAAAAGAATTTCTCTAAAAAGAGCCTCTTGAGGTTGTATTAGCTTTTGATTGATGCAGGAGGAAAATAATAAAGTCAGTCCTTTACTGTGTCCATTAGTGAAAAAGGAAAAGCTTTCAATTCAACATGCTCCTCTGGAACACCGTGTCGCCTCATGGTTAAGTAAACTATGTGGAATTTCTTGAGGTGTTTGTGTAAATCTTCACCTGCAAGGCCATGAAATCTGGACAACATATGTATTAAACCAGTTTTTAACACAAAAAGAGCTTCTATGTTAGGATATTTAATGCACAAAGTTTGATAAGTGACACCAAGTGTAACAAGTTCCTTAAGTGTTCTTTCATTGTTGACCATTTTATCAGATTCAGAGTCAAGAGAGTGGGGGAGGAATAAACAGATGAAAGAGAAGTAGGATTATCTAAATGCTCAAAATGGGTTCTATGTGTCTTAATATTACTGTAAAAAGTTATATCTATTTCTGGATCAAGTGAATACAAATCTCCAGACCTTAATCTGGTCATGCATTAGGAACTAACTATGAGAATTAGAGTGAAATCTATTGAATGAAGTGACTAAAAATTCAAAATATGCACAATGTAAATTATGCAGAAGAATTGATGGAAATGTCCAACAATGTGATGCAAAAGGATAAGATAATTCAAAACATAAAAATGCAAAAAATATGCAAAAGTGTGTGAAGTTTTCTACCTAAAGATCTACAGAAATATGCAGAAAACGCAGCAACAAAATAGGACAAAATACAAAACAGAGCAAGTGCAGAATGCAGAATCTTAATCATGCAGAACAACAAAATGTTATATTGATTCTAATCTATCTAATGTGCATAAATCAAAGCAAATTTAACATACTTGTATGCTTAAAACATGTCATCCAAATCATCAAATTCTAATCAATCCACAACGTACTCTACACTATCACACACACACACAAGCATAGAGGCTCACCTTGCATATCTCGCATATTTTTCACATAATTCAAATCATCCATCCAACAACATACATTCATGCTTTCCAAACATTCCACACACACATGTGCATTCATTACACGTTAGCCATGCTCACTGTGGCACTATGATCATAGTTTCCTAATGCCCTCAGCCTCAGAGACTTACTCAATTTTACACCATAGATGGTTGCCGGTTAGCCCCTACCTTACGGATACAACGTGTGCGGTCATGGGCCCCTTAGCAAAGGTATTAGTCAGAAGCCGAGTCAGGAGGAGAGTATGTGGCCTGTGATACACCCACGCTCACTGTTGGTATCACCACCACCCTATCTTCCCTAAGGTATTACTACCGCTCCCATCTTCCACACCCTAGTGTATTGCTGTAACCATTCATAGTTTCCAACATTTCAAATACAACCACAATCACACTCATCATGCCATTCACACATATTTTCAACCATTTCATATTATTCATCATCAACCAATGGCATGTCAATACATACATTCTTCACCCACATTTTTTATCACATCATAGTTTTCATCTTTACACATTACATATACACAATAATTGGTCACATTACACTCAAATACACCATAATTCTATCATAATTCTATATCAATCAAATTCATTTCATCACACACATCACCTAATAACTACCATATCATGCTTCATATGAAATTTCCATTAAAACACACGTTTTCCTACGTTTCATCTCAAATACCTTAAGATTTGCGATATTTTTGCTACAACGAGACCCCTTCTTGCTACAGCGAAAATATAGACGAAACTACACTTTGGTTTTTGCATAATCTCGCTACAGCAAGACTGCACCCAGAAACTACCCTTCTCTGTTGCTCTCTCGCTACAGCGAGAACACAACAGAGACACCCAATTTGCCCAAGACCTTCTCACTACAACGAGAATACCCCTGAAGTACACACTAACCTATGTTTTCAATCAATCTAGTCCAATTAAAAATCAAACATCCTCAATACACATTTACGTGTCTACCCACACATGGTCATAGACATATATACCCATATATATTCACATCATCATTACATAAATCAAAATGCACCTTCAAATAGAAATCCATAATTTATATTAATAATCAAAATACCATTACATATTATAGAGAGGAGTACCCTTTGAAAAGAGAGAAAAATAAAGACAAGATTGAAGAACCAAGCTCTGAGATACCCACTAATGGTTTAATAGAGTGGAGATTCAAGCTTAGATTTAGGGTAAGTTTGGAGCTCAGAGGAGTTTCTCTGGGAGAAAGGAAGAGAGAGTTTAGAGAAAAAGAATTAGGAAAGGTTTCTTAGATCGTAATGCAATATTTATACCATTTTCCTTTCTAAACCTTACAAAGCAATCCTTCCTTACAGTTTCTTTGAGAATATGACTCTAGATTGGGTTAATCTTGTTTAATTTTCTTCGAAATCCATTTACTGAAAATAATTAGTAAGGGTGAGTATTTTCCACCCACTAAATCTCTTATTTAATAGAATAATTCAAATGAAACTAAAAATATTATCTAACACATTTTAATATATACTCGTTACTAATAACACACAGATCACACCAATAATTATCATAGCAGAGCACATATACTAAGTTAACCACATTTCTACAATGATCTGTATGTTATAATACATGTATTATATCACATCAATCAATAAATTATAATACATGTGTCCTAATCACACCCGTCGATGTCTTACAACACATATATCATAACAATACTAATTGATATGTTACCATGCATATATTATAATCACACAATTTTTATACTACTTCACATTCATCATACTTTCATAATCACTGCCCCTGGGATCCCTTGAGAACTTCATAACATAGATAGTTGCTGGTTAGCCGCTATACACAAATACAACGTGTTTTAACCCGGCCACTTTTAGCAAAAGTGTTGGTAAGGAGTTTAAGTCAAGAAATGAGTGTGAGACTTGTGTTGTCTTTTCCCTTTATTTTCATTAATTATGCACAATTATAGAAAAGCATCTACCACCCTCATTTCTTCCAGATTTTCAAAATTTCCCCGTCTTCCACACTGCCAATGTATCTTTGTGACTATCTATACTTATTCTCAACATTTCTCATATCATTCTCTTTCTCAGCATTTCTCAAATATTCTCATTTCATTTCCACATACTTTTCATAGATGAGCGTATCATAATACGTGAGTTATGATTATATAAATTCATGTATTATAAGTACACTCTTCAATGTATTACAATATATGTATCATAATCACATTCATCACCCTTATATGACTCATGTATTATAATAACACCTCTCATAATTCCACAATTATGTCACATTATTCACTTCTAATAACTAACCAAATCCACCAATCTCAACATACATCAGTTATCAGATAAACATTCATATTTATTGTATCATATCAGTCTAACATAGATTAATCATCGCAAAATTTCACACCATATAGATTAATACAATGTGTTGAAGGTCGGTGTAACACCCTAAATTTTGACTTCTCAAATACCTTATAATTTGTGTATTTTTAGAGGACATAAAATAAATTTCAATTAAAACAAACAATATAAAACTTAGAACAAATTAAACTTTTTTGTGGATGAATTTGTTCACAAATTTAACAAGGGAGTAAATGTACAAAATAAATCGTGACTGAGTAATTACATTATATTGAAATAGTTAGAGAAATATACAGATACTAAATTTCATTTACATATGAACATTATAATAATTTACAAATTGTTGATAAAAAAATTGTAGAACTTAGAATAAATATTTACATAACCAAAATAAATTAAGTCCTAAGAGTAGTCCCTATGCACCCTATACACTAAAGACTCGATCCTAGTCATCAATATCGTGTCAACCCTTTATCTTGGCTAGATCCTCAACATTCAATTCTTTGTTATCTTTAAGGCAAGCATCATCAAAATCTGCCACAACTTCTATACTTGAAAATTTTTCAAATGTATATCAGGTGGGTCTTTTTTATGCAGGTTAGTGAAACTTATTCATGTGGCATGTTTTTATTTAGTTCCTTTGGAAAATTTTCTAAACTTAAATATTCTAAATTTAGCTAAGTAGTCCCATCCACATAGTCTATATTTCATGCATAGTGGAGATCTATTTCCAAGTCATAAAAAAAAAGTTTGTTTTCACAATATCCCATTTACATTATCATTTTTTATTTAAAGTTTGTTTTCACAAAAAAAAATCACTTAAAGTTTGCATAAAAATTCAACCAAAAATATCATTTAATTCCAAAATAATTCCATCAAGTCTATATGAACCAAAATAACATTAAAATAGCCTTATACACTCAAAACTGTAAACTTTCTTAAAATTATGCAAAAATTCCTTTTTAGGTGCAACCAAAATCATATGATGATTATATGTCAAGATTCTCATCAACAACACTGTACTAATATCATATACATGAAAGTCAAAGGTTTATAGCTCATATCATACACTTATTAAAATATTTATAGCAAACAACACGACTTTTAACATAAAAAACACAGAAATTTGTAAAACATTTCAAGAGATTGTTCAAACAGCTTCAAGTCATGTAAGTTGTAACAACATATATTCATCAAAATAATATCAATATAACACACAATAAGAAAACTAATCAATAAAATCCCCTCAAAATACTTATATACTATTCATTGAAATTTTTTTTGTAGAAACACTTAATCTTATTTTTAGTGGTTCTTTTGGTTTTTCTTTATCAAACAACATATTTTTCACGTAGTCAACCAAGGTCACAAAATTTTATCACCAAATAAGAAGGATTAAAGGTTCCCCTTACCGCAAAATCTATTTAGCATAGTATTTCGTAATTTATAATTTGAAACTCCCCCCTTACATGGTTTTTGTAATGGCTCTTGCAAGTTTCTTTGTTGATACCCTTCTCCACTCCTCCACTTGTTCTATCTCCTTCCTTTTAAAGTATTCCACACTCCCTTTTTATCTCCAAGTCCATGTGCTCCTAGTCTCTAAGCAAGGAAATTGGTTGGTGTAAGGTTCTTTGCGAGGTAGGCTTGTGTTTAGGTAGGATTTGTTGCTTTATTTGGAATCTATAAGGTTGGTTGCTGTATAGGTCAGCCTTGTAGGGTTCAAGTTTTGTATATTTTCATGACTTGGAAGTGTTTAGATGATGTAAAATGGCAAGGATTAATAAGAACTTCTCACTTTGCATGGAATGCTTCCATTTTCACGTGAAATAGGCTCTCTCTCATGCATGTAATTGTTTTCTTTTGGCCTTTTTTCTTATGTAGACCAGCTTCCTTTCTATGTGCCAAGTATCTTTGCTTTACAAAGTGGTCCACTTTGAGTTTGTTTCATTCAGTTAATTTGACCCTCAAATTTCATGGCCATAAATACTTTCATAATTACACTTTGTACTTGATTCGATATCCATCTGTGCCTCAACTCTCATGGTTCCTTTCCATCTCTTTTAGTTAATTTATTGTGTACTTCTAGTCCAATTTTGATAAGGTGGTTCATGGTTTCTTGTTCTTCAATTAGATTGGAGCTAAGTCTAGGTCTTACTCAAGATTCATAATCATATTATATTGCCTTGTTTGACTTATCTTATTTTCTATTGGCTCTTTCCTTTTTAGCTGGGTTTGGAATTAATTAGTGGTACTTTGGCCTATCATTTATGTGTAAATCGACCATACAAGTCTCCCCAATTGGGTCTTGGTTTGTTGCCAAAGTTTTCACGCGTTTTTAGTCCAAAATCACATGAAATCAAGGCTTCTTTGGTATAATTTTGTGCAATTTTTCCTTAGGATTTTTGGTACTTCTATTTACAAGTCCAAGATGTTGTCTCACTAGGCTAAATACCATAAAAATTTTGAATCACAATTCATTCATTTACTTGTCCAAAAAAGCCACCATTGCTTATTTTGAGGTATTTTTCTTATTTTTAGGCTAGTTTTGTAACTGTCAAATTCTATTTTTGTCTCTTCTAAACTAAATTCAATCTTTTCATATTTCACTTTGGATAACTAAGAATCATAAATGATTTTTATAAAAATAATGTCCCTTTCCTATTGGATCACATTACACTTAAAACTCACAATCCTAAATTAGGCTTGATTTTGGGTCAATTTTACTTATATAGTTAATTTATAATTTCCCCTCTATTTTTTATTTTCAAATTTAATTAGAATAATGGAATCTCTACTTAGATAAGAATGATAAAAAATTAGGGTGTTACACTTTACGCCTCTAATTAGCTTCCTTCCACTATTGGGCTCTCTGCGGTTTGAATGGCTACTAATAGTGATAGAAGTTCTTTTATGAATTCATCTTCAAGGTCGTTCCCACAACAATATAGAAGGCAAAATGACATGGGTTGCTATTGTAGGTTGAGAGCAATTGTTAGTCTCACAAACAAAAGCTAATCTTAAAAGATTTTTTTTTAGAATTTTATTTTTTTACCCACTTAATTTCTCTTTCAATCTGAATTGTATAA
The DNA here is from genome assembly GCF_003935025.1 of Abrus precatorius. Taxonomy (NCBI): domain Eukaryota; kingdom Viridiplantae; phylum Streptophyta; class Magnoliopsida; order Fabales; family Fabaceae; genus Abrus; species Abrus precatorius. Next base: position 18,614,633 of record NW_020874395.1, on the reverse strand, counting down.
TCTTTGACTTCTTGTTTAAAGGATTCCAAACTCCATTCCTAACTCCAAATTCACATTTCCAAATTTGGAAACTTCAATAAATTAGGGAAAATCTTCTTTATTGTCTTTATCATTTAAATTTGGTGGAGTTATCAATTTCTCAAACCTCCATGAATTTGAAAGTGCTCTCCTTTTCTTTGTAACAAGTAACTATCCTTATGACCTACATCTTCCACAATATTTTCAAAATATTTATCATCTAAACCATCTTTAATAACTATGGTCTTTTTTTTTTTGCCTTTCCCTTTTTCTTTTTCTTTACTTTTTTGTTTCTTTTCCCTTTTTGATTCAGCATACTCACCCTTGCCTTTCCTTTTCCTTTTTTCCTTACTTTTTTTTTCTTGTTCCTTTTCTAATTTAACACTCACCCTTGCATTTTTTTTTCCCTCTTTGCCTTTTCCTTTGTATGTTTCTCATCAACTTCGACTTCTACTTGTTTATTTCTTGCTATATCTTCAACTTCTATGCCTTGTTCTACTACTGCATCTTTAACTTCTACTTCTTTCCCTTCCAGTAGTTTAATTTCATCCTCATTAAGTAGTTATGGTATTGCAATTTCATGCCCACAATATACATGCATTTCTCCTTTATTCCTCTTAACAACAACCACCATATTTTAATAGGTTAAAAATCCTCCATAAACTCTTTAGCAAGATCCAACCAAAAAATATTTTGTAATCTCTTTTACCCTCATTTTCTTACTAAAGTTTACAAAACTGAAAATGCCTATCATGTCTTCATCAACATCACTCCAAACTTCAACTTTATCCCACTTGTATTCTTTGCTATTCTCATTTTCTTTTACAAAATTACCTCAATGGTAAATGTAAAATAATATTGTCTACATTGATGGAGACAAAATGGTCAGATTAGTCGACAATACATAAATATTTTTAAAGTGCACATTACATAAATGAACAAACAATTGAAGTAATGCACGCACACATAGGAGTAGGGTAAAACCATACAAAAGGGGAACCACTTCCACTTACTCTACCACTTTCTTCTCATAAAGCAACAAAAATCATTTTTTGAAAAGTACATTAACACCAACGAAGGAGAAAGGAAACAATATTAACCTAATCAATCAAAACAAACCTAACACTAATAGCATGTCTTCATCTCTAATGGCTTACAAAAAAATTAGGGTTTTAATACTCAAGTTCATTATAACAAAATACTTCACAAAAAATTAGAAAAAAGAATAATATTGAATCTTTCGTATGATTCTCCTTTTTGCGAGGACAACAAATTTTGCTTTCAGATTTTCTAATGCCAACAATTACAATTTGCAAATTAGATTTTATGATTTGGGAAAAAAATTAGAATTCTTCAAAGAGAAAAGGGAAAAGTTCTAATAACTATTGTCTGGTTATATTTAATTATTTAAACATGTGAAACATCATAGATGTCCAATTACCTTGTACACACATCACTTAACAGTGTCTAGACATATAAACTAAAATGTTCGATGAATATAAAAACTAAAGAATAACGTGACATTTTAAATATTTTCAAAACTAAAATGTTGGATCTAACTATCTTTAAGTAACAAAATTAAGGATCAGTGATTCTTTATTATACTTATAAGAATAAACGGGTACACAGGAGCATTTCTAGGTGCATTACTAAAAGAAAATGCGGTGAAAATGGTGTGATATAGTGAACCGTGTTGGGGCAATTCCAAGGCTTGATTCTTCTTCTCAATGTTTTTTGAGGTCTATCCATCTTTCCCTCCGGATCCCATCGACCCACTCCGGTACCATAATAAAAGAATGCACATAAACTTTAGAATGAAAATTGAAAATAAGAAAAGAAATGTCTTTCATTAGCGTGTTTGGTGTTGTACTTGTACATGCCACCTAAATGTAGACGAGGGTCAAACTATTAAATGATAAGCTTTTGCAACTTAAATTTGAATTACATAAACTTGTTACATAACTCTCCTATTATCTTATATGACAACAAATATCAGTTGTATCAATTATTTTTCTTAATGTTTTATACCTAATTTGTTTATTTATTTATATTTGAATACAACATTAATGAATAACTTACTAATTAATGTTTAAAAGTAACGTGATTTATACAATTTTATAGCACCCATGCAATGCACGTATCTTATACATAATACTTTATAAAAGTTACAACAAACCATGTAAGTAATCGAATTTATAATATTCAAAATTACTCACTGGAGGTCTTTCGTATCTCCAATGTTTCCACGTTGTCAGAGTCTAGGCTTGAAAAGGCTTCGTTAGCAATATTCAGATTGATTAAATGCTCACATGCGTTTCTTTAGATTTGGTATTCATATAGCCTAAAACATCAATACTTTACATACACGTAAACAATATCAAAATTAAACATTTCATTCTTTTAGCACATAGGTCGCTAAAAAACTCTGGTATATACATATACCCATCAAAATTAACATTTACAAAGCTAACCCCTTCGACTTCGTTGAGCAGTAGGGGGTAGTTTCTCTGATGGACCAGTAGGAAGCTTCTGTCCAGTCTCTTGTTCAATCCTCTTTTTAAGCTCCCTTAGTACACGAATTTGTCCCAGCTTCTCAGGAGATAACTTGTCCCAATAAATCCCTGCGGTAACCATGTTTGTTAGTTTTTGAACAAATATAGGTTAACAACGTCTAACGAGGGAAAGAGAAATTGAAGCTACACCATTCAAGGTTGAACTCCTGCACAGAATACATCTTTGAATGCTCATCTAATGATTTACAAAATAAGGATAATCCTCACTCACTAGCACCCACCCTTATTTGCAAAAGGAAGCAAGATAAGATGGCATTGTTTCACTAACCTTGAGGCTTTGGAATAGATGTATGCGTGAAAATGACCTCGGTTGGAGTACAAATGATATCCACTGGTACATCATGAATTAACAGTTTTTCAACTGGAATATCATCCACCAACTGGCAGTCATGCACTGTAGGGGTAGTTTCATCATGTTATAATCCAGGAAAAGAAAAATTGAAAAATTTTACATATGCAATGAAGTGCAATGAATATGATTACACAATACAAAACAATATGAAGGGAGTGTGAGATGTATTGCATTGAATTCAGTTTTCATGTCAGTATAGGTGCAAGGAAATCACTTTCACTTTTACTTTACATTGAGGTGCTTCCCCTGCCCCACTTTCAATTTCTAAAATCAACAAAAAGAACACTTCGCAACGTAGATCTGTTCAACCCAAATAAACCTTTATCTATTATAGGGGCTAGAGAATCATAAGTGAGAACAGAAAAAAAATAAAAAAAAATCCAGGGTATATTATTATCATAAAGGAAAGAAATGTTTCCATTTTAAAAAAACAAAGGCTGAGGTTCCATAAACAAGTTGTGTCAAACAAGTAGTTACTCTAGCTTACGTTTTTGAAATATTGAAAAGAAACTTTTAAGGCAATGGCTAAGGGAAAGTGGCAAAGGGTGGCCAGGAACCAAAATTACCAGAGGTAACAACAGGTGTTGAATCATCAATGGCTCCCATGTATCGTAGCATACCGTATTCAAGTTCTGCAAATCCCTGCACTTCAATCCTCTTAGTTGAAGGAACATTCAAGTTCAAACTCCATAAAATAGATTAAGTGGTCACTCGGCAAATTAACTATTTTGTACATTCTTATTGGTATATAATGTCAGAGAGGGCAACCTAGTGGATGAGGCTCCCACTTAATGGAGTCTTGGGAGGGAATAGGTATACACAGCCTCACCCCTGCAAGCTGAAAAGCATGTTTCTAGAATTTGAACCCATGACTTCGTAACCCTACCATTGTGTTGAGGCTCACACTCTTATAATGTTCGAGAGAAGTATGGTTTTTTGTTTTTAGTTTCATTTGAGGCCTTTCTACTAGACTGTGGTCGGCTTCCTTCTGTGGGCTATCAGTTCCTTGGCTAGAAATTTATGATATCTAAACAAGTAGTATGCTAAAACAAACTTTTAAACCCTTGATCCCACAGGTTGCCAAGAAATATAAATCTGATTTTATAGCTCAAGGCTTTTAATGGATAAGTGTGTGTGCACGTGGAGTGTGGTGGTTTCCATATGTTCTAGCTGAGGAACCCACTCCTCTAGCTGGGTTGTTGTTTCTTTTTCTCAATTGGTAGACAGCATATTTCTTTGTGTTGCTTTCTAAATCAAGGGTTCTATCATAAGCAAATGAACAGGAGATCAAAAAGGATAGTTAGAAAAGTATTGACAAGTAACTGTACCTCTCCCTTTCCCAATCGAGCACCTGTACTTGGGTCAACCGCAACAGATCCAATAACAATAAGATCTACCTTTATCTTTTCATCCAATCCAATGGGCCGTCCATACTTGGCAACGCCAACAGAAGTGCAGGCTTCCTTCATGGTATCCAAAGTTAACATATTGGATTCAAGTGCAGAGAAAAAACCTGTTCTCAGCCGTGGCTGAGGAGTCAACAACTTCTTACCATCTGCAATATATTGATTATACGATTGAAAAAGTCTCACAAGGGGAAGGAGAAGACAAGAACCACAAGCCTTGAATTGATTAAATTCTCGAAGTCTCATTTTATTAATTATAGTATAACTCTATATATAAAATGTGTATGAGACTTCGAGAATATTTTTAAGGGGTAATTTTCTTTCTCATTTTGTCAAGTAACTTCTCTAAGTTCTCTTACATTGAACATTCATTTCTTTTTTTACTTGAGTGTTTTGTCCCTACAAAAGCAGCGCCTTTTGAAATTAATCCTTAAAAAAATGATAGGATGTAGTCCCTGACGTTTTCAAAATATTTGAAATCAATCCCTACTATCAACTATCATCTCTTAAGTGATGAGCTAGATAAAGAAGGTCCAATTCATCACTATCACATGTCATTTTTATTTTTAATATTTTATTGTTTAAATATTAGTATTTACAAAAAGAAGTCTCTAAACACCTTTCTTCCTCCACTGTCATCTTCTTCAACCTCTTTTTTCCAATCAAACCACCTATGTACCCTGAAACTGTGAAAAGAACACCAGCCTTACAAGTGCATCCCAAGGCTGTGTGTGCATCCAAAGATGGGAGGAGATACACCCGATGACAATCAAACAGATTATTCAAGTAAATCCGATTGTACCTTAGAACATCATTACAGAATCTGGAGGATGCTATAATAAAATAAAATAAAAAGAAAAGAGTATCCACAATGGATTTTAATTGCTAATACTATAAGCCTATAACATGCATTAAGATTGAATATCTGGCTGACTGGAGGTAACAACAAATTACAAAAAGCGGAAAATTGCAAGGTATAAATCTAGGGATTTCTTCATCTTCTAAGGCCATCCCGGCATTCAGCTCATCTTCTTCCTTCCTCTCTCCTCTTGGAAAAGAAAGCATCTGATCCCCATCCTTGACCTTGCAACTAAGCTCAGAGACAGGGACTGCCCCCAAAAAATACCACTAGAACGAGCACCAGTGAATTCATATCTGGTCAAAATTTTGGCTAATTGATCAAAGTAGGCAGCTCCAGAACGAGGAACTGACACTCAATATCGAGCGAGTTCTCAGAAGAAAACATATTATTTGACCCCTAAAAGGGATTGATGCTGCTGGTCTATGGGATGAAGCAGCTGGAAAACAGAATCTTCGCCAAAGCAGTTGTTCTCAATCCCTTAATGCTACTTTCTCTCTATACAATTTGGGTTCCATCAACACTTTCCCTCCTAAACTTTCTCTATCTATAAACCTTCGCTTTTCATTACACTCACCAGTTTCCACAAAACCCAACTTCTACCCAAATGCTTGTCCACCCTCAACCTGGCCTCAAAACATGATGGTGATTTTGTTGTTTTGTGCATCGAAATAAGCTTCAATGTCACTGCAAAATTGCATGGAAATTATATGTTTCCATTTTGGTTATTGGGTTGGTGGAAGCTGGAAACGTTAATTGGAGGAAAGATGAATGGATTTTGGATATTGAGAGAGTAAGAGGCTATGTTACGGGGAAGAAGTAGAAATGAGGAAAAAGGTTGGGAGGACTTTTTTTTTTTTTCAAATATTAATTTTTAAAATAATAAAATATTTAAAATAATGATGATGTAGCAATGATGAGATGAAACTCCATTACCCAACTCATCACTTAATACATGACATATGACAATTAACTAATTTCAAATATTTTAAAAATATTATGAACTAAATTTTAACAATTTTTTTTAAAGACTAATTCCAAAAGATGTTACTTTTATAGGGATAAAAACATAATTAGACCATTTTTTTAATTTCATCATCTTTCAATTTTGATTTTAACCTTTTTATAATTTACTTTTTAGTTTTAAAAATTCTATCTATTTAATTTAGTCTCACTTAATATAATAAAATATATGTTCATTTTTAAATTTACAACATTTATTAAATTTAAAATAACCATATAACATGTGTTAAATCTTTTATTTAAAACAATTATTTTTAATTTAATAAAACCCATGTAGTGTATTGATAAAAATCACTGATTTTATTAAATTGATCAAAAGCTCTATTTTAGTAACAATCAAATTTTATCCAATCATGTGAAGTCAATTATATGGATCACACAGTATCATTAAACTCTTTTAATAACTCTATCTAAAGTTCTTATAGATTTTTCTGTACTTTTTTTCTAAAAAATTATAAGTTATATCATCCACTCTCCTCACCAGTAACTCCAATGACATTCTCTCCGCGTAACCAAACTACTGTAGATGATTTTCTATTATGTTTTTCTTGATAAGTATTACTTCAATATTCTCAAAAATATGATCATATTTTATATTGTCATCTCTTATGTGACTACTATCTACCTTAATATTCTCATTTCTATCACCCACCTTTTTTCATGTTGCCTTTTAAGGCTAAGCATTCATTATCATGTAAAATAGTTGGTTGTATTACCATAAGATAAGACCTTCATTTGAGTTTAATAAGTACTTTACATTCACAAATAACTCCTCATACCTTCCATTGCTTCAACTACCCAAGTTGTGATCTATGAATAACATCTTAATTAATTTCTCTATCGTTCTTTAAAATCAATCTTAGTACCTGAACTTGGAGACTTATAGTATAATATCATATTCAATTTTAATTTTCAACGCATGGTTCTCATTTTGCTTTTTGCTAAAATTGTAATATGTATATATTTTGTCTTATTTCTACTCAAGCAAAAACTCTTAGATTCTAAAGTCATCCTCAGTAACTCAAGTTTAATGTTAATTTCTTTTGATTTATCAACCAATTATATGTCATCTACAAACAGCATGCAATTAGGGATAATGTTTTGTATATCACCTGTAAATACATTTAAAACTAGGTTAAACAAATAAAATCTCATGGTGAAACCTTGATATAAACCTATTCTTATAAGAAAGTCCTTAAATACATCTCTAGGAATTCTCACACATGTAATTATTCCCTTATACACGTGTTCTATAACCCAAATATATGCTACACAAACCATTTTCCTTTCTAAAGCTTTCCAAAATACTTCTCTTGGTACATGGTTATATGTCATTTCCAACACAATAAAAATCATATATAAATTATTGGCAAAACTAATTATAGTTTAGGGAAAATTACATTCACAGCCCGAGATTTAACCAAATTTCACCTAATACTCGTCCCTTTTCTAACATTACTTTGACATCCCCTAATTCATATGACTATTTAAGAAAATAAGTGTGGTTTGTATAATCGAAATGGATATGCATGTTATATTGTTACATAAATTAAGAGAGGTCTGAGTAGCATGGTTGTTAAAATCACTTGTTAACTTGTAAAATCATACAAGTTTACGATCTTAGAAAGCATAACGTGTTGGATAAACACTAAACTCATTTTTGGCTGAACTCAGTTGAACTCACAAATCTACCCACCAAGTTTATGAGTCAGCGACTCAGCTTAAAGGCCCAAGTTTTGCTGAACACAGCATTTGAACCCTGTTGTTAGGATTACCATTTTGAGTGCAAATCAAAACAACCCACAGCTCCCTTGTGTCTAACCCTCCATCACAAACAAACAAACAGTGGCACCAGCAACACTCTGAACAGCAAGCATAACCTCGAGCAACAACACCAGTGACATTCTGCAAACTGCAAGCAGAACCTCCAAGCTTCAACTGGTTTGTGTGAACACAGAACTTCCTGCAGCCGCGGATTTTTTGTGAAGGAAAACAACCACATTCAACCTCCAAAGTTACTTGTATTTGTGTGTTTTTAACTTTGTTATTGTGTTTTGCTTCATTACTTTGATTTTTTTAATATTTTTTTGCATGAGGTAAACTCATGAGTTTACTAGTCAAATTTTACAAGCACTTCACAAGTTTACTTAAACTCTCGAGTTTAACAACCTTGCTGTGTATGGTCAAAAAAAAGGAGGGATATCAGGTGAAATTTCATTAGTTTATTGTAACAGGGACATACCAATTCCCAATCAAAATTAATAACCCCAAGGGATAATATTTACTTCCTTGAGTAATGCCTGCAGCACAACTCTTAGATGCACAAATCACAAACTTACACAACTTTGCAAGTGACACCAAGTTTTTACGGAGAAGTTAAGCTTCAGGCGTATACACCTGAACTTACATGCAACCCCCTAGTGCTGTTCTGCATGCAGGTTCATGTATCTAATTACACTTTGAACTACTTAAACTGCAAAGTAGTCTTTGCTCTCTATTTTGATATCTTACAGTTAGAACAATGCCGCTATCTAAACTACTCTTGCAGTCACAATTGTATGCAGCTGTTCAACACCTGAGATTAACATGACAAAGTTGAAACAGACCCAGATTTAGAAGGAACCACTTGTGCGAGTTGTGTATGACTGTGAATGTGAGCATTAATAGCATTACTCTTCCACTTATTATGACTATGAGCATATAATTTTTTTTTTTTCAAATGCTTTAATTCTCTTGCTATTTCTCAGCTTCCTTTAATACCAACACATCTCAAAATGAGAAAGTTAGCAACAAAATCAATAAGGCACCAATCACACAACTTGTTCATAAATAACATTCCCTCCCAACTCACAGAAACAAACCCCAAATGAAGTCTGACCTGAGAGAGTGAGAAACCTGACTTGTTTCTGAGGAGAATCTGGATTAACCTTCACACACTGTGCAACCTGAAACACATCTAGCTCCCTCATCTGCCAAAACCCACAACAAAGCATTCTACTCAAATTCTAAGTGTGCACTCATCTCCCATCCCACCCCAACACACAACATTAAACTTTCACACCACCAATGAAGAAGAATCTTGAGAAGTAAGTCCTGTTACACTTATACTATTGAATACACACACAAAATTTTTAAAAATTATTTCATTTAACTACATTATTTTTACATATAAAATTCATTCAAAATATGAGTAAATATCAAATATTGAGATGTCTATCAATGCTAAATTGACCTCATGTTTAGTATACACAATCAACTATCAATTTAAATGTCTATTGATACTGCTAGATTAATTCCAATTTTGGTATACATAATCAATAAAATAAGAGCTATCAAATAACTTAGTTTCATCTAGTCACTTTAAGTAAGACCAAATTTAGTTTTTTTTTTTTTTTTTTTTTTTTTTTGGTTTTGCTCCCCTCATATATGTTAAAATAATGGAGACAAACTCAAGAATCAAAGTTACACCCACCGTTATTTGTGTAGAATCCATAAATTTTATTTTGGTTCAATATAAATGGAAAACAAAACAATTGATTTATTTTATTCACAAGAACGCCCCTTAGAAACAAAAGGAAAATGCTATAGGGTTCACAGGGTGTTTGAGAGACCCTGGACTCTCCCCAACCTTACAATGATCACGTCACTTCATCCCTACCTTCTATCCTATCATATTTCCTTTTATATACAATTTCTTACTAACCACCTCTAACTAATTTAGTTAGTCGAATTCTGACCCCCCCAAAGCATGCACTTTGTCCTCAAGGTGAAAGGTAAGAAATTGTTGTTGTAGAGCCGATAAAGATTCTCAAGAATTTTCACAAGTTGGTAACCAATGCCATTTGACCAAAGCCTCCACTTCCCCTCAAGAATTATGGCAAAGAGCCAATAAATCCTCTAGTTGTGATTGCAATTCCCAATCCTTGGTTAGGGCCTCTAGCAGTGGTTGAGGTTGATGTGTTGCTGGTATAGCCTTTTTCAGCTTGCTGATATGAAAAATTGGGAGAATTTAACAAGTGGCTGAAAGCTGTAATTTATATGCAACTTCCCCAATACTTTGGACAATCGGATACAATCCATAAAACCTTGGACTAAACTTCTCATTTTGTTTCTAACCTAAAGTCCTCAATCTGTAGAGTTGGGCTTTTAAATAAACCCAATCTCCCTCATGAAAAACCAACTCTTTATCTTTTCTTATCTGCTTGTACCTACATCTAATGCTAGGCCTGTGTTAAATTGGGCTTCAACTCATCCAACAAAAGGTCTTTATCTGTAATCAATTGATCAACTGCATCAATGCTAGAAGGATATGTAGTGCCTCTGAAAAGGATGGGAGGGTCCCTGCCATGCACCACCTTAAAAGGAATCATTCTAGTAGAATTATGATAATTGGTATTGTACCAAAATTCAGCCTAACTCTGCTTGGGTTTTGATCCAGCAAAGCATCTTAGATAGGTTTCTAAGCACCTATTTACCACTTATGTTTGGCCATCTGTCTGAGAGTGATATGCCAAACTGTACTTCAACTTTGTCTCAACTTGTCGAAAAAGTTCTGACCAAAACTGACTTATAAGAGTTGATTTCTGTCTGAAACAATGGATGTGGGAAATCCATGCAACTGTACAACTTCTGAAATGAAGAGTTGTGCTACATCCTTTGCTGTGAGTGGATGAGCTAGAGCAGAGAAATGTGTATATTTGGATAACCCATCAACAATCACGAAAATGGTGTCCTTTCCTCTAGCTTTTGGGAGGCCCATAATAAAATCCATGGAGATGTCACTTCATACCTATTGAATGTTGCCCTTCATGGCTTTCCAATAAACTACTCCTGACAGCCTTTTATATGTTCAAAAAAGATCAGAATGACCTCCCAACTCTGATGCGTGAAACTAGGCCAGTAACAAAGGAATGTGAGTGAAACTTTTTGGAATAACCAGTCAACTGTTATAATAAAGTCTCTCTTGTTGCAAGGTATAACCTTTGTGTGAACTAGGATCTGCTATTAGATCTTTGCATAACTGCTGCAACCTGAAATCCCTTTGAATTTGACCCTCTAATTTGTCCAACTCATCAAAGCCAATAGAGGAGATGGTTGAATATATCATTTTTCTGGATAAAGCATCTGCCACCTTGTTATCACTTCTTGGTCTGTACTGATTTCAAAATCAAAACCCAACCAATAATTTAGTTGTCCATTTGTATTGGTCTTCACCCAGTATATGTTTTTCAGTCAGAAACTTGAGACCTTTTTCATCAGTTAGAATTACAAAGTGCCTGCCCATGAGATAGTGTCTCTACTTTTGAACAAAAACAATGGCCATTAGTTCCCTTTCATATATTGACTTCCATTGAGCTTTTCTGACAAGGAATGACGAAGCAAAGCTATTGGGCGCCCCCCTTGCAGCAAAACAGCACCTAGCACACACCACCACCCCCCCCCCCCCCAAATTAATCTCTATCATAAATGGTTTGGTAAAGTCTGGAACAGCCAGGACAGCTAATATGTCATAGCTGATCGTAATGCTTCAAAGGCTTGTTGTGCTTCTTCTGACCAGTGAAAATTATTTTTCTGCAGCAATTTTGTGTGTGGTTTGGCTATCTTTCCATAATTCTAGACAAATCTTCTATAATACCCTGTGAGTCTCATGAAACCTCATAATCCCTTCACGTCTTTGGGACTAGTACAGTCCACCATCACTTCAATTTTGTTTAGATCAGTGGCCACTCCATCAGCTGAGATAACATGGCCTAGGTATTCCACCTATCGCACCCGAAAACTACTTTTGTTTTTGTTAGCCACCAAATGATGAACCCGCAGCAATTGGAAAACATGTTGTAATGATTAACATGACTTTCTTCATCCTTGCTAAAATAAGTATGTCAACGAAGACCAGCACAAACTTTCTCAAAATAGGTTGCAACATAGCATTCATTACGGCTTGAAATGTAAATAGTGCATTAGTAAGACCAAATGGCATCACGAGCCATACATAATGGCCTTCATAGGTTCTAAAAGTTGTTTTCTCAATGTCTGTCTCCTTCATCCTTATCTAGTGATAGCTAGATTTAAGGTCTAATTTAAAAATGGCAGCTCTTGCTAACTCATCTAGTAATGCATCAATAATTAGAATTGAAGATTTATCAAGAACAATAACCTTGTTTAGAGCTCAGTAATCCACACAGAATTGCCAACTTCCATTTTTTTTCTTAACCAAAATAATGGAACTAGAAAAAGCACTCACTCTAGGTCGGACTGAAACCAGCTTGTAACATTTCTACCACCGATTTTTCTATTTCAGTCTTTTGATAAAGTGGATATCTATAAGGTCAGAAGGTAATCCTAGATGATGTTGAAACACATCTTCAAACTGTTCTAGAACTTCCCTTAATGATTCTGGAATATTATTTGTTTCCGCATCTTCACCTTTCCTTTCTCTGCACTCAATTAAGAACCCCTGCCCATTTTCCTGTAATTCTCTCACCATGGATTTAAGCATTGTTGCTGATCTACAAAGGGTAGGATCCCCTTTTATAGTATGTATCTTATCTTGGAGTGAGCTTGCCAAAATTTGCTCTGATTTCACCAAGTCCTGCCAACCATTCCATATCAAGAACAAAATTTGCACCACCCAACTCAAACAAGTAAAAGTCTTGTTGTACTAGCAGATCCTGTATCTTAACAAGTAAACCTTTGCAATACCCTTGACTGCTCATTTTGTGGCCATCTCCAACCTCTACCCAATACTAAGGTGTTTGAATAACTGGCAGATTAAGTTCTTTCACAATATGTGTTGATATGAAATTGTGAGAAGCCCACAATCTACTAAAGTCAACACCTGTTTCCCTTGCATTGATCCCCACAACTTGAGGGATCTTTTTGACATAAGACCAGCAATAGTATTAAGATCCAATTGAATAGATTTTACTCCCCATTCTGTAGTATCCCCTTCTTTCTCCTTGTCACTTCCCCTGTTTCCTTCAATTCCTCTTCTAACAGCATGACCCGTAATTGTTTGTTCTTGCATACATGCTCTAGGGAAAATTTCTCATGACACCTAAAACAAAGGCCTTTCCTCTGTCTTTCATTATACTCCACAGCAATCAGTTCTTTAAAATTCCTTTCTCTTCGACTAATTCCAGTATTTTCAAAAGGTTTCTTGATAGAACATAACCTGTACCATTGGGTACTGTAGATTCAACACGAGTAACCCCATTTCCTAGTGTTGTTCCTCCCAACTTCAGCCTGCCACTGTAATCTCCTGCATATGTTCTTAAAACCAAATTACTCCTATTATTGATTCCCCATTTTGCTCCTTCCATATTCCCCACACTTCCTTTTCTCAAGATTATCTGATTTTTTTTCATCGATAAATTGTGCCATTTCTGCAAATCCCATCGAGTGTAACTTAAATTCAGCCCTCACCTCTTCTTTGAGACCATTCAGAAAAATTCCCTTCAAATATTCTTGTTCAGTGATTCTTAGCGGTCTCGTATATATCTCAAATTGTTCACAGTATTTGTGTACAGTGTTTTCATGTTTTAATCTGTATGGATTCTGCATCATCAAGGGTTGGAACTGCCGACTGATTGCTTGCCAAAACTGCTCCGATTATACACTTTTGAAAGAAGATTCCCACCACTGAAACCACATTAATACCCTTCCTTCTAGTGCAACCATGATTGCTAACATGTGTTCTCCTTCTAGCACCCCACGTAACTGAAAATACCTTTCGATCTTGTTAACCCAACCATATGCATCCTCTCCCTCAAAAATTGGGATTTCAAGTTTTCTCCATTGATCATTCTTCTTTTTCCTGTCCTCTTCTTCACCCTTGTTTTCTCTTCCCGCATCCTTATTTGAATTGCAATTTAAGCCTTCTTGAATCTCTCCCAGCAATGGTAGTCAAAATTGCGAGTTAACACGTAAGATATTGTATCTTACGATAAGATTTTACGATTTGCCGCAGGTCCAACGATCCCGATCCTGGGCTAGGACGCGTTTTCATGGAATCGTGCGATCCTGGGCGAGTTGCTTCTACCCCATTTTTTTTTTTTCAAAAAAACCCAATTGACCCAGACTTCATGACTTTGCTCCTCTGCTCTGCGATCCCTATAGCTTTTGCTCCAATGACTATGTCTGCTCTGCAACCTTGCCTGTGCCAGTGACTCTGCTCTACGCTGGCTACCACCACAACAGTATTTGCAGCCATCGTAGCCTAATTCACAGTGCAACAGTGCCACTGGAGTAAAAGGTGTCAACTTTCCCTTTCTATCCCCAGAATGAAGCAGATTTTAGGGTTTTTAAGGGTAAAAAAGACTTCTTATCTATTAAAAATAATCTGACTTTCCCTTTTTTCCCTTAAAGTGACTTTGTTTTAAGTTTCTTTAAGGATAAAATAGTCTTTCCATCAGAATACATTACTTAATCCATCTTTTCCCTCCCTGTCTCTGTTTTGAGATGGGGCGGCTCCCTTCCCTCATTTGTCTTTGTTTAGCTTCTCTAGTCTTTATATTTATACTATTTTACATGCATTTATACAATTTTATAAGATCTTACGATTCGTGTTACGATCCTCCGAGTTACGATCTTTCATCTACTCTTCAATCCTAAGTAGAATCTCAATCTTGACTACCATGCTCCCAGCCTCCACAAGATTTCTTGTACATTGTTTTTGGTGACACAAATACATGCTTCAATTAAAGAACGTCACTCACTTTTTCTTCTCCTTGCTGTCGTAACTCTGATAAACTCCTCTTCACCACAAAGTCGCAAACCTGTCCCTTCATTCTTGTTCCCACCATGAATCATGCCCAGGAAAGTAGAGCTTTGATGCCAGTTGTTAGAAATGGTTCAATATAGATGGAAAACAAAAGGAAAATGCTACACTGTTCACAGGGTATTTGAGAGACCCTGGACTATCCCCAACCTTACAACAATCCTTTTCCTCCCTACCTTCTATCCTATCATATTCTTTTCATAAATTATTTCTTACTAACCACCTCCAACTAATTTAGTTAGTTGGGTTCTGGCACCCCCCCCCCACCCTTTTTAATCCTTTTAATATATACTTGCTTTATTAATGGTTTGCTATCAATTACTCTCTCTACTATAAAAACTTATATGTTAGTTTCTACACAGATGTTTTATTACACTTTAATTCTTGTCGTTTTAACATCATTAGAAAAAGTTACTGTCCATTAAATTACTTTTGCTGAATCACATCAGCATTTTTCTAACAGTACTAAAATGGCAAAAATCAAAGCATGTAGACACACACGTATAAGAATTAAAATCTACATTTTTCTTTTGTGCAGAGACTGCTTCATAAATGAGTTTCAATTACGGAGACCAGACGTGCATTTTTCAACCTTTAACTTTCGACTTGATGACTCTTTCATTCGTAACATGATATTGAGTGTGTTTGGTGATGGTGAGATAAAGTTTGTAACTTTTAAAAGCTAACTTTAGAAAAACATGTAGTTTTAAAAATAAAAATAAAAAACTAGCTTAAATAATTTACACACACATCAATTGCATGTAGTTTTTAGTCATTTATCACGTTTAAGTTGATCATACCAGATAATTATACAGCTACTGACAGCTTTTAGTTACTTCTGCATGTTTCTTAGTAATGTAAACGACATGTGCATAATGTGTTGAGAAAAGAAAACCTTATCAGCAGCGAGGGAAGCGCCAACGAAATTGGGAATGCGGTGGTGAACGGGTCGGGGGTTAATGGCGAAGTTGCGGGTTTCCATGGTATCCCATATTCTCTTTCGGATTACCCATTTCCAAGCCTTAGGGTCGGAAGCCTCAGCCATGGCTCGGCGAGCCTCGGCGTCGAGGGCGAGTCGCTGCGCCTCGAAAGCCGCCTCGTCGAAAGCCTTGTTGTTGGTGGCTTCCACCTTCAACCACCTGCGATTGCGAGGATTGGTGGAGAGAGACCGAAGGTTCCAGAGAGAGGTAGAGTTGTTTGCAAGCATGAATGGATGTGATATGCGGAGTGCATGTAAATCCATTTTACCCCAATTTTGGGTTTGATTTCTAATTATCGTTGGGTTGGTTGCAAGCACAAGTGCAAGCCACTTGATTGAAGAAAAAAAGACCTCTTCTATTATACTATTTTTTTATAATTATTTTTTTTTCTTTCTATTTTTTTTATCCATTTCACACTATATTTCGCGTGTTAAAGAAATTTTATTTAGAAAAATAGGTTTTTATTTTTTATTAATAAGGTATTTGTATAATTATTTATTTATAATAAAAAGAAAGAAAAAAATAAAAGTATAGAAAGAACGGTGTAGACAAGTATTTGTATAAATAATATAATTCCTTTTATTTTATATGAAAAGTTTCAATCTACTTTAAAATTTGTCAATAGTATATGTGCTTGAATGGATAAAAAGAAAAAATAATAATGTAAAATAAAAAAATGACTTGCCATTTAATAAAAAAATATAATAAACTTAAAATTTATTATTTATTGACTTATTGTGTATTTTTTTATGAGAGAAAAAATTTAATGAGAAAAAAATAAAAAGGAGAAAAAGACTTGTTTTTTTTTCTAATTTTTTTATTTGTTATAAAGAAAAATATTAAGAAAAGAATAGTATAAAAAAATTTAAATATTTTGTCTTATATAATTAAAAAAATTTCACACACTAACTATATATAGAGAGAGGGGAAGTAAGGTAAAATCATCACTTCATCTCTCTTAATACTAAGAGGTTATAAATTTTTCAGGATAATTTCCTTAGAGTTCCTGTAAACTATTTGTTTTTAAGAAAAGAGTGTCCAAGTGTAGCAGAGCGAGTTGTTTAGACATTGGTCAACCATGTTTGGTAGTACAAGAGTCTTAAAAAATGACTAGTTTATTAAGAACGATTAGTAAATTAAACTTAGAAAGAGAACCAAATAGTAAAAAAAAATGAATGAGGAGGGAATCTCAACCTCTAGTTCAACCTCTAAATCAGTTCCACAATAGATTACTATAAAAGAAATAGAGCAATCTTTATAACTTGTCAATACCAATAATAAAAGAAAAAGAAGTTTACAGTAAAAGAACTTTGTAGAATTTTAATAATAGTGAACAAATTCATAAAATAGAATATTCATACCCAGGAACTCAAGGTAAAAATGATATACATTTATTAGAAGATGGTTTATTAGAAAAACATAAAAAAAGATGGATTTAACTTTATTCATTTAGGGTTAATCCAATTAGCAGTAAAATCAAACTTTAGATTAGGAATAAACTTTTCTATTCTTGTATTATTAAGAGATATGAAATTTAATAAAGTATAAGATTCAATAAAGCGGCTTTAAAAACAAATTTACATGATGGACTAGCTTTTTTTAACTATTTTTCCAACTTTGTTGAGTCTTAATAATGAAAAAATATCAAAAGCAATAAATTTTTTTTATTAAAACATCAAACAATATAGTAGACAATTCATATGATTCTTTTCATTTAATATACAGGGTATATTACAAAGTTACTAAAGTAGATTACAATTATAGAGCTCTTTACAAGACTTCAAGTGAAACAATATTTATACAAGCTAATTTACAAAGAAGTTTAGTACAAACACCTAAAAAATTAAGACATGATGAATTAACAATTCCTGGAACTAGAAAATATTAAAAATCACGAGAAAGTTATTAATATAGAAATAAGAGACATAATAGAATCTGATGGAAAAATAAGACTAATGATGAATAGGTTTTCATCTATCAGAATAACAAAACCCCATATTCTAAGAGAGCTTCCAAGATACTTTGTAGATAATTCAACAATAGAATTAAAAAGATTAAATAATATATCAAAATTAGGAATATCAATACCAATCTATAAATCTGTAGAAAACGATAGTGATTATAGTCCAACAAAATCTCAGATACTTAATACAATAACCAAAGTAGAATCGTTCAAAATATTTAAACTATGGATAAAAGCTGAAATAGACATAGAATATGATAAAGAATTAAAAGAATGGTTTTTTAATAAATTTTTAGAACAAGAAAGAATAAAAATTAGAACAAAATTTTATAATTATCTAGAAGAAATGGAAATAAATACTTACTTTTTACCATGTTAGAACAATAATGTTTAAAAAATAATATAGAATATTTCTACACAAAATAAATAAATCATTTATAAAAAATCTCTAAAACATGAAAAAATATTAGGAAAAACATTAGAATCAGAACATCTCCCAATAGAACAGATTAAATTAAAAATAGAAAATGAAGAAATAGAAGCAAACCCATCTAAAAAAAACAAATTTAATTGATAAAAATATAGATAAAATTAATAAAATATATCTACAATTAAATTATTCAAACACAGTATTAGGAGTTATGACAAAATATTTAACCAGAATAGAACAAAAAGAAGAAGGAAGTAGTAGTTCAAAATCAAAATCTAGTAATAAAATTCTTAGTTATTTAGAAAAATCAGTGTACAAAATAATAGCCTTTTCACTAGAAACTATGAAACAATTTGAACTAAAAAAGAGGTTTAGAATTAGACATAGAAGAATTAAATAGAAAAATAACAAAATTAACTATAGAAAGACCCTCAGTCAATACAATAGAAAATGTTTCAAAGATAAATAAAATAAATTTTAATAATACTTATCCAAAAATTAAACTATACTATAACAGGTCAACATTACCAGATGTTTTATTAGAACAAAGACCTAATTTTGTACAAAACTCTTATGGAGGAAGTGACATAGTATAATGGAATCTAGATGGATAAAGTGAACAAACTATTATGGATCTAACACAACAAATTATTATTGTAATGCTCCGAGTTTTGTAATCTATTTGATTACTAATATAAATATGCGAACTACTATTGAATATGCATTTGACTTGTGTGGTGACGTGAATATATGTGTAAATACATATGGATGTGTATATATTTGTATATCATGGTTGAAATGTCAGTGTGGACTTGTGATTTGGCTGAAACTAATTGAGAAATAGGCTAAGTGTGTGTTGTAAGTGCGTTCTCACTGTAGCAAGAAGGCCATAAGCGTAGGGCATGAATCTATTGTGTTCTCGCTGCAGCAAGAATCTCATCGCTGTAGCGAGAGGACAATAGATAAGGGTGCATTTTTAGACGTAGTCTCGTTGTAGTAAGAAGGTCTCGTTGTAGCGAGAGGGTCTCGCTGTAGTGAGATTCTGCAGAAACCAGAGTACAGATTCATCTGAGATTTTCGCTGCAGCGAAAAGGGGTCTCACTGTAGCAAGAGATGCCTCACTGCAGTGTCGCAACTCCTAAGGTATTTGAGGGGTTTAGGATTCGAAAAACTCATTTTCCACTCTTTCTCTTCATCCCTCTTTTGATTCTCTCAATTCCTAACCCTATTTCACCGATTAAACTGCCTCCAAAGCCGTTTCTAAGCAAGATTAAAGGTTGCAGTTAGGGTTTTAGTTTTCATCCCTTTCTTTCATTTTCTCGGTTTCTCATGAAATTTTTCATGTGTTTAGGATGAAAATCCATGTGGGGACCGTTTCTATTGTCGATTTTGTGTTGGGTCTTCAATCTGAGGTAAGGGGGATACTTTACCCTATCTCATTGTACTTAGAATTCATTTATTGTGCTATGTATTGCAATGTGATTAGGATAAAATGTAGAAAGATGTGTATTTAATGAGAATGATTTGATTATGATTGGATTGTAATAGAAACTTTGTGTGGAATGCAATGCAATTGATAAAGGGCATGATGTGTGATGAAATGTGTTATTTATGATATAATGGTGATGGGAATTATGTGTTTGAGTATAATGTGGTTGAACATATGCATACATGCCATTTGATGAAAATGAATACTATGATGTGACTGGGGATGTGAATAAATGTGTTTGGAAATGGCATAAAAATGCGAGTGTGATTGTGATTGTAAAATGTTGAAAACTATGAATGGTTACAGTGATACACTGAGGGTGTGGAAGATGGGGGCTGTAGAAATACCTTGGAGAAGAAAGAGTGATGGTGACACCAACAGTGAACGTGGGTGCACCACAGGCCACATACTCTCCTTCTGACTTGACATCTAACTAACGCCTTTGCTAAGGGGCCCGTTACCACTCATGTTGTATTCATGAGGCAGAGGCTAACTGATGACCATTCATGGTGTGAAACTAAGTAAATCCCTGAGGTTGAGAGCATCAGGAAATTGTTATCACAGTGTCACAATGAGCATGGCTAACATGCAATGAGCGCACGTGTGTTTGTGGATTGATTGAGGTGCAATGAGCGCACTAGTGTGTAAATTGATGTGACTTGATGTGCGTATTGATGTAATAAATTGACTTATGGTTGTTCAATTAATGAATTAAATTATATTATGAATTATGTTAGAAACATGTGGAATATGTAAGGTGAGTCTCTATGCTTGTGTGTGTTGATAGTATAGAGTACTCATCCTTACATTTATTTTTCAGTTAACTAAGATGATCAGCACCAAACTCAATGAACAAAAGGGATGAAACTGCTATAAGGCTTAGGATATTATTTTGAAAATTGTGATGTATTTCAAATTAGTCTTGTAGCATTTATTTTGATGCAAAGTTGTAACCCTCCCATATTTTGAAATATTTTACTGAAACTATGTATTGGGAATAATTTGAATGAAAATTTTATTATTTCCATTTTATTAATAAATTAAATTATTTAGAAATTAAGTTAAGGTGTTACAATTTTGGTATCAGAGCAATTCATCCAAACAGAACTAGAGTATTGGGGCTGAAGCGTCTAAGCTATGTGTTGATGTGTTTTGTTTGCCTGAATTATAAAGGTTGTTATTAATTTGACTTGTTGAATATGGTTTGTTGAATTGTTTGCTACATTAGATTAAAAATGGCCAGTAGAGGTAAAGGAGTTGGAGTCACCAATGACCTCTTAGAGCGAATGACCCAAGTTTTAGAGGCCTTAGTGCACAACCAAGATGTGGAGCCGACTGAATACCGAGGGCTGTCTGCCTTCACTAGGCACAGCCCTTCGAAGTTTGAAGGGAAGTTTGACCCTAAAGGAGCCCTGAGGTGGGTGGAGGATATAGAGAAGATCTTTCATGCAATGGGGTGCAGGGAAGAGCACAGGTGACCTACGCCACATACATTCTATGTAGGGAGACAGAGGACTGATGGAGGATTACCAGTCAAACTTTGCCACAAGAGGGTGGCTATATTCAATGGGAGGCATTCAAAAGCGAGCTTCCTGGGAAACTACTTTCCCCAGGATCTGAAGACGTAGAAGCTCGGGAGTTCCTTGACTTGAATCAAGGAAGCATGACAGTGGGAGAATAAGCTACAAAATTTCAAGAACTGATGAAGTACTGGCCTCACTATCAGCACAAAGTTTAATGTTATGTATTTGTCCAAAGTTTGCTCACTGACGAGAGACGTCTTGCTGTAGCGACAAAGCGACAGTTTAGGGTGCATTTCTAGGTATAATATCGCTGTAGCGAGATTCTACAGAAACCAGAGTACATATTCCTCTGAGTTTTTCGCTGCAGCGAGAATATCTCGCTGGAACGAGAGTGTCGCGGCCAGAAAGGGATTTAAAGGGGTTAGGGTTCGAGGAAGGTTATTTCTCCCTCTCCCTTCGAAGTTCCTTGGATCCTTTCATTCCCAGACCCTTTTCCACCGATTAAATTGCCTCCAAAGCCGTTCGATGTAACATTCTTCTTTTAATTTATAAATAATTTGCATTTATAACTTATATTGTTAAAACATGATTAGGAAAAAATTGATAAAAACTTGTATATTTGGAATAAATGGTACAATATGAAAATATGAATTAATAAACTTTACGAATTTACAATATTTCTCCTTAGAAGATTTCCACTGTCAATAAATAAAATACATAAGTGATTTTATTACGTTAAATCAAACTTATCTGAGCAATTTCTTTCCCACAATCTCTGCCGAGTATGACCCTAGAACGGATCAACCATCTCTGTTTCTTCTCTTTCATTACCTGAAAATAATCAGTAAGGGTGAGTACTTTCCGCCCCACTAAGTTCCTTTTAATATAAAATTAATTACTAGTAATTAGAGTTATAACCTAATATCCTATTCTAATTCATTATTAACAAGGTATAGTCCATATTTACATTCATCACATCCAAATACATACAATCATACAATCATCCATCAGGCACATACCACAGTTCACTCATCATACGTGCATTTCTATGTTGACCTGTATGTTATTATACATGTATCATATCATTTCAATTCATATGTCACAATACATAAGTCCCAATGACACCCGTCGATGTACTACAACACAGTATCATAACAACATAAATTGATCTGCTACGATATATATATAATAATCATACATATTTTATATCATATCCCATCTATAACACTTTTCATCATAATTGCCCCTGGGATCCCTTGAGGACTTCTAGCATAGATAGCTGTTGGTTGGCCGCAACATCATGGATACACGTGTGCCGCCCCGGCCCCTTTTAGCAAAGGTATAGTTAGGTGCTTCATCAGGAGATGATGGTGTGACCTGTGAATGTTTATTTTCAATAATTTATTGTGCGTATGAATGATGAGGAATTTGTTTAGTGTACTTAGTTTTAGATTTCCTAATAGCCGTGTACATCCTCTACAGCCACTTTTGTCCAAAAAGGTAATCCTACTGCATGTCTTTCCTCTTCTTCCAGGTGTTGAGTCATTGATTCTGGCGCTACTGATCATATGACTAGGGATTTAGATATCATTTCCTCTTTTTGTCTACCTAGTTTTCATTCTTCTGTAATACTCACTAATGGTTATAGTGTCCATATTAAGGGTAGCAGGTGTACTACCCTAGTTTCAACCTTACCTTTATCCTTTGTTTCATATTTGCCTTAATTCTCCTTAAATTTGTTATCCATTAGCCAAATCACTTCATTATTAAATTGCTCAATAACATTTTTTTTTTCTGATTCTTGTGTTTTTTAGAAAATAGTTGTAACACCTTATGTTTAATTTCAATAAATCATAATTTCATAAATTCGGAATAAAATAAATTTCATTTCAAATAAGGTTCTCAACCCTTGGTTTCATCAAATATTTTTAAAATAAGGAAAAGAGTTACAATTTCTATCAAGTCACTACTATATGACTCATTCAAATACATTAGTTTCAAATTAAACTTCTAGTCCTATAGCAGTTCCATCCACCCTTTTCACTAAGTCCGGTGCTGATCGTTTTGATTACCTGAAAAATGAATGTAAGGGTAAGTACTCTACGTTACCAAAATACAATCAAACATAGAGTCTCACCTCCGGCACATTTCCAACACATTACACAATCACAATCATAGGCAGCATATCATATTCATAATTACAAAACACAAATCCATGCATATGCACACCAGCCACACTCACTGTAGCACTGTGATCACAGATTTATACCATGAATGGTCGCTGGTTACCCCCGTCTCACGGATACCATGTGGGCAGTCACGGGTCGCTCAGCAAAGGTAATGGTCAGAGGTCTAGTTAGGAAGAGAGTGTGTGGCCTGTGGTGTATCTGTTCCACAATCGGTGTCACCACCACTCCCTCTTCCCCAAGGTATTTCTACCGTCCTCATCTTTCACACTCCTAGTGTATCGCTAAACCATTCATAGCATATTACAACGGTGTTACATGCTCCAGCCACACAAATTTAAGTATACGGCACATAGCCCACATTTAACAGTATACGGCATTAGGCCCATATTTGTTCAACTTTACGGCACTAGGCCCACATTTCATTTTCACATCACACACAGCATATAGCCCACAATTCATTCAAGACACACGACCCTTAGCCTATTTCCATTCATATTACACGGCCTTCGGGCCCACATTTTCACAATATTCATTCAGATATACACACATGTATAAACGGCACAAGTGCCCACATCACATATCTCAGCAATTTTCTACCCTCTACTTAGCCACATCACAATATCACACAAAATATCAGCAAATCACACATAAAGGAGTAGGGTAGAGTCCCCTTTACCTCGGATCGACGTCCCACACGCTAAATCCACCAAGAAGCGCTCTCCCTCACGGATTTTGTCCTAAACACATGGAGAAACTCCATGAGAACCCAAGGAAACAACGAAAACAGAGAAAGGGGATGAAAAATCGAAACCCTAACTATTTAAAACTCACCTCTAAGTGTTCTTCACACAAATCCGAGCTCCAATCTTGCTCTTGAACGGCTTTGGAAGCAATTAATCGGTAGAATAGGGTTTTGAAAATGAGAGGATCAAAGGAATTTCAAAGGCAGAGGGAGAAATAACTCTCCCTGAACCCTAACCCTAACCCCTTTTAAATCATTTTCTGGTCGTGTCACTCTCGCTGCAGCAACAAGTCTTCTCGCTACAGCGACAAAATTAGAGAAAACTACACTCTGGTTCTGCAGAATCTCGCTACAGCGAGAAGGTGACAGTTTTAGTCCTTTCTCCTAGAGCCCTCTCGTTACAGCGAGAATCCTTTCGCTGCAACGAGAACAGCCTAGTGTTACACCCTGCACTTAGGCACTTAGCCCATATTCAGCCTATCCAGTCATATATACATGTATATACACACATCCATGTACTTAATACACATAAACATCCTTTTCAAATAAATCCACACACATATGAATATATATATATATATATATATATATATATATAAGAACAATAATAATTAATATTACCAAAATTTGGGGCGTTACAATGGTGACATAAAAGATTATTGGTAGAGGTAGAGTATCTAATGGGTTGTGTCTATTGGAAGAAGAAGGACTTCCGTAAGCTTTTATTGCTTCTAGGAATGAAAAATTATCTTCTTTCCAACTTTATTGTCATCTGGGTCATCCGTCTTTAGGAGTTCTTAAGAAAATATGTCTTAATATAGAGTCTAATTTTTATTATGAGTCATGTTAGTTTGCTAAACATGATCGTAATGTTTATCTACCTCGTTTAAATAAAAGGGCTCACACCTCCTTCGAAATTGTTCATTCTGATGTTTGGATCCATTGTCCGGTTACTTCTAAATTTGATTTTAAATATTTTATTACCTTTGTGGATAATTATTCTTGTGTAGTGTGGCTATTTTTTTTATGAAATATAGATCTAAAGTCTTTTCTATATTTTGTAATTTTTGCGTTGAAATTAAAACTCAATTTAATACTTGTGTGCACATTCTTAGAAGTAATAATGCTAAAAAATATTTTTCTGCCTCCTCACTAGTTTTATAAATAAACATGGCATGCTTCATCAGTCCTTTTGTATTGTTACCCTATAACAAAATGGGGTAGCTACACGTAAAAAATCATTCTCTTATGGAGGTAGCCTGTGCTCTAATATTTGAAATGAAAGTTTCTAAACCTTTTTGGGCTGATGTTGTCTTACTGGTGCATATTTAATTAATTGCATGTCATCATTTATGTTACATGGTGAGGTTTCTCACTTTATACTTTTCCCATCACAATCTCTTTTTCTTTACCTTTTGAAGTTTTTGGTTACATTTGTTTTGTGTTTGTCCTCTGGTAACTAAACTTGATCCAAATTCTTTAAAATGTGTTTTTGGGTTATTCTTGGTCACAAAAAGGTTACCGTTGTTTTTGCTCCTGATCTTGGTCGTTATTTTATTTCTTCTTATGTGCATTCCTTAAAAGTCTTCCATTCTTTAAGTCCTCATATTCTGAGTCCATGTATGAGGTAGATGAACCTTTCTTGACTTACATTATCATTCAATCTACCCATCCTATTGCACCTCTAGCTCCTGTTGATACATGTTTCAAGTTCTTTGAGCAAACACACTCTTACCGCATGGAACAACTTTCAGATGATGCGTCCCCTATGCCTAATGATATTTAAGATGGTACTCAACCTTTACCATTATCTTCTCAGGTGTCAACAGATCATATGTCTGACCTTGACCTTCTTATTACTACTCGTAAAGATAAGAGATTTTGTACCTATCCTATTTCATCTTATATGATGTCTACTTATTTATCCTTTACGTCTAAATCCTTCTTAGCTGGTGTAGACTTTCTTTCTGTTCCTAAGACCCTTGCAGATGCCCTTAGTCATAATGGTTATTGACATGCTATGGAGGAAGAAATGTTGGCTCTTATGATAAATGATACTTGGGATTTGGTTCTTCTTCCTAAAGGAAAACAGACTATTGGTTGCAAGTGGATTTACACTGTAAAAGTTAATCTAGATGGTTTTGTGGCTCATTTGAAGGCATGACTTATTGCAAAAAGGTATGCCCAAACTTATGGTGTTGACTACACTGATACGTTTGCTCCAGTTACTAAACTCTCATTTGTTCGCATCTTCATCTCTCTTGCGGCTATGCATCATTGGCCATTATTCCAGTTAGATGTCAAGAATGCATTCTTACATAGATAATTACAAGAGGAGATGTACATAGAGCAACCACTTGACTTTGTTGCTCAGGGAAAGTGTAGAAGGGTGTGTCATTTAAAGAAGTCATTATATGGCTTGAAATAGTCACCTAGAGCATGATTTAGTGATGTGAGTCTTAAATTTGGATTGGTGAGGAGTGAGAGTGACCATATAGTGTTTTGCAAACAAACTAACCTTGGTTGTGTTTTACTTGTTTATGTTGACGATATTGTTATTACAGGTAGCGACAAAGAAGGAATCAACAACCTAAGGAAATTTCTTCAAACTAAGTTTTAGACAAAAGACTTAGAAATTCTAAAATACTTCTTAGGTATTGGAGTCATGTACCCCAAGTAAGGAATCTTCCTTTCATATAGAAAATGTCTTAGACTTATTGACTGAGACTGGACTAAAAGAAGCTAAATCATATGAGACACTTATAGAGCCAGGAGTGAAACTAAGAGCAAATTGAGCTCTTTTTACAGAAATACAAAAGATTAGTAGGGAAGCTGAATTACTTGACTGTCACCAGGCTTGATATTGCTTTTCTAGTGAGTGTTGTTAGCTAGTTTATGTCATATCCGATGGATACTCATTGATAAGCACTAATCCGCATTATGAAGTATTTGAAGAAAGCACCAAGAAAAGGAATTGTGTACAAAGATCATTGACATGTACATATAGAGGCGTTTTCCAATGCTAATTGGGCAGGATCTATGGACAGAAAAATCTACTATTGGATAAATGAGCAAAAGCAGAACGTGTATCGAGATTGAGTGCAGAATTAGAATATAA
The DNA here is from genome assembly GCF_003935025.1 of Abrus precatorius. Taxonomy (NCBI): domain Eukaryota; kingdom Viridiplantae; phylum Streptophyta; class Magnoliopsida; order Fabales; family Fabaceae; genus Abrus; species Abrus precatorius. Next base: position 18,587,189 of record NW_020874395.1, on the reverse strand, counting down.
TGCGATGACTCAGACTACCTGTGAGTTAATGTGGTTGAAGCATATGTTGAAAGAAATAGGATTTGGCAACACTAAGCCTATGCAACTTTAGTGTGATAATCAAGTAGCAACATACATTGCCTCAAATCCAGTTTTCATGAACAGACGAAATATATTGAGATGGATTGTCACTTTATTTAATAAAAAGTTCAGCAAAAGCTTATATCCATCTCTCATGTTAGGACAGATGACCAACCAGCAGATATGTTTACAAAGACTTTAAATGGGACACATAGCCATTATATTTGTAACAAGCTGGGCATGATTAATATCTATGCTCCAGCTTAAGAAGGAGTGTTATGAATAACTGTAATAGACTTATTAGAATTAGGATTTATGTTAGTATTATAATAATGGGCTTGACCCATTAGGGTTACATATGTATCCTTAAAAATATAAGCGTCCATATACATTATAGAGTATCTATCTAATTCTAGTACACTAACGTGTGTGTGTCTCTCTCTCTCTTTCTCTCTCTTAATTCAATATCATTATCTACCATTTGAATTTGATGGTAGCATGAAAAGAGGTCTAGTTTGGAGAAATGACATGGATCATGTAACTCATCTAATAAATCTTTTATAAGAGGAATTAGAAACTTATCTTTGACAGTAATGACATTTAATCTTCAATAATCAATGCAAAATCACTAGCTTCCATCCTTTTTCTTGATCAACACAATGGAGCTACCAAAGTTGTTGTTGCTTAGTTGAATCATACCACTAAGCATTTTCTCTATATTTGTTTAATGACTTCCTTTTGATAATAAGTATATTTGTATGGTCTAACAGATATTGAAGTGCTACCTACAATTAAAGGTATCATGTGATCACATGATGTTCTTGGTAGTAGTTGTTTGGGTATGTTGAACGGTTCCTCATATTGTTTAAACTAGTGCTATAATTGAAGATGTTAGTGGATCTTTAGTTAAAGATGTTAGTAGTTCCATTGTGTACCATCCAAAGTTTTACTAGTATAATAAATGACTTGAAAAATCTTACCCTTCTGCTGGCCGAAAACTGGTCCAACAACTGTATCACTGGCTCAAAAGACAAAGACTAGTCAAAAGATATAACCACAGGGGCATTAATTAACGTACTTCTCAGGGCATTAAGAGCATATAAGCAGGCTGTAACATCCTAAAAATTTTAGCCTTAAACGACATATTTCTTTATACACAATCAGGATAAAATGCTGATTTTTGTATATAATCGACTTTATAAGTACCAGTTAACTAAGATCTTTTTATGAGTAAATCTATTTCATAAAATTTTCCAACAATGCAATATTAAGTAATAATGATACATAATAAAAAAAAATTATAATCAACCGGAAATAATTTTTACAAATATGAGTACAGAGTCGATAAATTCCTATCTCTCTATCTATTTCTGAGATGTTTGGATTTTTCGAAACTCCATGGACATGTAGAAGAGAAATGATATTACCACTTAGACCAAGACATAACTTTACTTGTTTAGATAACAATTAAGGTGAAGCAAAGTCAAAAACAATGAATCCCTTTACGATAAACAGATTCATTTTGCAAGTTCATTATTACGGGTAATTCCTACAAAGGATCAGACTAATGATGTATTCAATACTTGAATTCTCTATGTAGATGCTACATAGGACCTAAAATATATGATCATCACAATACATAGGACCTAAAATAAAATTACATAACCAAAATAAATAAAGTCCCAAAGCAATTTCAAAACATATTCCAACATTGGGGCGGTGCTAGTCATCCCCATGCCATCCCTTTGTCATCATTTGATCCAAGATATAAATCTCCCGAATTTGTCATAACCTCAACACCTCTTACTTGCTCATTAGGAACTCATGTCGATTTTCCAAGATGGTCATGATTATGGTATGTGAACAAATACGTGAAGGTTGTTGGGGTCCTAGCCATGCCTCCATAGATATATGTACATAGAGTATGATATATTCTACTTATAGGAAAATTAAAAGAAATACTATAATATAGATCATTTCTAGCATAGTAATATTCCTAGGAATATCATTAACATGTATAGCCAGCTTGAAGTAGCATGTCATCTGGTATTCATTAAACACATAATTAAGCCTATTATGTACAGAACTATCTATTAGTCTAATTACTTCCTGAGGTACCATCATCCTGATTTTCTGAAAATGTTAGTAAGGATGAGCGTCTATTCTATCATTTATAAATCATTACATCACAAAAATCACAATTATCATATAAGAAAAACATATTCATTTCCACAACCAATTCACACTACAAACATAATCACATATACACAATTCCACCATTTGTTATAAGTTATTCAATTTTCTCCTTCCAATACGCACTCCTACTGCAATAGGGATGACAATTAGTAACGTATCCGATGGACACCCACAAAATTTACTCACAATGGGTAGGGTATTTACCTGCTACATAGGTGCGAGTATGGGTATGGGTAAAAACCTACAAATTTTAATAGGAATAGGTGCGGGTATGAGTATCTAAGTACCCACCCCGCCCCATACCCCCCCCCCCACACACACACACACACACACATATATATATATATATATATATATATATATATATACACATACACACACACTTGAACTTTGTTCTACAACTAAGTATTGAATTTTTGTATTATTATACTACTTATGTAAAGTTATATAAGATTAATATAAAAACATATTTAATAATAAAGTAAAGCAAAAAAGTTATTTTGGATTATACTTTTAATAAAAAAATTATTTACTATTTTATATCATTTAATTAGGCTAATACAATTTAATTATTACATAATTGATATGAGATTGACTTTTTTTTAAAAATATTATTTATATATGACACACATAAAATATTTTTCACCCAAATATTTTTGTTAATAAAGTCATATTGATATTTAAATCATAAAGTGAATAATAAATAATAAACATATTGTAAATATTTTATAAATTTTACAATTACCTACTATTACTGGAAACTTATTATTTATTGATAATATTTAAATTTTATTTTTTATATTTTAATTTAAAATAATATTTTTTATGCAACATATGCATTACCAGGACAACTATAATCTATTGAATCTAAATAATATTATTCTTACTATTTATTTACGTTCAGAGAAGTTTTTGAAAAGATATAAAATATAAAAAATTATTGTTAATTTTTATTTAATTTTTTCTTGAAATAAAAAAGTATAATTTTTTTATTATAAAATTTTATTGTGACTATTTTTTTTTATTCAAATTCTTTCTTTCAAAATTTATATACATTATAAATATTTAATTTATTAAAATTATTTTTTTAAAATTTATATTTTTGACAAAATACTTTCGTATAATATGAGTTAAAAATATTAGTATTAATACATATATATATATATATATTATTTTAATTAAATTTATTATTTTTCTTACAATTTCAAATTCAAAAGTTAAAAAAAATATTTTATATATTTACTTTTCGTTGTTAGGACTTGAACTTCTTTGCTCTAACTCTACTCTCATTCTCAAAGTCTGTCTCATTAAAACCTGACAACTATGAAATGTTATTCATTAGAGTTTGTTGTCAATGCCGCCACAAGAAGTCACCAAGTGATCTCACACGAAGGACCACCCATTGTGCAGATATATTTCGTTGTCGCTCTGACATTGCCGATTGATCGAATCTCACACAAGATAGGGTTATTACCGACAAATAACTTGTGTGTTTAGTTTCACTTATTGTTTTTAAGAATTTTAGTTTAGAAAATTATTATATCAAGATATATTTAGCACTTGTGATATTTGAATATTTATTTTTTATCTATGTTTGTATGTTGATCGGCAACTACATATTGCATTTTTGTATTATTATGCTACTTATGTGAAGTTATATAAACTTTTTTTTAATAAATATTTTTTCTCAAACAAGCGCGGGTAATAGGTACAAGTATAGAGATTATTGTTCATACCCAAGCGAGTATGGGGATGGGTACTATAGTATCCTACCCATTGCTATCCCTACAGTGCACTGTGATCATAGACAACAATGTCTCTGACATTTCTTGAGGTCTTACTCAGTTAGGTAAATAGTCGCCGATTAGTCCATGTACATGGATACAATGTATACAATAATCAGATCCCTTAGCAAAGGTATAGTCAGAAAATGAGTGTGAGACCATGTGACGCATTCACTCTCAAAAAGAGTGTGTACACATACGCGAATGTCACTCACCATCCTACGTTTCCCCTATATTTCCATTGTCTTTGGACTATATACCACCAGTGTATCTCTGTAACTATTCACACTAGATCAATTCCTTATTTGACATTTATAGTTAATTTCATAATCATTTCCTTCTCCACTCATAAGATCGTGCTTAGTAAAACACTTCCGACTAAGTCCACCTCACTAACACCATTAGAATATAGTTTCAATTATTAACTCCTTCAAACCAACATCATACTTTATAGCCGCAATTGTTCATATACATATCTCGAAATATAGTCTATACATTTCAACTCACAAATGCAATATCATACTTCATCATAACACCTCATATAGATATATTTCATATAATCACACCATAATCACTCAACATGTTTTGATAACATTCCACATTGAGTACTCATCATATATTTCATGTGAACATATCATAGTCATTCAATCCAAACAACCAAACATGCATATTCTCAGTTATCATTCATACATAATGTATTTCAAACACATTCTCACAAAATCCTTATGTAATAGTGCTCTAATGAGCATAAAATAAACACTTTATTATAACGACAAAATAGAGCTCTTCTTATCTCAACTAGAGTATGTGGAGAGATATTGACAAAGATTAGAGTTCAACTACGGAAGTTCTCCTGAGTACTAAGAGATATCCGTGAGGAATAAAAAAATATGAGAAACGATCAGAGAAAACAATGTTTAATCCAAAGAAATTTACTTGGAGTTGTTTATATCCAATGTCCAAGCTTAGATTTGTGGACTAATCGGAGTTTGAGGGAGTTTTGTCTGAGAGAAGGAAGTGAGAGTTCAAAGAGAATGAGGAAAGAACATAAGTTTTGGAATGAAATGAAGTTTTCATGCTGGAAATATCTTAAATACCCCTAGCCTCGCGTGCTTTCACTTGAGCAAGGAACAACTCGCTTGAGAGACGTAACTCTCGCTTGAGCAAGGTACAACTCACCTAAGCAAGAACACCAAATAGTGGCCTCACCAAGCATTTCATGATATGCTCGCTTGAGCAAGATCAAGCTCGCCTTAGTAAGATGATGTCTAGAAAGTTGAACATTTTTCTTGTGAGTTCTCGCCTGAATGACTCAGCTCACTTGAGTGAGATTACCCCTCGCCTGGGCAAGATGACAGTTGGGCTAAATTTATCCTATCTCGTTTGAGCAAGAATGCCCTGAAAACATGTAGTCCTGGGCGCTTAGTCTTGCTTGAGTGAGATTTGTCTCACTTGAGCGAGATCCACTACACCAGATTTCTACTAAAACACCCTTAAATCATTCTAATACACTGTAACACCATATAATACCCAAAATTTATCAATTTATTAAATAATTGAAAAAGGAGGGTGGTACATGGGCATCATCAAATTTGAATTCCATACCCTTAGCCAATAAATCAAAAAGCTGTTTTGCTATTTTTAAAAAATCTTTTATAAATATTCTATAAAATCTCGCATACCCCAAAAACCTCCTAAAAGATTTCACACATGTGGGAGGGGAAGTTTTCCAATAACTTCTACCTTAGCAGGAACTACCTCTATACCCCAACTAGAAACTTTATGCCCTAAAATAATGCAGTCATCGACCATAAACTGACACTTTTTCCAATTTCAAACTAAGTTAGCCTTTTTACATCTTTGTAAAACTAAATCAAGGCTATGTAAACAATTATTGTAAGTATCACCATAAATAGAAAAATCATCCATGAAAATTTCAATACAAATTTCTATTAAATCAAACAACATCCATTTATACGCAAAAGTATTAGAAGGGCATGTAAAAATAGTTTTCTCTTAGTCCTTCAATGCTACAGGTATTTGTATATAACCTGAATAGTCATCCAAACAACAATAATACTCTTGCCCAGTGAATTTTTCTAACATCTGATTAATAAAAGGGAGGAGAATGTGATCTTTCCAGGTGGTCTCATTAAGTTTTCTGTATAATAAGTTCTTGTTGCTCATTCTCTATAATTGTGGTTCCTCCTTTCTTTGGTATAACCTACATAAGGCTCACCAAAGGGTTGTCAGAAATAGAAAAATAATACCCGTATTTAGTAACTTTATTACCTCCTTTTTCATTACTTCCTTTAGACTAGGGTTAAGCCTCATTTGAGGTTGATACATGAGTTTGAATTCTTCTTCCAAGTGAAATCGATGGGTACAGATGCAAGGGCTAAAACACTTCATGTCATAAATGCTCCACTCAAAGGCTTTCTTATTTTCTATCAAGACTTTCATCAACTTCTCCTCCATAACACCAGTTAATTTAGAAGAAATTATTATAGGAAGAGAAGAGGAAGGAGATAAAAAAGCATATTTATGATTGGAGGGAAGAGGGTTAAGCTCCAATTCTAAGGGTTCTTCAATAGATGATTTGGGAATCTGAGTGTCATGTGTTCCTAAGCTTTCAAAATTCCTAGGTGGCAACTACCTTCTTGGATTTTCGCTCTTCAAGGCCAAGACCTCATCTGTTACTTCCTATATTTCTAGTAGAGCGTCTTTCTTAGGTGTGAGGATTTTCTCTAGAATATGATCCCTCAACTTGCCTATTAACTGCACAAAGTCTAAAGAAAGGGAAGTATCATGTACATAAATAAAATTATAAGAGTCAAAATTAGAGGGGTATGGTCTTTCCTGTGGTTTAGAATGGCTTTCCCAAGATAATGGGAATCTCATTATCCTCCTTTATGTCCAATGTCATGAAATCTGTAAGGAAGATAAACTTGTCTACCTTGACCAAGACATCTTCTACTATATCCCTTGGGTATTATTAGAGATTACAATCCAAAACAGAATGAAGATAATATATTGGCAAGAATGTTAGACCATAAAGAAGTTATCATATCCCACTTAAGTTGGGCTAGTCTCTTTTTGGGGTTCCATACTTTGGAACTTTATGTCCATAATGATGTCATGCTTGCTTTTAGCACTCTGAGGAAAAAATGGCATTCTGTCATCTGGGTGTTATTGGATGAACTATTCTGCTGGCAAGTGATGCCTTTCAGTCTAAATAACGCTATAGTAGATCGATCTGCCAATTGCAAAGAGAGAGCCATTAGATTTATACCTAACTTTCTAAAAACAGAGAGAGACATTAGATTTATACTAGCCCCTAAATTACAAGGAGCTTTATCAAAATGAGAGCTACCTATAATACAAGGAATAGTAAAACTCTCTTAGTCTTTGAGCTTTGGGGTAGCTTTTTCAAAAAGATTGTTGAACACTTCTCATTAAGCCTCATAGTTTTGAATTCTTCTAGCCTCCTCTTGTTGCTTAATATCTCCTTGAGGAACTTAGCGTATTTAGGCATTTGAGAGATGACCTTTACAAAGGGTATGTTAATGTGTAACTTCTTCAAGATTTCAAGGAATTTATTGAACTGTAGGTTTGTCTTATTGTTCCTTAGTCTCTGCAAAAAAAGGATTTAAAGTTCTTGAGGTTTGGGCATCACAGATGGCTCTTCCTTCTTCTTTCGCTCAGTCTCTGTGTCTTCTAAATAAGCACGAGTGTGCCTAAGGGTGCATGACCATGTTGCTTTGTATGTACGAATGTGCTTGTAGCTTTATTCTGCGACTTTGGTATGTTTACAAACAATGTCTTCTCGTTTCTCAATGTAATTGCCTTGACATGTTTGATGAATCCACATTTTATTGATATTTTACTTACCTTTTTCATTTATTTTTAATGAAAAAATGCACTTAGAAATTGTTAATACCATAAAAATCTTAATTGTGTCAATTATTATAGCTTTGTTGTTTTTGGTCCAATTTACATTAATTTTGTAATTATCTTTTGCATTTTACTCATTAGAATAAGTGTGCAGAAAATTTTTGGACAAAATCTATGGGAATTAGGCTCTTAAGAAGAAATAAAGTGAACGTAACTACTTCCAGTAGTCAAAGTAATCACTACAACGAGCTATTTCCAGAGGTCAAGTAAAAGTAATTACTTTCAACAGTGAAAGTAGTCACTATAAAGCTAGATCTGGGATGCGAGATTGTGCGTGTTCACTATCACTAATGATAGTGAACACTACAAGAGTAATTCTTGCAGTGAACTTGCGCGTGTTTACTATTGCTAACCATAGTAATTACGCGCACTGCACGTAATCAATTTCGTTGATAATAATGAACACTACAGAAAGGAGACGTTGCAAAGGGCTATGCGTAAACACTTTCAACAGTAATAGTAATCACTTCAGGAAGCGTTACTTTACTATAAATAGAATTTTTACTTTTGAGGATAAGAGCTTTTTACCATTTTTGATACTTTTCCATTTTAGATACATTTGCAGAAGCTTAGGTCAGACCTTAGGTGATAGCCAAGGGTTCCAAATTAGGGTTAATTTCTACTTCATCTTACTTTCTCTTTCATTACTACTTTGATTTTCCTGAGTTTCATTGAATCTTATCTTTTGTAATGTTGAACTCCATCCTCATGGAGGGCTAAATTTTACTATTAATCTCTAGTGAAGTTCATATGAGTTCTTGAAGTCTTGGGTTTAATGCTAATACTAATTCCTTTCATAAATTTCATCTTCCCTAATCTCTTGAAACTAAGTTAAAGATTAAATGGAAGTTGTTGCTTAATCAGACTCAATTTCATTTTTAACAATGGTTCAAAACTTGGTTTGCTTAATTCTGGGTTTGGTCTAAAAGAGAGAGAGAAAGAGTAGAAGAAGAGGAGCTGCAGAATTTCTTCATAAATCCAATCCTCAGTCGGATTCCTCAAGGTCCAGAGCTTGGAAGTCACCCCCAATCTCTCTCTCTAACTTTTCTAAGGTGTGAAAATGAAAAAAATGAGAAAAGATCTAAAGTTTCTGATCTAATTTCATATTTATAGAATTTTCTCCTTTCACGCGTTATTACTATTTTTCATAAAAGTAACCACGCAGAGGCCGCGTGTTCACTTTCATGAACGAAAGTGATCACACGCATCTTGCTATGCTGGTAAACTCTCTGGAACACTCACTTTCGCCAGCGATAGTAATCACGCACATTGGAACGCTCACTCTTGCTAGCGATAGTGATCACGCACACTTTGCTATGTTGAGGAACTCTTTAGAATGCTCTTTCGCCAACGAAAGTGACAACGTGCATTTGTACTCTTTTGAGAAACTCTCTGGAACGCTCACTTTCACCAACAATAGTGATCACGCCCAGATTCCCCTTCATTTCCAAGCTTTGGAACAATCACTTTCACCAGCGAAAGTGATAACGCCCAACACATCTTTATCAATTCTTGTTCCTTGTCTCCAAATTTGCTACTTTTCATCTATCTTTCTCTCTTAATCCTCCAACCTTATGATCTCAACTCAGAGTTTCCTACAAAATAGGTTCTAATCAGTACTTTTTACATAGAAAATTAACAAAATCTAAACAATTAAACTATTTAGAAATGAATAGAACATTCTCTTATTTTTATGAATTTTCCAGCTTTTTCCATCACGTTTTTCATATCAAATGTATTAAAAACTAAGGTAAAATACTAGTAAAATCTACATTTATCACTTAGTCTAACCGTCCTCTCATCCAAGCGAGAGTGATCTTACTTAAGCGGACAAAGATCTCGCTCAGGCGAGATGAGTCGCTCAGGTGAGGACTCAGAGAAAAAGTGTCTAACTCTCTGGAAGTCTTCTTGCACAAGCGAGAATGACTCTCACTCAAGCAAGAATTGCAGAAAAAGCTTAGGGAACCACTGTTTGGTTTTCTCGCCTAGGAGAGAAAGGGCTCGCTCAAGCAAGAGCGCGTGAGAAATCAAGAGTATTTAAGAAAATCTAACCCCAAAACTTGTATTACAATCTAAGAAACTTTTTCTAACTATTTTTCTCTAAACTCTCTCTTTCCTCCAACAGAGAAAAGCCTCTAAGACTCTGAAGTTACTTTGAATTTGAGCTTAAACCTTAACTATACAAATTTTTGGTGAGTATCTCAGAGCTTGACTTTTTGTTCTCACCTCTATTTCTCTGTTTTCCTCTCACTACGCCAGAAATGAGTTTTTGGAGCGCTAACTTAGACAACGGTCAATAAAAATCGCTTTATAACTATATATTTAGAGAGCGGTTCTCTTATTAACTGCTCTCAGATCTATGCTTCTAAGAGTTGTTCTTTATTAACTACTTTCTAAAGTCACACATTGGAGAGCGGTTAACGAACTGCTCTATAAAGTCATTAAAGTTGTTTATAAATGAAACACGCTCAATGTGTTTCTTCTTCTTAGCTAATAAAGTTGGCCTTTTTTACTGTAAGTTCTGTTCGTCTTCTCTGCTCTTTTATGTTCTCTTCATCTTTTTCTGTTAGTCTACTCTCTTTGTCTTCTCTCACTAACAAATTGATTTTTTTTTTACATCAGTAGATACCTTTTCATTCTCTATTAGCCTGCTCTCTTTATCTTCTTTGCGCTAACAATTAGTTTTTTTTTCATATTTATAGGTACCTCTTCATTCTTTGTTAGCCTGTTCTCTTTATATTTTCTACGCTAACAAATTGGTTTTTTTTTCATACTTGTAGGTACTTCTTCATTCTCTCTTTCTTTCTTCTTCTCTTTGTTAACGGTGAATTATTCATTCTCTCTTTCTCTCTTTTTTCTCTCTATTAATGTTAAAAATCATCCTACTAATTTGTTCTTTTTTTTGTTTGTTTGGTTCATGCAGATATGGACTGTTTGGTTAACACCAAACGTATAAACTCAAGATTCAATTTTGATTTAAACATAATAATAAATTAATTTTACTTTGCAGCAGAAAACTAAAACAAAAAACAAATTTCAAATTTTAGATTCGCGATCTACATTTATACTTCGGAGAGCTGGAACCGCTCTCCAATTTTAACTTTTGAGAGCAGTTGTTTAACTGCTCTTTTAGATAGCGCAAGATTTTAGAGCAGTTTTAAATGCTCTCTAATTTAAAATGGAACCGCTCTCAGATCTCCATTCTGGCGTAGTGCTTTTCTCAAACGATATTCTTCTCTATAATATGTAGGATGACCTCAACCTTTTGAACGATCTTTTTCACTAGTTTTCTTCATTAAACTTGTCCATTGAGGTAAGGAAAGTTATGTTTCATTTTTAAAAACATGATATGTTTGTACTCATGAAAATGTTGTGATCTGATATATGATTGTGAATATATGTTGGACTGAAATATATTTCCTTTGTTTTGATGATCTAAATGAAATATGTTTTGAGCATATATGTATGCATGTTGTGGACTGAGTCTGAAAGTTATTAACTTCTGACAATGAATGATTAATATATGATATAGTTAACAAACTTGAATATAACAGAAAGAGAATAATATGAATAACATGTTGATATAAAGCGATAAGTTAATGCTATAATAACTAATAAAACAAGTGGAGCAATAATGAGAAATATGAAAAAGGAAAAGGAAATATGAAGAGAAATATGGGAAAGGAAAGATGATAAGAACAAGTGTAGATAGTTTAAAGATACATAAGGAGTGCGAAAGATGGAGGCGATTCTAGGAATCTTGGAGAAATGATGTTAACACCTTGATTTAATTGTTTAAACTAAAAGGATGCTTAGTGAATTAAAAACAAGAGGAATTTAAACTCGAAGGCAATTAAAAAGACTAAAATAATTTGTGACAGAAATTAGATGAGAAGAACTTATGGCATATTAGTTTTTGTAATGTTTACTAACCAATCATACTTACTTTATTAACACCCAATGATTATGCAATATTAATATTTTTTTCCTTAGGTAATTACTCCCAATGATCATGCAAGGTAAAATATAGAGAAAACATGATGAGCCTATAAGTTTATTAATTTAATAATAGTTGGAAGAAAAGAATTAAGTTTGATCCACCTAACCCTCTGTCTTGTTTTATCTTGTGGTTCCATTAATTACACGTGGTACAATCATCTACGATGCAACTAATTATGAGATGCTAAGAGTGATCAATTCTTAACAGGAAAAATTTAATTTAACAGGATAAAAACTAATCATTAAAAGAAAACCAATATCGTCGTTAAATATAAAAATCACATATAGTATGTAATAGGATCCACCATAGCCATAACTATGGATTTAGCTACCCTTAACAAAACAAACAATAAAAAAACATGATGAAACAAATTCATAAACTCAAAGGAGAATTTGAATTGAAAGGACCCAAAAGAAAAAAGGGTGGAGGTAGCTCTCATTCTCCAAGGGACACTCAATCACTTGCTTGAACTCTAAAGGAACACTAGTCATCTTGGTCAATGATCTCCAATAACTCTCAATAGTTGATTAAGTCAGAGCTTAGGACAAGAAGATGATGTGTAGAAGGTCCATTTATCATGAGCATAAGGTCTTTTTATATTTATATAGGGTGCGCACTAAGTTCCAAGATCGTCACTCGATCTTTAGTGGTTGAGCTTTATCTTTTTTAATGAAAAGCAGTTTTGTCTACTATCAAAATTTCAGTCGAAATCTTTATTTAAATTTCAAATATGTATTTAGATAAAAGCTCCCACAAGGTTTAAAATTTAAATTTAAACTTTTGAACACATATCTATTCAGCACGATCGTGCATTATCCTCCATCAAGGCCGTGCTAGATAACGAAGTACGCCTATGATGAGTGTGAAGCACAGTTGTGCTTTCTTATGGGGCCAAGTACAATTATCCGATTTTTGCTTAGAATATCCTCATAATGCACCGATAGCTCTTTCATGCTTAACTATGAAAATTAACAATAAAATGAGTGTGAAACACCCACAAAATAGGCTCCAAGTGTATAAATATAAGTCATAAAACACATCAAAATATGGACTTATCAATGTTCTCGCCCATGCGAGAATGCATCTCGCTCAAGCGAGAATTCGTTCGCTTAAGCGAGAAGTCGCGAGAAAAAAGGATATTTAAGGAATTTTCTATTTTAAAACTTGTATTACAAGCCAAGCAACCTTTCCTTACTTTTCTCTCTATTCTCTCTCTTCCATTTCTCAAAGAAAACTTCCTTGAACTTTGAACTACTCTCAAATCTAATCTTGGACGTCTTTCCCGTTGGATTCCTAGGAAGTTCCTTAGAGCTCGATCTTCTAGTCTCGCTTATATTTCTCTATTTTCTCTTTTTTCAAAAGCGCTTCACTTTGTAATATATAGGAAGAAGTTCTTTGGACAATATCTTCCATAAAACTCTTTCCAATGATTTTTTACCTTAAAGATTACGATAGGGGACAATATTCCTTTTGACTACCCTACTAGTGGCAGAATATATTACACCCTTAGCCTGTACATATATAAAGGGATAGTTTAGATGTTAGATGTTGTGAACTATGTGTATACCTTCCACGATTATGATCATATAGGAAGACTAGTTTCATTTATACGAGAGCAGATGATCGGCACAAAGGTTGTTGTCGATACTGGAGATTACTATAAGAAGGACTTACACTAGAAAAGTTAAAAGAGATAGAGGATTTGTTTGATAATGATGATGACTAGGATCATATCTTCCAAGTTGTTGGTATAAAAATAAGCTACTCATTAGGACTTAAATTATTTTGATTATGTAGTTATGTAAATGAAGTCCTCATGTATTTTTGAGTTATGATATGTAAATATCAAATTTTTGTATTAAAATAAAATTCAATACATGTATATTTTTTATTGTTCAAGTAAAAATTTATTTAACAAGATATAATGTTGTAAATATTTATCTTTTATCATTTTGAATATCTATACATTTTCATAAATTGAGTAATAAAAGTGAAAATTTTAAAATTTTATCAAATTTTTATATTATGAGTATAAAGAAATTTACTTTATTTTTATTTTATTATTTTATTTCTATGAATTTTAAATAAATGAGTAATAAAATTAAAGACGTCACAATAATTAGTGAAGTGAAAAAGTATAAATCTTCGTTATTACAAAATTAAACACTATGCTCAAATTTATATTCTTTAATTGTGAATTGTCATTATTACAAAATTCCTTTTTGATATATATTAAATAAATATAATATATAATTATTGTAAAAACTTATTTTTATAAATATATCATTCAAAACTATTTTATTAAATAGCTTATATAATATTTAAGTTTAATTTGATGTAAAATTGTTTGTAGCTTTGATAGTATTAATGTAAATTTTAAAATTTTATATTAAATAATATTATATATATATATATATATATATATATAATATTTCAAGAAACAATTACTATAATACAAAAATTATTAAAATTTGTTGAATTGGTTTATTAAAATAATCCGACTGCTCAAATTGATTGAGTCTTGTGGGGAGGAGGTAATAAGGTAACATTTGAAAAATGCTACGTGTACAACAAACAAATTGCAGCAACATCATGAGCATAAACAAGTTAAAATTTGTAATGATTTTGTGGATGATAAAGAATAAAAAAAAAGTATTTATTTATTTATATTTTTACTTCTATGTCTCTTCTTCTTTTTTTTCATTATTATTATTACCTTATTGTTAGAATTTTTTTTAATCTATTATGTAATTTCCATTATATAATGACTATTATGAAATTACCTTTTCCCTTCGAGATCTTGAATTATATTACTCTCACAACACAATATATGGTTCTCATACAATTAAGGGTTTAGAAAGCACTAACCTGAATCGATTGTTTCTTAATGTTACTTTTCTTTTTGATGTCGTTGATCCCTTAGTATTTTCTCCAACTCTTCCTTCCTCTTTGAGCTCCTCTCTCATACTTGCCGACCATCGATGAACTGATCGGATTAACCAACCAAAGTTAGCCTCCGTCATTATATATTGAACAGAAGCAAAAGCTTTAGTGACAGTCAGACGATAATAAAAAGTCATAGCAAATCCCGTCGCTACTTGGACTAAAAAACAAGTAAGTGTAATTCCTCCTAAATAATAAAATATGTTTACATGGGGAGGAACGTATTTACTGGTTATATCATCGACAATCGCCTGAATCTCAAGACATTCTTCGAACTAATCATAGACTTTATTGAGATAGGTAAACTAAGGTACCCCGAGAACCGGATGGTTGAGAGAAAGTTTCTTTCTCGCATATACCGTGAGCTCATTTAGAGACCGTGAAAGTGAAAAATAAAGAATGTCGTAACTCCTATTTGATAACTGTTTTTTAATTTATATGAAGGATGAGAGGAAGGTTTCCTTATAATTGTATTTACAATTATACCCTCAATGACTATATATTTTATATTTAACCACTATCATATTAAATCATTAATTAGAGTCATGCTATAAGTTACATAGGCCACTATAATAAGATTATTAAAATAATCTAACACTTATTTCTAAATGATTTTCTTCTTTAATTTTGCAGCTTCTCTTTTGATGCTCTGATTTTGTTTCAACAAGAAAATTTTGTTCTCCCTCCCCTCTTCATTTTTTCTCTCTGTATTTTAGTTTTGTTGTTTCCCTTCCGTGTTTTTTTTTATTCTCCCATCTCTTTTCCATTCTCACTCCTTTTATGATCATTTTTTATTTTTTTAGTCTTTTTTGCTCTATCTTATTTTCCTTTTCCATTTTTATGCATAAAGTTTTGGTACTTCCTTTTTTTTTTTTAAATTTTTTTCATGATGTTTTAAAAATTATTTTTCTTAAAAAAATAGAATTTATTTTTATCTTTTTTTAAAAAACAAAAATTAGAAAAGCTAAAACTACTTTAAGACAAATTGTTTGTATTCATAATAATTATTTTTTATATTTAAATTATAATTTTTTAATTATATTTAAATTAAATTAACTAATAAAAAATATATAGATATACTAGTACAATGCACAAGTATATTTACTGATATTAATATAAGAAAAAAATTAAGGAGATATCTGGTAAGATTTTTTCTAAAATTTATTAGGAATTTTAAGTTGTAAATGTTATATTTTATATGTGGAATGAATATTTAAAAAAATAATGTTTTAAAAAGTTAATCAAACTTTTCAATAAAATATTCATATGAAAAGGGTAAATTCTAAAATATTTACCCAAGCAAATTTTTTATAATATAAAAATACAATTATATTTTCTAATATATAATTTACTTAAAAATTATGATAACAAAATAATTTTTTTATATTTTTTGGTTTTCTGGTTAAGTTGTAACAATTTCTTTTATTTAATTGGTTAAGCTATAATAATTCCTATTATTTAATTCACATCTTCGGTTGTTTAATTTTTTAAAAAATATTTAATATAATTATATTTAATAAAATTCAAAATCAACGTCACCAGCTTAAACTGAAACTCGATCGACCGTATAACAGGGACGGGTTGTTTAAAATTTATTATTATTATTAAAAATTGAGATGTAGAAAAGAACCTCAGCAAAACCTACTCCAAAATTTTCCCCAAAACTAGAAACCGCGGAGCTGGGAAGGAGCTGTGTGGTAGTCCAAAGCTTTTTGAAAAAGCCTCGTTAATGGTTTTCCTAAAACGCAACACCTTTACCTCTTCTCACTGTTAGAACTATAAAACCAATCAGCCCTCAGTTGAAGAGTAACAATCATCAACTACAAACCTTTGTTGGAAAATGGAGACAGAGACAGAGATAATGGCGGTGGAGAAGAGGGAGATGATCAACAATGTGTTGTGCCTTTTGACGGACCCAGATGGAACTCCTTTGGGTGCTCCTATGTACCTTCCTCAAAACGCTACTCCTCAACACCTTAACCAGATTGTCAATAAGCTTCGAAACAACGTAAACCTTTTCTTTTTCCAATTGTTATTATTAGTTTCAAATACATATTTGCTCCCTCTTACGAATTAGTTCTTCACTCCAAAAACTTGTGTTTTAGTCCCTAAACTCGTGTTTGTTACATTTTAGTTTCTGTCGTTTTAATATTATTAGAAAAAATTATTGTTCTATCAAGTTTGTGCTATTGAGTTCCGAGTGTTAAAATGATACCAAAGGGTAACGAAACACTTGTTAGGAACTAACAGGTAAGTCTCGAATTTATAAATGCGTCTCAATTGTAGGGATCAAATATGTATTTTAACCCCCTCCTCCTCCTCCTCCTCATCATCATCATCATCATCATTCGTTCTTCTTATTATTATTATGACGTTGCTTGATTATCTATTTTCTCATTTTAGGAAGAGAAATTACCGTATGCTTTCTATATATCAGACGAGGAGCTCCTTGTGGCACTAGAAACGTACTTGCAGAAAAACAAAGGCTAGTCTTGTTTGATTTTAATTCATTCTTTTATTTATTTTATTTGTACTAATGTTTTCTTTTCCTTTGAAATGTTAATTTCATATTTCAGTCTCAGTGGAGAAGGCATTGCCTATAGTTTGTCAACCTCAAGCTATATTCAGGATTCGTCCTGTGAATCGCTGTTCAGCAACTATTTCTGGTATGCAAGACATGGGGAATTGTGTTTTCCATTCATGTGATGACACAATGTTGTATGCAGAAATTTTATCCTGAAATGTGGTGATGGATGCTGTCTATGTTAAACACCAGAGTGGACTGACTGTGGAAGATTTTAGCTTAAATATGTATTGTTGTCATGTTCTCCGGAATTTATGTGGTTGGGATTGTTTGTATTTTGTAGGTCATGCAGAAGCTGTACTTACCGTTGCTTTCAGTCCTGATGGGCGACAACTGGCCAGTGGTTCTGGCGATACCACTGTTCGGTTTTGGGACTTGAACACTCAAACACCATTGTTCACTTGCACAGGTTTGATGTTTAAAGATGATAAAGCTAGTCTTGGGATCTGCCTGAGAAAAATTGTGTTTAATTAAAGCAAGAAATAATTAATTGTTATTTATGTATCCTTCTCTTAGTACAAGAATATAAATGATCAAACTCAAGGAAATATTGGGTTATGCTCATGATTACATTGCTAGAAACAAATTCTTTAATTGATTGCATAGGCTAAATCTGTTTCTGATGGATCCCTGTTATCAGTAGTATGCTACAAGAACAGGGAGGGAATATAGAGAATCAACACATGTAGCTAAGGATACTGAGGAGAATATTTCCTTTTTATTAGGGTAAGGTAGAAAATGGGACATAAGGGGAATATTCATGCTGTTACTGTAAGTTCTGGAGCATAACCGGATACTAAAGGAATATTGTTAGGTGCGAATTTGGTTGGGAAGGAATGAGAAGAGGAAGGATAGGAAATGTGAAGGCAAGTGGGAATTTGGGATTGGGAGGGAGATTACAAGTATCTCAAATCAAATGTTGGTTTCTTTTATTTTTTCCTCTTCTGAGGAATTATAGAGGTCTGCATCTGCCATGAGTAGCTAGTCATCATCGTTCCGTAAATGAATATCAGTTTCTATTTTTCTCATGCTGCCATTCCTTTTCTTATATTATTTTTTTCCAATTTTAATTAGAATGTGTCATAAACTGATTTTATGCAGGACACAAGAACTGGGTCCTTTGTATTGCATGGTCACCAGATGGAAAACATCTTGTAAGTGGGAGCAAGGCTGGAGAACTTCATTGTTGGGACCCGCAAACGGGAAAGTCATTAGGCAATCCATTAATTGTAAAATCTTTAACCTTGAATACCAATTTCTATTATAAATTTTATTTTTTCCCTCCTAATTTTGCATTGAAGCATGTTAATAATTGTTGAATTTGGGTTTAGACTTAACTTAACCCCAAAAGTTAGCTCGTAGGGTGAGGATTGCTTTAACTATTATAAGCTCTTATTTAGCCATACCTATAGTTCACGTGTGACTTCAACAATAAGTTTGATTAATACTGATTGTGCTTCTACTCTTCTTCCCTTTCCACCCCATTTATTAAAAATGAAAGAACATCATGTTTTATTGCAAAGATGTTTTAAACGAATTGTTATTTATTTATTTTTGGTTTCATAGTTGAACAATTATTTTAATTATTTTTATTATTTGAGTATTTATGTTGATAACGAATGTTGTTCAAAGTGTTTTTATCATTATAACATTTCTTTGATAAGAAAATTCATATTATACTAAATGTAGGGCCATAAAAAATGGATTACTGGTATCTCATGGGAACCTGTCCACTTAAATGCTCCATGCCGCCGCTTTGTAAGTGCCAGCAAAGATGGGGATGCTCGTATATGGGATATCTCTTTAAAGAAATGTCTTATGTGTCTCAGTGGCCACACACTTGCTATAACTTGTGTAAAATGGGGTGGAGATGGTGTAATTTATACTGGGTATTATCTTCCTCTTTCCTTCCACTTTCTCTGAAGTTTTAAGTCTGAGTATTTATTTGTAATCATTTTTTCTCTCTTTCTTTTTTGCATGTATTAGGATATTAGTACAGTAGCTTTGCTGCTATATCAAGTTCTTAATTGATGTTTATGAGACTCATTTTATTTGGTCATTGGGCTCATATCTCTGTTTCTCAACAAATATAGTGTACTTCAATCTTTAGGAAAATTATTCCTGCATACCCATGCTGGAAACAAAACTCATTTAAGTTAAATTCTCATTTTATGATTTTACTCATGTCTATCTAAGTTTGTAGATTGTATTTTTAGACCTTTAGTTCAACTGATCCTGATGTTCATTATGTTATGCCGTGGGGTTTCCCCCCTTTTTGTTTAAATTAATGGCTATTTATGACTCTAATTCTGTATTACTGTTTGGAGCCTAATTATGTTATTTTATTATAGCTCGCAGGATTGTACAATCAAAGTATGGGAAACTACACAAGGGAAGCTAATTCGTGAGCTGAAGGTGAACCTCATCCCTTTGTGGTTGAATGCTATGCTACTTGCAGTTTAATTTTATATGTGTTTGTTTTGAAGGTGATTTTTTATATGCATGACTCCTTTGTTTCATTTAGTGCCAACTTTTTCCCTCATATTAGTTATTTGATATTATCATTCATGTGTATTTTATGCTAATCAGATGTAGCTGCCAATTGGACTTTCCTTGCTTCAATCTTGAATGATTTTGCATTTTTACTTTGTGTTTTGTTTTTATTCTATGTTAGAATGTTAGCACGAACTTTATATAAAATCATCTAGCAGTTAGGGTTGAGGGTTTAGGCTCTATGATTTAGGGTTAACCCTAAAAACTATACTCTCTATAGTTGATCAAACTTAATTTAATCCATAATTTCAAGAGAATAAAAAAAATTGTATTTTTAGTTTTATTTTAGTTTTAACTTTTAATTAGTTCTATTATGAAAATTCTTCTCTCGTTTTTTAAATTTTAATAAATTTATGTTGGAATTTTTTTTTGTGGAATTTTATTTTCCCATGTTGAGGGCAACATTGTAGTTTGTTCCTTTGAATTTCTCCTTTCTTGGTTGTTTTCTGTCTTGTTTTGTTTAGAAGGATTCCTTATCCTCCATTCTTCTAATATGCTCCCTTCTCTTCTTGAATTTTTTCTTTTTTAAAAAAGAAAATCTATCATGGAATAACAAGAAAACAATTCTGGTATAGATATAGAGGAATATGATGACAAGTTTTTATTCTTGTTTTTACATCAAATACATCGCATGTATTTTGCCTTAAACTTCCTACTGATATTCAACCCTTATGTTTTTTTCTGTGATGACGGCAATATATTGTCTTTACTTTCCATACTAATTTTTTTTTCTTTTTCATATTTTGCAATTAATTCTAGGGCCATGGGCATTGGGTTAATTCTTTGGCATTGAGCACTGAGTATGTTCTTCGCACTGGAGCTTTTGATCATACTGGAAAACAATATTCATCTCCGAACGAAATGAAGAAGGTAACTTTTAGTTTGTTTAGTAGCCATGTAAGTTAGCCCTTTGAACCATAGTAGTTGCTAAATGGCTGGTTAGATTGGTAGGTCCAAACTCAGACTGGGCAGGTAGTAGGTTTGTAGAATTGGATCACAGTTCATCTGACCTCATCAATCCTGTGGTTTGAATTGTGAGGATTGTCTTGATTCTAACTTGCAATGGAAATTTTTTCTACTGGAAAAGAAAAATTCATGGATCAAACTGTAGTCTTTCATAGTGGAAGGCTAACCGGAATGCCAACAGGCAGCTTGCTTCTTGGAAGATATTATATTTACATTATCCCAACTGTGTTTTTCTTTTGAACAAAGAGAGTTGTGTTTTACTGTCATATTTAATAAAGATGCTTAAAACAAGTTATAAAAATATTAGCTATAGATATTCTAAAATTCTCATATTTTACCTAATTATCTTTAAAATCTTAATTTAACTTGTAAATTTTCCCTTGCTCCTAATTTTTAAGAAACCAAGTTGAATATTGAATCAATGTGACCTTTGAGTTATGGTTCAATCAGTTAAATATGTAGTTGAACCATAATTAATATATTAAACTATGATTGAACTGGAGATTGCCAATTTATTGTCTGACTGTTCAAGTGGGTGGTTTGGTCTCTTTTTAAAGCATGACTTGTTCCCTAAATCTATATTTCTATTACCATTGGGAAATTACCAAACATATTTATTATTATTTCAATTTATTTGTTCGATGAAATGCATGGTTCCTCTTTTGTGGAGAACTTTAATTAAAAAATAGATAATTTCAGATAAAAGCCTAAAATAGATAATTAAATAAATATCAACAGCTACATATCTATCTTTTGGTTGATTCCAAAACGAAGTATTTTTTATGGTGCCCAATGGCATTGTTTTGTTCATATAGCCAACCCCAAGTAATGGGATTGCGGGATTAGGCCTGATTGTTATAAAAATGTTATTTGAAGTTACTTATTATTTTTAAGAATTAACATTTTTTAATTACTAATTTGATGTTTTTTAGGTTTGTAATTTTGTATGCTTTGAAATTTGAACTCTTGTTCTGCTTGGTGCCTTCCATATTGCATCATGACTTCCATGGTTCTTTGCTTAGAAGGATGGATTCTGTCCAACCTTTCTTTCAGATTATATTTTTCTTGTCTGATATTTAATATTTATGCTGCTGATGAATGTAGGTTGCTCTTGAAAGGTACCAAGCAATGAGAGGCAATGCCCCTGAAAGATTGGTCTCTGGATCTGATGATTTTACCATGTTCCTTTGGGAACCTTTTATCAGCAAGCACCCGAAAACACGCATGACAGGTCATCAGCAGGTACAACTTTTTCATTTTTTCTCTTTACATTTAAAGAATGATAATGAAAATAAACCATAATTATCTTCAAATTGAAATGTGACTTTAGTTTTTATCAGCTTTATTGAGAAGCTAACTAGGCTTAGAAATCTTTTCTGATATAGTATGGTTTCTTCGTACTAAAAAACATGATGAGGTCAAACTCCACGAGTAGCAAAAGAAGGTTCTTCAGTTTGATCAATTCAAATTGTAATAAATATTTGCTGATGCCCATTTTTTATCATTTTTTGCTGGCTGAAGTTGGTTTCATTGTTATGCAGATTTAATCACAAAATTAATTTATGACTTTGTTTATCTGCACATTCCATCTTTTAGGCTTAATGATGAAAGTTAAACTTGTTTACTGGCAGCTTGTGAACCATGTCTATTTTTCACCTGATGGGCAATGGGTGGCAAGTGCATCTTTTGATAAATCTGTGAAGTTATGGAATGGCACCACTGGGAAGTTCGTTGCTGCCTTTCGAGGCCATGTTGGGCCTGTTTACCAGATAAGGTACAGCATAATAATTCCATCTTACCTCAAACTGGAAGCCAAGGATTTTTAATTTAGAACTGAAATAAAGTATATTGGCTTTTACTACAGCTGGTCTGCAGATAGTAGACTTCTTTTAAGTGGCAGCAAAGATTCAACACTTAAGGTAAGCATAATTTTCCTTTTATAAGAAAGGATATGTATCATGAACAATTTTAGTTTAATTTGTACATCTGAAATTTTCAATTTATTTGCTAAACAAGAACTTTGACCTTTCATTATGTATGGTTTTCAAGGTTTGGGATATCCGGACACGTAAGTTGAAGCAAGATCTTCCAGGCCATGCTGATGAAGTATGTCTGTTCACGTACCAAAAGATTGAATAATTTTTTAAATATTTTTTTCATACTGGTGGCTGACCGAAGTCTATTTTCCTTCGTGAAGGTTTTTTCTGTTGATTGGAGTCCAGATGGAGAGAAGGTGGCCTCTGGTGGCAAGGATAAAGTCTTGAAGTTGTGGATGGGCTAGGCTAAGTTTTGGATGAATAGTGGGTATCTACAGTCGGTGTATCTCAATGGTTGGGATGCAAGATCCTCTTTAAATTACATAGACAACCTATAAGATGTGTATCAGAACTGTACTCTAGATAGCCATTTAGAATATAGGCACTGGAAGAAGTTGCTCAAATTGTGTCTCAGAAAAGTGGTAAAGAAGCGGATGGGTGCCTATCATATACTTGAAGGTATATATATATACCAATGTTTTGTTGTCTGCTCCGACGTCTGTTTTTTCTGGGTCTCCCCTCTCATTATGATCGTAGGCGCATTGTTTGTCAATTACATGGTTGTCATTTTTTTTTTCCTTTTGGTCAATAATGGCTATCATTGATTGAACAGTAATAGGGTTCATTTGTATGAACTCAGAATTTTGGCAGTTTGACACCTGATAAAAGTAGGGACTGAATGTGCAAAAGGGCTAGCCAGAGGATGGCTCTCTGTTGGCCATGACACTTCCAGTGTTTGAACAGAGTATTATAAGGATTGAGATATTTAGATAAAGAAAATTAAATTGCATCATCAATTTAATTGTTTTCATTTTATAAAATTGTGTTTAGATTGTTATTGTGAAATTTAAATGCAAACATAAAAAAGAAACGCAAAAGTAATGTGATAGGCATAGGGTTGAATTTGTCTGTAATGCAGAGAAATGGGTTCGTGGACTTTCTACGAGGAGTTTCTGCAGTTGTGTTTATAATATTGAATGAGGATCGATATTTTGCACCAAGAGGATAGGGCATCACTCATTCAATTTCTCATTCATGTCCCTTTTTCAAATTCAAATTAATTTTATCCTCTTTTATTTATTTATTGTTACCCTTAAAATATAATTTTAATTAAATAAGACATAAAAATATTGTTGATGCACCTATAAAATATCTATACGATAAGAGTATCATATTTTTATGATAGTTTTTTAAAATAATAAAAAATACAAGTATTGGATACTATGGAACGATAATTTATTAAAATAATAAAAAACATAAATATCAGATATCATGTAACAATAATTTATTAAAATAATAATTTATTATCAATCCACTTCAATGAATATATATCTAGTTATAATACGTCAATTTATGTTGAGACGATAATTTATTAAAATAATAATAAAAAAATATCATTCATACATGAGCAATATTACTGCAATCTTTGATAAAAAAAAATTAGAGACAAAAAATTAGTTTTAAAAAATCCTATTTTAAGAATTTGTTTTTCAAAATGTATTATTTAAGTAAAAAATTCAATATTATTTGGTATCTCAATCACGGTTTGACGGTCTGGATTCCGAAAGAAGATGATCCAGTAATGAATTATAGTATAATTCATTTGGATTAACATTAGCTTTGTCGTCTCACACATTGGGTTTTACAGAATCATATTGTTTGTGTGTGTAGACTACAAGGTTAATAAGATGGTAAAAAAGAACTATGCAGATGTGAGGTCGTGTTTGTAAGAATGTGTTTAGCATTGGAGATTAGAGTCTGACTTAGTTAATATGGTAATTGTTTCATGTTAGTACCTGGTGCATAAATCAGAAAAGGTCGTTTTTATGTAGTAATTCCACTTTGAACTTGATGAGTTATAACAATAACCATCATTAAATAGAAAACATATATTTAATGAGTATTTGCACAAGGAGTATGGGGGTCCTGGGACATTGTTGGAGGAGCCATTCACGGATATGTTGGTTGCTTCTAAAGAAGAGGAAATTACCAGCAGTTCTGGCAGCAAGGG
Organism: Abrus precatorius; assembly: GCF_003935025.1. NCBI lineage: Eukaryota > Viridiplantae > Streptophyta > Magnoliopsida > Fabales > Fabaceae > Abrus > Abrus precatorius. The sequence continues at coordinate 18,562,102 of NW_020874395.1, read as the reverse complement.
CGTCACTATTATGGCACAAAATTATGTTGATAAGGATGGGGAAGTTTGGAACTCAAAACTACAACGACTTCCACTTTACAACTTTTTATCTTTTACAGTGTCAAGATTTCTTATTTGCTTGTAACTAATGGACGCTTTAACAAAACAAAAAAGAAAAAACTATATCACTTGTAATAGATTTCGACATTTGCTATTTATCTTCTTCATGGTGCTATACAAACATGCTGTCGCAGGAACATGGTTATCTAATTGAAGCTGTGATTGGTAATGGAAGAGAAATTGTAGTTCGAAGTTGGAATCTTTGTTGAACTTTGGCCATATATCATGTTAGGACCAGAGTATCAGTATAATAACACAACTAAAATAAGAGATGAAAAATAAGAGCCAATAAAGACAATATAAAATTATCACAGAAGAAAAAAAAATTACACTACTCCTCACTCTAAAATTTACTCCTCAAAATAGGAGACTATTACTACCAAGTACAAGCTCGGTGTAATACAAAATGAGAGGAAAGAGAGGATTTTGAAATGAATGTTAAGGGACCCTTATGCCTCCTTTTATAAGCCAAAGAGGGTCCCTTCCATTTTAACACACACGATGTGGGACTTCTATCATTCTCCCACTTGAAGATTATGATTAAGTTAATCATATCTTCACACATTCCTAATATATTACAATTATATGTTGCTTATATTCTTAATAGGCCATACAAGGATCGACACTATGTAAACTTGTCATTGTTCACTGGCTTTGTCATTATGTCTGCTATGTTGTCTTTGGTGTGAATCTTTTGCATATCCACTCTACCTTCCTCTACTACTTCACGAACAAAGTGGTATTGTATACCTATGTGCTTTGTTCTGGAATGAAAAGCTGGATTCTTTGCAATATGCAAAGCACTTTGACTGTCACAATACACAGTAGTAGTCTGCTGTTTGTGCCCAAGTTCCTCCAATAGCCTTTGAATCCAGATTGCTTCCTTGCATGCCTCAGTAGCTGCCATGTATTCAGCTTCTGTAGTAGACAAAGCCACAACAGTCTGCAACTTAGATAACCAGCTTACTGCCCCTCCAGCAAGTGTAAACACATAACCAGTAGTAGATTTCCTTTTATCCAGATCTCCTGTAAAATCTGAATCAACATAGCCTTTCACAATAAATTCTGATCCTTCAAAACATAATGCAACATTAGAGGTTCCTTTTATGTATCTAAGGATCCTCTTTACAACATTCCAATGCTATCTACCAGGATCTGCCATGTACCTACTGACTGCTCCCACTGCTTGTGCAATGTCTGGTCTAGTACAAATCATGGCATACATAAGGCTTCCCACCGCTAATGCATACGGCACTCGAGACATTTCCATCCTCTCCGCTTCATTGCTAGGACACATACTTGAGGATAATTTATAACTGACAGGAAGTGGGGTAAAGATTGGCTTACAGTCTTGCATATTGAAGCGCCGCAAGACTTTACGAAGATAATTCTTTTGAAAGAGCCAAATCTTCCTATCTTTTCTGTCTCGGTGTATTTGCATCCCTAAAATCTTGTTTGCTGGTCCTAAGTCCTTCATATCAAACTCCCTAGCTAATTGTGCCTTCAATTCTTGAATTCGATCTTTGCTGGGGCCTACCACCAGCATGTCATCCACATACAACAACAAAATGATGAAATCATTATCACCAAACCTCTTGTAATACGTACAATGGTCTGAACTCAGTCTGTTGTATCTGAGGCTAATAATGAAGGAATCAAATCTCATGTACCAACACCTTGGCGCTTGTTTTAAACCGTACAAAGATTTGGTCAACCTGCAAACCACGTCTTCCTTTCCTTGTTCTTCAAAACCTTCTGGTTGGAGCATATATATTTCCTCTTCAAGTTCTCCATGTAGAAAAGCAGTCTTTACATCAAGTTGCTCAAGATGTAAATCAAATGCAGCACACATTGCCAGAACAATTCTGATTGTGGTTAATCAGACAACTGGAGAGAATATCTCGTTGAAATCAATGCCTTCTTTCTGAGCATATCCTTTAACCACTAATCTTGCACGATACCGCTCCACTTGATCATTACCATCTCGTTTGATTTTGTAGACCCATTTACAACCAATGGCTTTTTGATCTTTTGGAAGTTCAACAAGTTTCCATGTCTTGTTTTTATGTAAGGCCTCAATTTCTTCCTGCATTGCTGTCATCCATAATGAAGCATCTGAACTCCTCAAAGCCTCATGAAAGGTTGATGGTTCTCCTTCATCTGTTAGAAGACAATATGCATCGTGGCTTGCCATCACATAGTCTGAGTGCCAAGATGGTCTCCTTATCTCACGTCTTGTTTGTTGAGTTTCTCCATCATTGGCATCATTTGATTCTTGTTCTCCGTGCTCTTGTTCTGCTTCAGAGTTGTCATCTTCTTTAGCTTTCCTTTCTATCACTACTGAAGTAGTGTCTTTGGTAGTACTGTCATCTTTCTGCTCCTTTTGCAGTTCATTTTCTGCAAAGACTACATCTCTGCTAACAACAACCTTGCAGGTAGTGGGATCCCACAAGCGATACCCCTTAACATTGTCAGCATAACCCAAGAATATACATTTCCTGGATTTTGGATCCAGTTTTGTTCTTTCTTGGGAATTGTACATCACGTACACAAGACATCCAAACACATGTAATGAAGAATAATTAGGTGGCTTTCCATTCCATATCTCCATTGGTGTCTTCAAACCAATTGTTGTTGATGGTGATCGGTTTATTACATAACAGACAGTTTTCACTGCTTCTGCCCAGAAAGATTTAGCCACTCCTGCTGTTCTTAGCATAGCTCTTGTTCTTTCTAGAAGAGTTCTGTTCATCCGCTCTGCTACACCATTCTGCTGAGGTGTATAAGGCACTGTGAATTGCCTTGAAATACCCTCTTGCTTGCAAAATGTCAGAAAATCACCATCTACATATTCTCCTCCATTGTCTGTCCTTAAGCACTTAATTCTTTTTCCAGTTTCAAGTTCTACTAGTGCTTTGAATTCCTTGAACACTGGAAACACATCTGACTTCTTTTTGATTGGGTACACCCATAATCTCCTTGAGTGATCATCAATGAATGATACAAAATATTTTGCTCCTCCAATAGATACTTCTGGTGATTCCCATACATCAGAATGAATCAAGTTCAGTATGTGTCTGCTTCTTGTAGTCACGTTGCCAAACTTCAATCTATGCTGCTTACTTGTCACACAGTGCTCACAAAATGGTAAGGTTACCATTTTGAGTCTGGGCAAGAGATTACGTTCTGCTAGAATTTTCAGGCCTCGTTCTGACATATGACCAAGTCTACGATGCCACATCATTGTTTCTTCTTCTTGACTAATTGCAACTGATGCATCTGCTTCTTTCAACGTATCTCCCAAAAGCATGTATAAATTGGTTGTGATCTTTTCTGCTTTCATCACCACCAAGTTGCCTTTAACCACTTTCAAGATTCCACCTTCAATATGGATCTTGCAATTGAGGTCATCCAATTGCCCAATGGACAATAGATTCTTTTTCAAGCCTTTCACATGTCGTACTCCTTGAATTGTACGAATAGTACCATCATGCATTTTTAATTTGACAGTACCAATTCCAGAAATTTCTAGGGCATGATCATTTCCCATGAACACGGATCCTCCTGAGATAGGTTCATAATTGTAAAACCAGTCTCGACATGGAGTCATGTGCCAGGTTGCACCTGAATCCAATATCCAACATTCATGAAGTTGTCTTCCACCTCTAGATTTTACTGCTTCACTATATAAGATTTCACCATCATCTGAAGTACTTGCAACACAACCTTGAGAGGTTAATGCTTCAATATTCTTCCCTCCTCCACTCTTCTTGTTCCAATAATCTTTCTTCACGTGCCCTCTCTTGCCACAGTTGTAGCATTTGAGGTTCTTCCTTCTCTGAGATTTTGATCTACCATGATTCTGGCTCCCACTGGAACCACGTTCCATTGATCTTCCTCTCATCATTGTCAATGCTTCTGCCTGTTTAGAGTTTTCCAGTCTATCTTCCTTATTCTTTCTCCTGGATTCTTCTTCAAGAACTGCTCCAACAACATCATCAAAGGATAGACGACCGATAATGTTGTTGTTTGTTATATTGATGATGAGTTGATCATATGAATCTGGTAAATCTGGAGTAGAAGCTCCGCACGTTCATTTTCTACTATGTTGAAATCTGCGGCTGTAAGCTGAGCAAACAGCGTATTCAAATTGTTGATGTGGTCCGTTACTAATGTGGACTCACTCATTCGAAGAGTGTAGAGTTTCCTCTTCAAGAATATTCTGGTGTAAAGTGACTTGACCTCGTACAACTTGATCAGTGTGTCCCAAATCTCCTTTGCAGTCTTCTTCTCTGCAACACTGGATAACACTGAATCAGCCAATGCTAAGTGCAAATTGGCAACAACATTGTTATCCATTTCTCTCCATTTTTCTTCTGAAATATCTGCAGGTCTGCCTTCAATTGCATCAAGACAATTGTCTTTCCTCAAAATTGCTCTTATCTTCAATTTCCACAAGGAGAAATTACTCCCATGAAATTTCTCTATCTCATATTTTGTTGCCATAATTTTTCTCTTAATTATACCGACTTATGTAATTTTCACTGTGAATAGTACTACCTACTAGAACAATAATAATGGTAGACTGTGAATAAGTACACACTATATTTGCACTTTTACACTACCAAAATTGTATATCCAGTAACAAGAATAATTCTTTTCTGATGTGGCAGATCAGATAATACTGCAATCACAGAGCATACTAAGAATTTTCTCTAGCACTATACCAATGTACACTACAGCGGAATAATATAAATAACCTAGTGGCTCTGATACCACTGTTAGGACCAGAGTATCAGTATAATAACACAACTAAAATAAGAGATGAAAAATAAGAGCCAATAAAGACAATATAAAATTATCACAGAAGAAAAAAAAATTACACTACTCCTCACTCTAAAATTTACTCCTCAAAATAGGAGACTATTACTACCAAGTACAAGCTCGGTGTAATACAAAATGAGAGGAAAGAGAGGATTTTGAAATGAATGTTAAGGGACCCTTATGCCTCCTTTTATAAGCCAAAGAGGGTCCCTTCCATTTTAACCCACATGATGTGAGACTTCTATCATATCAGGTATTCAATCAGGAGGATAATCAAATATGAAAAAGGCAAACAAATATTGTTGTATAAGACAAACAAATAACGTTGTATGAGACACCTTACATGTCACAATTAACTCCCACCTTCTGAGATGCTCTGCAGAGAGGGACACCACGATTTCAGCTGAGTAAAGCATGTGTGGAAATCATTTGTTGTGTCTGTCTGCCCTTACTGCCTGAATCTCATTATGCAGTTACAACATCAGTACTCATTCACAATACACACAAAATAAAGACAAAAGTTGAATATAATTATAACATCCTGCCTACGTTTTATCTCTCTCTCTTTCTGAGTGTTCTTTGTTTCAGAAGAACTAGAATTTATAGGTGGGGCACTAAACATAAATAAATCATGTAGTATTCACAAGTCAGATTATTTTGGGTTTGGGAAGACGAGAATCAAAATTAATTGACTCGATTTTCCACTTTTGTCAACCCTAAACCAAATCAAACTGATGAAGAGAACATTTGGTTTAGTTAAAGTCAATGATAACACATTTCTTTTAAAAATCCTATTAACAATAGACCAGAAATGTAAGGAAGAAGCAAACTTGGTCCAGCAGCTGCAAGGGATGAAGACAAGACACAGAACCAGAACATAGCAGAACCTCCAAATTGGACCAACACAGAGCACTAAAGACAATGAATGAACCTCCAAATTACACCTGAACAAGGATGACATCTATCGCAAAGATACGGCGAAAAACGTTTTTTAAATATATCAGTAGAGTCGCCACTAAAGTTTATCAAAGAAAACCTCATAAAAACTGAAAATTTTGATCTTTAAAATCAAAAATGGATTCGGGAGTCCTTTACGTGCAGGGAAGGTTTTAGCACCCCACAACGTCCATTTAAATAACGGTTATCCTAAATTAATTGTGCAAATTTATTATAATTTTGAAAAGTATTTATTTAACCCTAAAAAAATGTTGTTATTTTTATTTTTAAAGAAAGAATATCTATTTATTAAAAATATTAAGTTATATCTTAGAAAAGAAAAAATATTTTAAAAATTGTTTTGACTCGACGGATATTATTTCGCTCCTACGTATCTCCAGGTGCAATGGAGAACTCAAAGTCACGTAGTTCTAACTAAAAATTATGAAATTAGTTGATTATAATTAAGTTTAGTAAAAGAAAATTTATTTTAAAATTAAAATTATTTTCATAAAATTATAATGTTTAGGATACAAGATAACGCGGTTATACATGTACCCTACAAGAAACAATACAGAAAGTGAAAGAAAATCACACAACTATAATGCAAATCGTTAATAAATATTTTATTCATAAATGAAGTATTTGAATTTGAATTTTGATTATGATTAATGTTGAAAGAAATTTAAGATAGCGTAAGCTATATATAAACCTCTTCTAATTTATTAGACTATCAAAGACAATGTAAATTACACATCGATATTATATAAATTTGTATAAATAAGTAAGAAAATGTTAATTTTTTAATTGATCAAAATTAGAAATATGACTTAAGAAACTTTAAAATATAAGATTAATTTCATTTTCATAAAAGAAATAAATATATTTGAATTGATTAAAAATAGATATTTATTTAATAAAAGATTAAAAACTTCATTTGATAAATTTATGTTATATAGAACCCAAGGTAACGTTGGCACACATAGGTTCTAATAATTTATGACACGTAAAGGTAGAGTCGCTACACATTAGCCTTATAAATTATTGTATTAATAAAATATTTTTTATTGATTGATTAATAAAATAGTGATTATAGATAATACATTAAGGATAACATATGATAAATCAATGTTGTCTAAAGCCTCAATAACGTATGTACACGTAAACTTTATCAATTTATAACACACAATGATAGAGAAGCTACACGTTAATGTTATAAATTGATACACTTATTATTTATTTATAATTTACTATTCATGAAATAAAAGTAAATTATAAATATAAAATTGAATTATATTAACATCTATAATAAATAAAATATAATATAATAATTCTTAAGAGTGAATAATTAATGTAAAATTAAGATATAAATAATAAAATAACACAAAAAGATATGAAAAAAAATTATTATTAATATTAGAATGAGATTAAAAAAATAAATACAATGTGATAAACAAAAATTTGTATGACGTTTTATCAACATTAATAATTTCTAATTATTATTCTTATTACTATTGTTTGATAATAATAATAATAATAATAATAATAATAATAATAATAATAATAATAATAATAATAATAATAAGAAATATATATTGAGCATAATAAAAGAAAATAAAATAAAAAATTAAATAAACAACGATAAAAAAAAATAAAACAGAATAACATAAAAATGAATAAATAAAAATACACTAAACAAAAAATAAAAAAATTCAGGTTGGAGAAGTCGGTCCGAAAGATACTCCTAAGCCTATTGGATTTAAAATATAAAAGAAAATAATAAAAAAATATTTTAAGAAAAGTTTAACATTTAGATTTGACATATGTCGTAGCCTATCATTTTTTCGCTAGCTGATGTGCATCAAATTTCTTGTCCACTAGCTAGGATACAGGCTTTGAAACTTTTGTTTTAAAACAACTAATATAATAATCATAAAAAGAAAACAAGATTAATAGTTTTGAACGTTTTACTTTACTATCATTCGTTCTTCTCATCATATTTGAGATATGGTGAAAGAAGCATGGAAAGCTTTGGAGCATAAACTTCACGAGTACAAAAATATACCTTCGACTTTGATTTTGCTAGTCTCGGATCCAAATAGTAAGGAAGAGTGACGACCAAGTTAGTATAGTTTACGTGTGCTTCTTTTTTTTTTTTTTTTGTTTCCGATTTGTAAACTTCTGTTGCTCTTTTCTTTTTCTTCCTTTTGTAGATCTCTCTAAAAAAATTTCCTTTCTCTCCCAAAATATGGTTGTCGTCCCCCCTTCTGAAAAACTCTCCTCCGCAAATCCCTTCTCTCTGAAATTTTTTTGCTTTCTTCCTTCGAAAAAAAATCCCCAGCTCCACATCTTTTGCTTGAGATTTTATATTGGGTTCATTTAGGATTTTTACAAAATACCAAAAATCTGAGTTTTTTCCCCTTTTCATGCTTAAATCAGTTTTTGATGCTGGGTATGAGCTTGCATAGCGCAGGACTTTCATTTTCGGAACCAAACTCATTTTTCAAAAATTTTCTATTTTTTTGTAAAACAATTTAATTATTTCATTTTTATTTTTTTTAAAAAATTTGGAGGTAATCTGGGAGAGGCAAAAATTGATATTCACAGTTGTCCCTCTTTACTCAGTTCATATCAATTAGAGATATTTTAAAGTTAGAGTTGATGAGAACTGAGTAAAGAAGTGAATCAATTTTTGTCTAAAATGAACAAGGAGTATAAAGAATACAAAGACAAATATAGTGAACACTCAGCTGTTAGAGAAAGTCATAAATTATGACAGTTTATGTTGAACGAAATTGTGAAGCGACATTGAGTTTTAACTAAAAACAAAGGTTGCCAGTCAGATACTAGGCTTAATCAACAGGATAAAAGGTGGAAAGTGTCAATCAAGTTCTAAGCTTTAATTGAAAGGTAAAAAGTGTCAGTCGGATCCTGGGCTTTAAAAGAAAAGTAAAATGTGTCAGTCAAGTGCTGGCATTTGATAAAATGTGTCTGTTTAGTTATGGATTTTAACAGAAAAGTGAAATGTGCCAGGTAGGTTCTGGGCTTTGACGGAAAAGTGAAATGTGCCAGGTAGATTATGGGCTTTGACAAAGAAGGGAAAAGTGCCAGTCAGATTCTGGGCTTTGACAGAAAATAAAATGTGCCAGTTAGGTGCTGGGCTTTGAGAAAATGTGGAAGATGCTATCAAGTTTTAGGCTTCAAAAAAACATAAAGGGACCCAGACAAGAAAGGTAAAAAGAAAGACCAAAAAATAAAAGGTCAATCATGTTTTGGATTGCAAAAGAAAATAAAAGGACAGTCAGACTCTGAGCTTTAACAGTAAAAATAGGACAGAAAAATAAAGACATTAGTCAGCTTCTGAATTTTGATGAAAAATAAAGTACTTAGTTAGATCATAGTCTTGGACTGAACATAAAGGTTGTAAAGTGGATAATTAATTTAAATTAAACTTCAAAAGGTGATAATAGAGAAAAACAAATGCATGCTAATGTGATGATGCGATTGCATAAACTTAATGAAATGTTAACACTTGGAATGAAATTTATTGAATGATGAGGTCAAATGCAATAATAAGACTTATTAAATCAAAATAAACTGTCCTCTTTTTTTTTTCTCGGGGATTATAATTCTTCCACCCTTATCGAAACATGCGCGTCAAGATTCATGAATGAGTAACTTTTTCGGTTTACATCAATTCTTTCATGAAATCAGAGCTGAGCAAGGCATCAACAAAATTAGATTACCATTTATTTTTGAATCGTCAAGAGGAGTCAACTTCTTCTGTCACACTAAACTTATCAGGAGATTCATCGAACTTACTGTGTAGCTTATTATTGTAATCGTATTTTCTTATTACCCTTTTAATAGTTTGCATGTTTCCTTTTAGTATATAATTATTGAAATGACAATAAAAATGCTATTGAAGAAGTTGAGTAAACAAAGTGCTGTATATAAGCTGAATGGAAGGTGACTAAAGTCAAAGATAAATATTTTTGGAACATAAGAATGACTGTAATAAAGAAATGGTGAATTTACAAAGAAGACTTACGACATAAGTAACGAAAAAAGCAAATACATCAAAGGATCAAAATGACTATGAAAATAGTGAAGTATTATGCCGATTAAGTGACGTCTTCCAGATGAACAATGCTAATCTCTCACGTAAATTGATCATCCATTAACAAAAACTGCCAAAATAAAATTGCCCTAGTATGGTATTTTGAATCCATCTTCCGTTTAATTCAACTTTAACCTCTCAAAATTGTCCCAGTTTAGTATTCCAGTCGATCATATTTATCGATTTGAAGCCCTTTCTTGCGACTGAAGTTAGTGCCCCTCTGAACCGCCCTTTCAAGTTTTTAGTTCAGTGTAGTATTTATTTGACCTTAATTTTTGCCTGAACCGCTCTTTCGAGTTTTCTACTCACCAGGGCGCTCTAACTTTTGCCTAGGTCGCCCTTTCAGGTTTTTAACCTAGCGAGCTGTTTTTATTTTATTATTATTATTATTATTTTCTCTTTCTTCTTTTTTTTAATTATTATTTTTTAAGCATAGTATTTTTTTACAGCATCATAATTGATGGGGTTTGGAAGATCTTATCCATCTATGTTTGTGAGGATTAGAGCCCCTCCTGAGAAAGCCTTTTTCACCATATATGGTCCTTCACCACTTGCCACAATAATCTTTATGCGTTGGTAAAATCTTTTTAAGCACCATATCTCCCTCACTAAATTCTCTTGGGCGAACCTTTTTGTCAAAAGCCTTCTTCATCCTTCTCTGGTATAGTTGACCGTGACATAACACATTCAACCGTTTTCCTTCAATGAGAATCAATTGATCAAAACGAGATTGCACCTATTCTGCTTCCTCCAATTTGGTCTCCATTATTACTCTTAAAGAGGGAATTTTGACTTCAATAGGAAGTACTGCTTCCATTCCATATACCAAAGAGTATGGAGTTGCTCCGGTTGAAGTACGAACTAAAGTTTGGTATCCATGCAAGGCAAATGGCAGCATTTCATGCCAATCTCTGTATGTCACTACCATCTTTTGGATGATCTTCTTAATATTTTTATTGGCTGCTTCAACTGCTCCATTCATCTTTGGGCCATAGGGAGAGGAATTATGATGTCGAATCTTGAAATTGTCACACAATTCTTTCATCATTTTGTTGTTCAAATTAGTGCCATTGTCTGTTATCAACTTGCTTGGGAGGTCATACCGACAGATCAAATCTCTTTTAATGAATCTCACCACCACATTTCGAGTCACACTAGCATATGAAGCAGCCTCAACCCATTTTGTGAAATAGTCAATAGCAACTAGAATGAAGCGGTGACCATTAGAGGCTTTAGGTTCGATGGGTCCAATAACATCAATTCCCCACATTGAAAAAGGCCAGGGAGATAATAAGACATTCAAATTTGTTAGGGGAACATTAATATTGTCAGCATATGTCTGACATTTATGACATGTCTTCACATAACGAAAGCAATCGGCCTCTATTGTCAACCAATAATATTCAGCCCTTAGAATCTTCTTTGCCATGGCATGTCCATTGGCATGAGTCCCAAATGAACCTTCATGACTCTCTTCCATGATCTTTCGTGCTTCTAAAGCATCCACACATCTAAGCAGAACCATATCATGATTCCTTTTGTAGAGCACATCTACATTCAAAAAGAAACTCATTGCTAACCTCCTCAATGTCCTTTTGTCATTTTCAACAGCATTTAATGGGTATTCTTGGTGTTTTAGGAAATTTTTAATGCCTTGATACCAAGGTTTACCATCAGATTCTTCTTCAACCATTTGACAGTAGGCAAGATGATCAAGCAACTGTTACATCTTTATGAACTACATGTCTTCTTTTTGACTCACTACAAACATTGATGATAAAGTAGCTAAAGCATCAACCAATTGATTCTCCTCACGAGAAATATGTTGGAAAGTAATTTCATCAAAATACTTCACCAACTCTCTGATATAGGCTTGATAAGGGATCAATTTGGCATCTCGAGTCTCCCATTCACCTTTCAGCTGGTGGATGACCAAGGCTGAGTCACCATACACCTCAAGAATTTTGATCTTTGACTCTATAGCTACTTGAATTCCCATAGCACATGCTTCATATTCAGCTACATTATTCATACAATCGAATGATAATCTAGTTGTGATCGAAATATATTGCTTCTCTAGGAAAATCAGTATAGCACCAATCCCGTGTCCGAGTACATTAGAAGCACCATCAAACATCATGACCCATTCATCTCTTGCTGAAGATTCTTTCTCATTGAGCAACGCCATTATATTTTCATCAGGAAATTCGTACTGTATTGACTGATAATCATTCACCGGTTGATGAGTTAGGAAATCTGCAAGAGCATTGCCTTTGATTGCTTTTTGAGTAACATACACAATATCATATTCTGACAATAGGACCTGCCAACGAGCAATCCTTCCAGTAAGGGTTAGTTTCTCAAAGATGTATTTGATTGGGCCCATTTTTGACACCAACCAAGTCGTGTGACTCAACATATATTCCCTTAACCTGCGAGCTGCCCAAGCTAAGGCACAATAGGTTCGCTCCAATAAAGAGTATCTAGCTTCATAATCAGTGAACTTCTTGCTCAAATAATAAATAGCATGCTCTTTTCGACTCGATTCATCATGCTGACCTAAAACACATCCCATGGATCCTTCTAACACTGTCAAATACATAATAAGCGGCCTCCCTGACACTGGCAGCACTAGTATCGGGAGATTTTGCACTTATTATTTATTTATAATTTACTATTCATGAAATAAAAGAAAGTAAATTATAAATATAAAATTGAATTATATTAACATCTACAATAAATAAAATAAAATATAATAATTCTTAAGAGTGAATAATTAATGTAAAATTAAGATATAAATAATAAAATAACACAAAATATATGAAAAAAATTATTATTAATATTAGAATGAGATAAAAATAAATAAATACAATGTGATAAACAAAAATTTGTATGACGTTTTATCGATATTGATAATTTCTAATTATTATTCTTATTACTATTGCTTGATAATAATAATAATAATAATAATAATAATAATAATAATAATAATAATAAGAAATATATATTGAGCATAATAAAAGAAAATAAAATAAAAAAATTGAATAAACAACGATAAAATAAAATAAAATAAAATAGAATAACATAAAAATGAATAAATAAAAATACACTAAACAGAAAATAAAAAAAGTCAAGTTAGAGAAGTCGGTCCGAAAGATACTCCTAAGCCTATTGGATTTAAAATATAAAAGAAAATAATAAAAAAAATATTTTAAGAAAAGTTTAACATTTAGATTTGACATATGTCGTAGCCTATCATTTTTTGCTGGCTAATATGCATCAAATGTCTTGTCTACTGGGCTAATGTACAGCCTATTGGATTTTAAAATAAAATAAAATAATAAATATTTTAAAAAAAGTTTAACATTTGAATTTAACATATGTCGTAGCCTATTATTCTTTTGCTGGCTGATGTGCATCAAGTTTCTTGTCCGCTAGCTAGGATACAGGCTTTGAAACTTTTGTTTTAAAACAACTAATATAATAATCATAAAAAGAAAACAAGAAAGATTAATAGTTTTGAACGTTTTACTTTACTATCATTCGTTCTTCTTATCATATTTGAGATTTGGTGAAAGAAGCATGGAAAGCTTTGGAGCATAAACTTCACGAGTACAGAAATATACTTTCGACTTCGATTTTGCTAGTCTCAGATCCAAATAGCAAGGAAGAGTGACGACCAAGTTAATATAGATTACGCGTGGTTCTTCTTTTTTTTTTGTTTTTATAAACTTCTGTTGCTCTTTTCTTTTTCTTCCTTTTGTAGATCTCTCTAAAAAAATTTCCTTTCTCTCCCAAAATATGATTGTTGTCCCCCTTCCAAAAAACTCTCCTCCACAAATCCCTTTTCTCTGAAAATTTTTTACTTTTTTCCTCTAAAAAAAAATCAATTGCTTGAGATTTTATATTGAGTTCATTTAAGATTTTTACAAAATGTCAAAAATCTAAATTTTTTTTCATTTTATGCTTAAATAAATTTTTGATGCTAGGTATGAACCTGCATAGCGCAAGACTTTCATTTCCGGAACCAAACTCATTTTTCAAAAATTTTCTATTTTTTTGTAAAACGATTTTATTATTTCATTTTTACTTTTTTTAAAAAAAATTGAAAGTAATGTGGAAGAGGCAAAAATCGGTATTCACAACATCAAAACAAAGTCGACAAAGACAATGCAAGCCTAGACTACTATCAACCATTTTCACTTCCAAAATAATACTTTATAAGAGTAGAAGCAAGGGTAAAAAATAGAATGATACCTGTTTAAGTGTTTATCAATAACCAACAAGATATCTAGAGTGAATTACTTTCAAATAAAAAATTATCTCAAAGGAAGCAGACAGTACAGGACTCTGATTACAAAAATAGATAGGCCTTCAAGATACCATTTTAAAGCAAACTTAGTTTGTTCTGGGGGTGGCCCATTCAACTCTAAGGATGAGACTGTCATAGCCATATCCATTGAGTTTGCTGATAGCTCTTTGTGCATCTTCCCTGTTGACAAAGTTAACAAAGCCAAACCCCCTACTCATGCCAGTCTTCTGATCAATGGCAACATATACTCTGCTCACAGGACCAAAAGGACGGAACAGCTCAAGCAAATCAGACTCTCGTGTGTCCTCAGAGAGGTTTGTAACCCGGACAGAATTCTCATCATTCCTCCGCCGCATATCTGATCCAGTCCTCTCAGCACCTGCTCTCATTCCAGGAGGCACATACGCTGCCTTGGTTGAACCAGTTGTGGCAGCCACAACATCAGATGCCGCAGGCTTATCAACAAATCCCTCAGACGGTGGGGCAAGATCCTTGTATGGACATCTTGAAGTCCAGTGATCACCTTTCTTCCCACAAGTCCTGCAGACCATAAGAACAGCACCTTTTTGAAACTGAGCCAATGGATCTCCAGCAGTCTTCGGCTCTTCCGTTTTTGCACCTGTTTACAATCACAGTTATTAAACATCAACGGTAGACTAATCCTATGATCCTCCATTATAGCAAGACTACAATTACTCAAAAGAATCTTGAGGCACCTATGTTCCTATGTTCTATACTACAGACATTGGGGTCAAGTTTAAATCGTCACCTTCATGCACACAACCAGAGTTAATCAGAAAAACCCATTAATTTATTCTCCAAAGTAGGCAGATTCATACAAATGTTCGTTTTAACAAAACCAAATTGAAATGCCAAAATAATGCAACAAATAGACCCATATCATGTCCTCTGCTGAATCAGAAATTAAATATCCAAATAAAAAATCATCCATCCTAATTATAGTTATTTTACATTCTAAACCAAGAATGTCACGAGCAAATAGCATTTGGCAACGACATTAACACAATCCAGAGGGACAGAGAACAATCAATTAAGAAGACAATTCTAAAATTTCTAGTAAAAAAAACTAGAATCCCTAGAAAGGAGATGTGAAAAAACGTATTTAAAACAAATAAAAAAATAGAGAATGGAAGAGAGGGAGAACCAAGAGGCTTGGGACGTTCTAGAAGGATCTCTTCGGTGGAGACCATGGTGAGGCGGCTACCGACGTCTTCGTGGACGGCGTCGCCGAACTTGGGCCAAGAGCGTCTCTCAACGGCGCGTTTGCTGAGACGGGCGTTGGCGAGTTTGCGGGTGCGCGTGGTGGTGGTGATCTTGACCTTGTTTCCATCGTCATCGAACTTGTACTCGATTACCTTCTTAATGCCGTTTTCGTCTGGGCCTATGACTTGCCTTGGCGGGAGAAGAAAGTCAAGATCTTCTCCATCGTCCTCTTCCAGTTCTCCCCATCGTAGCTTCGCTGGTTCTCCTTGATGCGCCATCACCATCTCAGTTACAAACCCCACTTCTCTTCTCTGTTACCACACACACACAGGGTCACAACCAGTTTTGCTTGCTTGGGGCTTTCAATGCTTCATTGTTTGGACCATATTTTAGGTTTATGATTTGGGCTCATTCTCGTAAGACCTCAATCTGATTTGGGGGCAAATTTATTTTAATATTGTAAATAAAAAAATAATTGACCAATTTATAGTTCATGAGAACCTATTTTTCATTTGGGGTTTTTTTGGGCTACGTGGCAAGAAGTTTGGCCATATTGTTTGGTGAAAGTATTTTTTTCATTATTATCTTTAATTACATTTTGCGACTCTCTTGGCAAAATTATTTTTTTATTATTATTCTCAATTAAATTTCACAACTTTTCTAACGAAATTAATAAAAATTTAACATGTGTTGCGAATAGAAGAATTTCGCATATTTGATGGTGAAAATATTTTTTTGAATTTAATTTTAAATAAATTTCGCCACAGAATTGACGAAACAAATGAGAATTTGACATGTGTCAACATTTTGCTTAATTTCACGATTTTAGTGGCAAAATTGGTACTAAATTTTCACAAATTATATGACGAAATTTAAATCTTATATATACCCCATCCCTCCTCTCATTTCTTCACCGTTGGCGAGCAAATTAGAAGAAAATCAAGTATGTTTATTTTAATAATTTTATTATTTAATTTTTATTATATGAATTTAGTTAATTTTAATTAAAATTTGTAAAATTAATTAATTAATGAGTAGTGTTTTTTTTATTTATGTTAATTATTGTAAAATGTAAATATTAAATAAAGTTTATTTTTTAAAATGCAAGATAAGTGGAATTCTTATTATTATATATTGGAATGGTAGAATCTATGAAGGAAATGAATGAGTGAGTTTTGAAGGAAATAAGAAAGTGATCCAGATAAAATAAGAAATAAGTTATGAAACATTGAAAAAAAATTTCATTTGAAACTTAATCTTAACCATAATCAAGTTATTTCTAAATTAATTTCTCATTTTTTGATTGATGGAAATATTAGATAGTATACAACTTTGAATATATGTGATGATGAAGATACTGATTGCATGATAAGTGCATTTCAACAACAATCAAGTAGAAATATTATTGAGTTATATATAGATATTGCTGTTGGTGGAAGTTCATCAGTGCCTTTACAGACGATGAATTTAAATTTATCACTTTCATAGCAAAATGATAGGACCCTTGTGAGTTGTGATTATAATGAAGGTAAAATTATTTATATTGTAATATCTTTAAAGTAATATATGTAATTGATTGAATTATAACTGATAAATTTGTTGTAATAAAAGAGTTAGGAATGATGTTGATAAGGATAATGAAAACTCAGATTATGAGAGTTACACTGATAGAGATGATGAAGCAGCAGAAATTTCATTAGGCAGTTCTTCTTCTCCAGATGTTGAAGGCGAGTTTCATTCCAACTTAAATATACAAGTAGTTGAAAATGTAGCAGGTAATGTGGAATAATTATTAAAAAAAAATTTGTAGTTATATATTTATATATTCATGCTAAATATAAGGTGTTTTTTTGTAGTTATATATTTATATATTCATGCTAAATATAATGCATGAGATACTGTAATTCCTTTTTGGAATGTTACTCCAAAGTATAAGTATATTAATTGGGAATATCCTGATCAAGAAATGAATGAAGAACATCTTCAAGAAATCAATTCATGGGTTGAAGGAGATCCTTTATTTGTTGGCTTATTATTTGATAGTAAAGAAGATGTGAAAAATGCGTTAAAACATTATGCAATGAAGATTCATCAAAGTTATTTTGTGACTGAGTCTAAACCAACATGTTTGTACGCTAAATGCTTAAACCATACCTCTGGTTGTCCATGGAGAGTGAGGGCTTCATTGTTGAAGAATTCAAACAAGTGAAAAATTACTAGGTGGGCTGACTCACATACATGTGTCAATATGAGAATTTCTCAAGATCATCAAAAGTTGGATTTCGATTTAATTTGTTCATGCATTCTTGGTAAGACATGTCATTTGTTTTTTCCTTTTTACAATGACATTCTTATTAACTTGAGAAAATTTCTTTTATGTAGGAATGGTAAACGAAGAGCCATCGGTACATATTTCATTGATACAAGAGCGAATATGTGCTCAGTTTGGATACGAAATTTCATATAAAAAAGCTTGGAAGGTGAAGCAAAAAGCCATTGTTAAAGTATTTGGTGATTGGGATGAATCATATGCTACCTTGCCTCGATGGTTAGAATACATGCAACTACATTCTCCTGGATCTGTTTATAAAATTGAAAGAGAAAAGTATATGGTTGGTCATCAAGTGGATAACAGGTGTAGAGTATTTGAACGATTATTCTGGTCATTCGAACAATGTCATGAGGCTTTTCAATCCTGCAAACCTATATTACAAGTGGATGGGATGTTCTTATATGGTAAGTATCGTCATACATTGCTCATTGCAACAACTCAAGATGGAAACAATTGTGTCATTCCAATAGCTTTTGCAATTGTTGAAGGAGAAACCTTGTCAGCATGGGAATGGTTTTTGGCATTGATTCGTTTGCATGTTACCGATAGATCAGAAATTTGTTTGATATCAGATAGACATCAAAGTATAAAAGGAGCTATGTCAAATCCACACATTGGCTAGCAACCTCCAAATGCGTATCATGTATATTGCATTCATCATATTCCCAGCAACTTTAATCACCAGTTTAAAAATATAGCATTGAAGAAAGAGCTCATCAAATTGGGTATGTATTGGACTTTTTATGTAGATTATTGTTAAAATATTAGATAGGCATTGAATCCATATATCTATCTTTTAATGTTTTGAATATTGTATATGAAAGTTATACACCATCGAAGGTCATATTTCAGCAAAAGTTAACTAGATTTCGCAATGAATCTCAAGATATACAGTGGATTGACTGCATAGCAAAGGAGAAATGGGCATTATGTTATGATGATGAAGGATGACGTTATGGACACATGACCACAAATCTTTCAGAATCAGTAAATAAGGTGTTGAAAGGTGCTAGAAACCTACCCATAAATGCCCTAGTTAAAGCCACCTATGGACGATTGGTTGAATATTTTGTGAAGCGTGGAGAAGAGGCCATCTCTGACCTTCACAATGGAAGCATGTTTTGTCGTAAAGTGACGTTGCAAATTCAAAAAAATCAATAAGAAGCTTCATCACACCAAGTTCATCGATATGACATACAGAGAAAAAGTTTTGAGGTTGAAGAAGCTTTTAATCCAATAACACAAAGGGGTGGACACAAATGGACAATTATATTAGATAGGAGATTCTGCGAATGTGGAAGATTTCAGTCTTATCGATATCCTTGTTCGCATGTGATAGCAGCCTATATAGATGTGAGTATTGATTTTTGGCAATATGTGGACCTAGTTTATTCAATGTAATATGTTGTAAATACATACTCCCCACAGTGGTTCCCCCTTGGAAATGAATGCAACATCCTTACAAATATTGAATGGAAGTTAGTACCTGATGTTGACAAAGCAAGAGGTAAAGGCCGACCAAAGTCAACTCGTATTAGGAATGAAATGGATTGGGTTGAGTCACAAACTAGACAAAGGTGTTCTAAATGCAACGAAGTAGGTCATAATAGATGCCACTGTCCTCAACAAAACAATGTTGGTTAACCATTTCATACAAGTTAGGGTTTGTAATATTTTGTTTTCTTTAATGCATAATTTATGTATTTGTTAAATGATATTGTTATTTATCCTAATTGTCATTAATTATTGTAAAGAAAGCATAATACTCATGATCAAGACAAAGGTTGTTTTCAAATTAATAACCAGAAAAAGCATACAAGTCATGAACAATACATATGTGATCTAAAATAAAATACTACACATAAAAGTGTCATTGTTGTCCTCCCCTATGTGCCTGATGATCATGATCCTCTAGAGTCAAGATGCATTGCCTCTGTCTATCTCGAGCTCCTCGATGAGGGTTCTGACGAACCTCTCCTAAATCAGCAACCGCACCAAACTCGGCATTAAGATCAATACCAGACTCTATAGGATGCATGTCTGATGGTACAGGCTCATCTTGTATGTATGGGGCACTTGGAGTCAAAAGGGAATGGTGCTCGTGAGGAGGTGTGAAAAAGAAATCAGGTCGTGGGCTATAATCTTTTGATCCTATAAATGGTGAAGATGGGGGTTGTGATGGATGATGGGTACCCTGTGATGAATAGAAATAAGTCGGGGCAGTAATCAAATGAGATGCCTGAAAAGGGAACTGTGATGGTATAGGGAAGACACCATCAGGTTGCTCTGGCATAGTCGGGATAGCCCACTCTGTTGCCTGCACTTGTCTTCGTCGACGTGCCAAACCTCTTCCTTCTCTTCATTGACGCGACTGGTTTATGTGTAAGTCTGGATCGACGGGATTACCACTTTGTACTAGAGAATCTGAAGATGAAACAGGCTCTAATATGCGATCCTGCTCCTTCTTCAGTGACAGGAGAGTCTTAGACAAGTCCTTTAATTCATTAAAGGTAAAACAATCCTGTCCATCAGTACTCAAGTAATGCAATCTCTCCATCACATCACCCTAAAAATAACAAAATGTAATAAGTAGTGTAATTTTGTAAATATAAAAAATACTAATAGTAAACAAATTATATAATACTCTATCAACATACCGATAAAGCTGATAATGCTGCATCCCTGGTTATCCAACGACGAGTGTGACTAACATACCACCGCATGTACTCTGAATTTGAGCTCAGTAAACCATACTGAAGCTCATTAGTCATCACCCAAAGTCGTCTACTGTCCAAAATTTGTAACATAGCACTGAACTTCGCTAACCAATCTTCTCTAGTCTTCCCTCTAAGGGTTAGGTCATATAGCTAGTCAGGCTGGTAAGGAGCCCTTGGTATGTGCTGAACCATACCAAACTGACGCATTACTCTATTAGGTTGGTGCCACTCACATACTTGAAAACATATAAGTGGCACCACTGCCCTCCATAAATCCATACCATCTCTACAAATAGGTGGTAAAATATTGATGAGTTCCATATTATATGGCACCCACACAAGGAGTAAATTTAGTATAAAAGTTGCCTATAATACCTCATCACGTGTTAGACGATCAAAAATAAATATGTAGTATTAAACATCTTTCTTTCCCTTTCTGATACCATGGGATAACCATCTGCAAGTAATTTTGACAATAGATCATGAGGTCAAACAAATTACATTAATAGAAAACCTACAAATGCATACAAAAACAGTCACAATAACAACTTACTTAACACCGTAAGGAAGATAGGGATGTGTATAGGAAGGATTGGTAGGCGCAATCTGGGAAAATCTATCCCAAGCCCAAATCACAATCAACGCAGCAAGTCCTCCTATAGCAACACGATCAATGTTAGTGGCCATGCATAGCTCTCAGTACAAATAACCTAGAACTGCAGAACCCCAACTATATTCACCGGTCAGCTCAAAATCTTCAAGCAATGGCAAGTACTTCACAGATACCCTACTATTAGAGTGGTCAGGAAGCATGAACCCTCCAATAAGCCTCAATATATATGCCCTAGCGAACCGAGTAATCTGTAGTGGAGTCTGATTATGCATGGCAATATGACTGAAGTGCTCGTCCAACCAGCTCATCTTCAAAAAACTCGTTACAAAAGCATGTGATCCTGGTCTGATACCTAGGCTGTCTTCAACAATTTACGCCCAATCACCTCCAGTGGGTGCTATAACAAGTCTCCCATCTACGCGTAAACCTAAGAAAATAGCAACATCCTGAAGGGTAATAGTACACTCTCTAGGAGGCATGTGAAATGTGTGTGTCTCGGCCCTCCACCTCTCTACTAATGCAGTAATCAATCCCATGTCTACTGGAAGCTGAGACAAGTTAGCCACTCCAACAAAACCTGCTAACTCCAGATGTGGAATAATTTCTTCGGGAACACCCTCTAATCCACCAGAAATATTTTGACTCTTCCTAACCCTCAATATCGGATGATCACGTTCATCCCAAATATATTCAGAAACATGGATACTCTGAAACCGAAGAAGTGATGAATCTTCTGGTCCGAGATTAATAACCCTACTTTGTTGTGAAGATGATGCCATCTATACAACAAAAAAAAGATTACTCAAATAATTTCATTCAATAATAATAATAATAATAATAATTTATATTTTACTAACATAATTAATAATACATATTTTATTATAGTTAAACAAATTTACTAACAAATCATTATCACATTGTAATGACTTAAATATACAAAATTGCAATATATTATAAATGCGAAAATCATGTATAATCTCATCAATTAAATCATAATTAATTTTTTTTTACAAAATAAATAACTAAATTACTGGCCTATATTCTATACAAATTATAATTTATGCAGTATCAATATTATTTTAAATAAATAAATTCTTATTTACATTTTCATACATATTATATATAAATTTTTACCTATTGTAATTTTTTTCATTTTAAAATGTATTTAATAAAATTTATATAATCATGTTACACTATTTAAATACAAAACTCTAATTATTAGCATTTTATTAAATTAAATTTTTATTTTTTTCATATTTCCAATTTAAATCTACATAAATTGCATACTTATAATTTTATTTTAAGATTCTTGCACCTAATATTTGATTTTGGAATATCAATTAAAAGCTGTTTTCAAAAGAACCAATTCCTGCCGGTAAGTTCTCCATATTCTGGTAAAAATGTATCTGTAAATCTATTTGAAGCCAAATTCAATAGGGGGAGATTAAAACACAAAAAATAAATGTTTACTGAAGCTCCATTTGAAATTTAAAATACTACCTATTTTTATAGTTCCATAACAATTATTAATGTTACATTTTTTAAAATAAATATATAATTATTTACATACAAATTTTATACTTAATTATTTTACATTATTACTGCATTTTAATATTTTATGGCCACGTGTCATAACATTTTACATTATTATTACTGCATTTCAAAATTTACAAATTCAAAATTCTACTTAATTTACTATATAGGTGTAAAAATTATTTATTACAATAAAAATAAATATAAATTTTTATATTTAGTTTTATATAATTATTTTATTTATTTACTTTTCTATTATTCTGTTTTTTTCAAATACATATAACAATTTATGCAAACAATTTAAATTAATTTAAATTTAACCTATCTTTTTAACAGTTTATTATAATTTTACATTTAATCAACTATATTACAATTTATTTTTCCAAAAACATATTAATCTATATACAAATAAATAAAAAACTATTTAAAATTTAAATCTTTTTTTACTAACCTTAATAAACCTTCAACTAAATTATTTTTCACTCACTTCCATCGAATCAATCAATCAATCACCTGCATACAATTAAAAAATTTTAAAAATTTAATTTGTTGCCATTTATCAGATTTTTCAATTAACAAATTAAATTAACAATAATATATAAATATGCATATTACTATACCTCTTAAACTCGTACAAATGCCTTTCACAATGCAAATCAAACTAGATTTTAGCCAAATTTGGGAAAGAAGAATCGTGAACGACGCTGAAGCACGAAAGAAGGAAAAATGAAAGTGCAAAACGGAGGAGAAGAGGAAGAATACCGGACTGCTCACTGTTTGGCCAGCCACATGTCATATTCTGATTGCTTTCGCCAAAGGCAGGGCGAAAGTGACTTTCGCCAAGAGTAGAGCGAAACTGTTGGGATGTCCCCACGTGTATAAAATCACCCCAGCCGTCCATTTATATTTTATTTTTATCAATTATTTTTAATTTTAGCAACTTTCGTTATTCTGGTGGCGAAACAATGGTCCTGTATAGCCACATGTCAATATATGATTAGTTACGCTCTGGCTGTGGCAAAATTTGGTGGTTACTTTGCCAATTAGGTTGCGAAACTAACCTATGTTTGACATGTGGTGCGATCTTACTTATTTCATCTTTTTTGTGGCTAAATAAATATAAAAAAAATTAAAAAATAAATTTATTTCGCCAGTCGTTATGGTGAAAATTAGCTCCACGTGGCAAAAAAACCACAGATAGGGAAATTGTTTGAAATTACCTATAAATCAATAAATTATTTTTTATTTACAATATTAAAATAAATTTGCCCTGATTTGGGCTTCATTATATTTTTACTAATTATTGGATGAAATTTTTGAATAAGAGATTTAATTTGAACAATTTAAAAAAAAATATAATGACTGAACGTGAATAATTAAAATAGAGGAACTAAAAGCATGTATAAACCAAAATATAAAGATGTAATTGTGCATAAATCAAACCAACTTCATTTTAGAAACTAATTATACAAATTAATATAATTTTATTCTTTTGAAACAAATTTTTTAATTATGATTTTACTAATAAATTGAATATTTATTCAAAATTAGTAGTAAATTAAATTTTTAGCCAAAACTAGCTATAAAATTTTAACTTTTAGCAAAACTCGATTTTAAATATGTTCTTTTAATCAAAACTGGTTTTAAATCTAACATTTTAATCAAAAATGATTTTGAATTATTTTCTTCATTACGAAGATGAATTTTAATTTTTGTTTTAATAATTTAAAAATGTATTTGTTTTTATCTTTTATTTATTATTACATAAAATAAAAGTAAAAAAAAGTATGTTTTACTTAATTTTAATAAAATTTGAAAAATTAAAATACTTTTTTGGTTAAATAATTTATAATTCTTTAGCCCTGATAAGGAATAGTGCAATGACTAATCTTTTAGGGGAATAAAATTTTATTCATGATGAATCCATATTTTGACTGATATTCTAGTATAATTCTAACACATTTGATAAGAAAAATATATGAAGAAAGCAGAAAAACTTAGAAAAAGAGAAGGAATTGAAGTTTGTTTAAATATGTAGTTATTTTAGCAATTGTGGAAATTTGCTTAGAAATTGAGTTTTTAATCTTGTTTTTTAAGGAATAAATTGAGCAAGGATCATGAAAATGGAGGCTTAATGACAAGGAAGAGGAAAGAAGCAAGTCTGGACTCCAAAATTACAAGACCAAGAAAGTGCAGACTGGGCGTGATCACTATTGTCAGTTAAAGTGATAACTCCAGAGTTCAAAGAAGAAGAAAGCTTGGGCGTTACCACTTCTGCTAGGAAAAGTGAGAGATCCTGTGAAGTCTCAGACTCAACAGCCTGGGCGTTATCACTTTTATCAGTAAAAGTGAGCGTTCCAAAGAGGCAAAATATCAGGAAAGCTCTGCTAACCACTATTGTCGTCAAAAGTGATCGTTCCAGAGAGCCTTCAACTTGGCAAGTTGCGCGTAGTCACTTTTTATTCATAAGAGTGATCACGCGCAACTATTTGGGCTCTGCGTTGACACTTTTATCAGCAAGAGTGATTGTTCTAGAGAACTCTCAATATCAGGAAAGTTGCGTGTGGCCACTTTTTCTCATAAAAGTGTTAACGCGCAACCATAAACCTTCTGCGTAGCTACTATTTCTCATTAAAGTGATAACGTGCAAATCTGAGAATTTCTATAAATACCAGAAACGCTCAGATTTTAGGAGATTCTGTTCATTTTCAGTTTTGTTAGTTAGATTCTCGTTAGAGGAAGTGAGAGAGAGGAGTGGAGATTCGAATCTTGGAGCTTCATGAAGAGGAATTGGAGTGGAGCAAGCTTCCATGGCGTTTCTGAGTTTCTTCTTCTCTTCTTCTCTTTCTTTTTCTTTCTCTGCTGTCATGGTTGTATAATTTCTTCATAGTTAGGGATTGTAGATCTGAAACAAACACATTGAATTGATTTTGGATATGAATTTCAAGCTTTGGAATAGATTGAGTGATTGATTTTGCATTTCACGTGGAAATTGAATGGAAATTTGATTAACTAAATTCAGAGGAACTCTTGTCAATGAAAATTGAATTTGTTCTTCAAATCTGAACCAATCACCGAGATTATAGTTTTCTTAGGGATAAGAGGCTTTAATCTTGCAATCTTCTGGTTTCTTACACTTAAAGCAATATTGAATTGAATCATATCTAAGGAATTAGAATGGTTTAATTGAATGTTAGGTTCACTGAGTTAAGGAATTAAACTCTGAATAATATAACGTGAAACTGATTGTCATTCTTTCCAATTGCTTGTTAATTCAAAACTTTATTTATTAAACGTTGGAGTTTTGGTGAAGCAATTCCCTAGCTATGGTCTCTCCCTCTGTTATCACATAATTGTTTATTCATTGTTCTGTTTCTGCAAGTTGCTTTTACTTTTAATTGTTTTGGTTTGCTGTTATTACATGATACTACTCTCCTTCCAATTTCGAAAAAGCTCAAATAGTTATAATTCTATGAAGTGGTATTTGAAACCTAAATTCCTTGTGGAGACGACATTTGAATCTTAATTTTACTCATTACTTGCTGCAATCATAGTGCACTTGCTAGTGTTAGATTGCGAACAACAATTCACCTTTATAATTCTTAAATTAGAGTATTTTCTTTTCTTTTTCTAATTCAATTTTAATTAAAAATTTAATTTTTTTAATTAATTTTTTTTACCTATTTAATTTACTAATTTAATATAATAAAATATATATTTTTAATAATTAAAATATATATTTTAAAAATTTATAAAATTTAATAATTTAAGAATATGCATAAAATGATTTTAAATTTTATTATAATTAAAATTTTTTGCAATGTACAAGAAACATACTTCTTTTTTTATAAAACCAAATCATTTCCGACATTCTAAACCATTTATGTAAATTACTGTTTATGTATAAATTATGAGTACTATTTTTAAACATAAATATTTTTAAAAATATTCTTAAATTAAAATATTTTAAGGAATTTTTTTTTATCATGTCAAAAAGTCTTTCTATCTTATGTATTTACTTTTTATTTTATCGTATCGATTTTTGTATAATTTATTTTTAATTTTATTTTAAATAATAATTTTTTTTTATTTCTTTAAAAATTATTAATCTAATTTAATACTATCCCTACAATGCATAAAAATATTACTAGTTGAATTTTAAAACCAAAATATTTATTTATTATTTCAAAAATGGTTTAGTTTTGACTAAACTCGCTTATGAAAAAAAGATAATTAAACAAATTTTAAAATTAAATTTTTTACTAGAACTTTTTAAAAGTTGAAACTCAAAACCGAATTGTAAACCTGACATTGACTTCTCGTAATTTTTCTTTCCCTAAAATTTGATTTTCAAACTAAGTTTGGCAATTCTATTGCATGAGTTAATAAAATGAGAATTAAAATGAGAATTAAAATGAGAACGTAAGTTTACCAACAAAGTTGTATTTCATTCTTGTAACGTCCCAAATTCTATTAATTTTTTATTTATTATTCTATAAACTAATTTTCTTCATGAGTACAAAATGTTAGTAACAACAAAAAACTTTGTGATATATAAAATAAGCTATAAATCCTATAAAATTTAATTAGAAGAAATTGAAATAAATTAAACCTTAATTAAGTCAAAGAAACTAAAGCATGTATCACTGAAATTTAAGCCTAATTTTCATGAATAAAATCCTAACTTAAGAGTATGAAATCTTAATTAAGTTAAAAAAAAGTCTAATATTCGTGTTTTAAATAGTTTAGATAAATATTACATGGTAAAAAGACCTACAACTAAGCCTAATATGACCCACTGGACTAGATTTGAGTAGTTAGTAATATCTTAAGACTAAATTTTATTTTATTTTTATTAATTGCATAAGACATAATTCTATGACAATATTGGTTAGTGGAATCCTAATAAATTGGTGAAAACTAATTATAAAAAATTTAACTAAATTTACTCAATTTGTAAAAATTTCAAACTTTAAAAGCTTAATTTTTATTGGTTATTACTATTAAGTGTAAAAAAAAACAATATTTTAAGAATACAAGAGTAATTTTTACATCTAAAAAGTTTTTATAAAACACAATATTTAAAAATTTTGAGAGAAAAACTAAAAGAACTTAATCGAAATCTATAACTAGGTCTTCATTAAACTGCCTCCAAAATTACAACCAAATTTGTCTCTAAACATCAAAATCAAGCAAATCAAAGTTGTAAAACCATATTCATATTTGAGGCATAAATCAAGAGGAAAACAAAGACTTAAAGAAGGTGAAAAGAGGAAAACTCAAAAACTCAAATCAAGAACAAAGGTGGGGAAGGATATATTCTTTTATGAAAAAAAAATTGTGATATAAATTCAATCTTGAAGAGTCCTAAAACTGAAGGATTAGGTTACATATGTTCATTATATTATTTTAAAGATTTCTTGATTTTTTTTTTTTTGGTTGAATTGATATATACATATGATTATTTGTGTTTTAAATTTCAGGTTAAGCAAGATTGAGATTTTGCCATGAAGATTCAAGTTTTGTTATAAACTTGCTAAATTAAATAAAAAATTATAAATAAGAACATAATATTAAGGATATGCTAATAAATATTTTGAATGCTAAACTCATTGAATAAAATTGAGAAAATATTAGGACATTAGGGAAGCCGTAAAGAACAAAAATTTCATGGAAGAATGAAAAAGAATCATGAAATAATGTAAGGAAACAATTAGGATGAAAACAAATGAACATATTAATATGTAAATAATTTTATTTGGAAAAAATTTGATTCTTTTAACTCTGAATTTGACTCAAATTTTAGAATAATCTAGTCTCTTAGTATATCTAACTATTTACATACGATAATTGTTTAACATTCCATTTTTTTCACTCTGAGAAATAGAGGCTCTAATTTTTGTTTTAAGTTTTATTAGTAAAAAAAAAACAGAATAGAACCCATATTGTCATTCCCAAAATGCAAACCTCTATTACTAGAATTCTCTCTCTGTACATTTTGGAGGATGGAAAACTTCATGGATATATATACCATGCATGCAAAGCTTAAGGGTTGCATGGCAAATTTCTTTCCTCTTTCTCGGTTTCTTAGCCAACGTAGCTAGAATAATGCCTAAGTATCAAGCAAAGAAGATTCGGAACTAACTGCACTCTATTCAAGCCCTTTTCATGTGATTTTGGCAAGGTGCATCTTCTTCATGCAAACCAAGTACAAATTTCTAAGGACAAGATTTGTACCCCTCGGCTGCAATTCTAAAAGGACAAAAAAGGAAAAGGAAAAAATGCTTTCAATAGTGCTAACACTTGAGTGGAACACGCACATGTTGATTTAGCATCCACTTTTACAAAAAATCAAGTGTCTCCCTCTCACCACATAGACCCTGCACACTTAGTCCAAAAAACTAAGTCTTTACCTAGCTGCTTATTTTCTTTCTACTCGGTTGCAATTAGAAGATTTCATGGTCTGTTCTTATTTGTCTGCAAAAGACTGCAACTTGTAAAAAGCCAAGCAAAAACATGCTTTTAGAATCTTGCATAACTGTATAGCATACTAAGTAACATATGACAATTTCTTTTTGGTTTTGGTGGCAGACCTATGCATGTGAAGAGTAATCAAGTGCAAACTAAATAGAAGCCTCTACATAACAGACTTGCACCTTCACTAATCTACATTGAAAATCCAAACAAGACCAGTCCAAACTGCTAAAAAATCTTTTCCCAAAAATTAGAAAATTTTCTCTTCTCTCAACTTCTCCTAATTCTGTAAAAACTGTAACACTCTCAGTTTTATTATCTTTAGTTTTGAAAAAAATATGAATTTTGATGTAAGATTTCTTGCTCGAACAAGACATAGTTTTCTAGACCAAATATTTTGAGGTGCTCTCGCTCAAGTGAAATGAGTCTTACTCAAGCGAAAGAGGATAATATTGTCCCAATTGTCCTTTCGTCTAAGCGAGAAGTGACTCGTCTAAGGGAGAAATCGCAAGAAAATAGAGAACTCTTTGAACCCATTCTTGCTCAAGCGAGAATATCTCTTACTGAGGCGAGAATATTAGAAAATTAAGTAAAATCATTCTCTAGTTTTATCATCTAGGAGAGGAGAGTTTCGCCTAGGCAGGAGTCGACCTCACTCAAGTGAGAATCCACTTACTCAAGTAAGAATGCGCGAGTTTGGAAGAATATTTAAGAAACTTCCATTCTAGAAACTTTTATTTTAGAACCAAATAACTTTCTCTCTCAATTCTCTCTGAATTCTCTCTGTTCTCTCACCTTCACTTCTTAGAGAAAACTCTTCTGAACTCTGAACCTCTTCTAGATCTAATCATAAGAGATCTTGGTCTTTCAAACAAAATCTTCAATCAGAAGCATTGAACCTCTCCCTTAGAACTCAAGGAGAATTTGATCTTAGAGACATATTTCCAGGTAAGGTGAGTTGTTCCTGAACTCTAACTCCTATTATGTGTTTTGACTTAAAAATCTCAATTTTTCTCATTAAAAATTTATAGAACCATAATGTTTCTTAAAACCTCAGTGTTAAGAATGGTATTTTGAGCATAAAAAATTGATGATTTATTTTAAAAAAATTATCTAGATAATACTTTTATAGAAGAAGTTATGAGCAAACAAGTTTTTAATAAATTTTTATGATTTGACTTTATTATGTATGTATGGTAAATGTTGAAAAGTTATTCTGAATAATATGTTTTCAAAAATGCTAAACTTTAGGATAGACGATTTTTATTAAGACCGAGAAAGTATGATTTCTGGCAATATATCTGTGGTTTAGTTTTAATATATGTTAAACTATATGACTGATTTGAGTCCGAAGGTCACATTATATTGATTTGTATGATGTGAAATTGATGGATAATTTATCTGTGTTAGAATGATATGATACAATGAGTGTGGATCTTTGTTTGAAAATCGATGAATGTTGAAAAAATTAATAAAAAGTGTTTGATTGCCTTCGAATGATAAAATGTTTTATTAGTGAAAACAATGAATAGATGGTTGGTGTAAATGGGTATGAATGAGAAATTTAAGTTGTTTTGCTATCAAAGTGTCATGAGAAATGCTAAGAAAGTGAATGTTATGAGCAATGTTGAGACTATGAATAAATAATTACAGAAATACACTGTAGAGTATAGAGTTTAGAGACAATTTGGAAAATCTCAAAAAAAAATAAGGGTGATGAATGTTATTCATAAGTATGGTGCACATGATTTGCTGAAAGTGAAATCATTACAAGTCACACTCATTTCCTGACTAGACTTCTAACTATACATTTGCTTAAAGGGGTTGAGGGAACACACATATCTGTGTTGTTTAGGGCTAATCGACAACTATCTATACTTATAGAAGACTTCAAGAGATCCCAAGGGCAATGACTTTGACATTGTGAGATATGTGATTGTAATAGGTGAGTTTTGTAACATCGTTCTCTCATTAATCTATTTTCTCTTATAAAAATATGCAAATTTTATAAATTAATTTATAAAAATGGATAGAAGATAGATGAACGTAGAAAATGTTTCTAAATGCTTAGATTCTAATTTGAAGAAAGGGTGAAAAATTTAAACCTCATATATACATTTCAAAACTCTCAATTCTCAATTTTAAAACAATCTAAACTATCACATTAATAATTCTTCTCATCAAATTTATCAAAATACTTTAACTTCAAATTAAAACCTTTATCAATATAATTACATAGAGTAAATAACTTTGAATAGAAAATATTCATGGCTATCTTTACAATTCTCCAGTAAATACATTAAACTCTCCAGAGCAATCTCTTTCCTACCATTCCTTGCAAATATGACCCTAGAATGAACAGACCTTCTTTACCTGAAAAATAGTTGTAAGGGTGAGCATCTATTGCCCACTAAATCTTAAATTATAATATAAAGAAAACAATGCATACAATAAGTCAAATACTTTTCATTTCTAACAAATTCAGTCGTCATTTGACTAATTAACATCTATTTCTCATTGTATAATACTATAACTCAATTATTCAGTTCATTCTACTTTGTCATATTAATTTCAATACATTACTAAAATTTCTATTCAAAGTTCATACATTCTATATTTCTTCTAGCATACACATGCATTATAGTTTCTATTATTCTTGAGAATTAATTAACTCATTCACATCAATTTCCTCATGACTTAATTTATCAATCAAACATACAATCATAAGACATAGAAACATATCACTTTCTACTTAACCAAATATCATCCACTCTATAATTTCGTGCCACATCACTTTACACTTAACTAGATATCGTCATTCAATTCATAATATTTTGCCACTTTATTCATTTTCATCAAAATATTTCACCAATCCAATGGTACTCTAGGTACTCTCGGGCTCCTAAATCGCTGCCAATGTACTCTCTCTAGTTATGAAGGGCTTACGCACGCAGCATAAATAGTCATTGGTGAGTCAAACTACACATGGATACAACACATGCGTTCATAGCCTTCCAAACAAAGGTATAGTTAGGAGTCGGTCAAGAAATGAGCGTGAGGCCTATAAATGCTTTCCACTTTTACAATGTGTACACATCAGTAAACTGCATTTATCACTCTCATTTCTCCAGATTTCCACAATCAACTCCAAATCCTATACCCCTAGTGTATCCCTAAATTATCTATACCATATCTCAACTATGGCACATCACATTATACTATTCCAATACATATGTAGCAACTACACTAATCGATGTATTACAACATATGAGTTATAATCTCACCCATCAATATACTATAACTCAAATATCATAATCACATCAATTGGTGTATTTGTAAACACACATACTAGTATTCCTTTTTTCCGTCCATTATACATATCATTACTTTTTATATTACATCGTTTCCAGAGGTCAAACTCATATATTTCTATTTACTGTTATAATTTCTATCCCTTTCTCTCATTAGAATATCCATCAAAACATATTTAGTAATTCATATCTATACCAACCAAATTATAATTCATATATTAATACGTTTCTTCTTCTTCCCAGTATTCCCTAAACTTCATTACATTCAAATAATCATCAAATTCCTTTATTTTAGTACATCAACTCAAACTATACCAAATCATCATACAATTCAGTACATTTACCATGTTATATAACTTCATTACACATTTATCATACAAAAACACATTAGCACCAAATTCACACAATCAACATATTCATAATATTTCAGCAAAACATTGATAATATAGTAACACCTTATCACAAAATACACTGGGGGTCAGACACCCTCAGACTCAACCCAAATCGTGCAATCTCATAATACTTAACTACTTGTCATATTTTCTCAGTTCCAATAAGGTCTTCTAACCTAGAGTTCAATATTCTCTATCTTTCATCACTTAACTCATATTTCCAAACAAACCCAATACTTTTCTTTATACCAAAAATATACTTTTACCATATGTTTTCATAAATCTCATAGATTTATTACCAAAATAGGTTACTCAGATTCTTATAGGGTTATTATATATAGAAATACGACTAAAGCTCGATAATACTCTCTCTACCTGGAAATGAGTTCAAACAATAAGTTTTTTATGAGCTCTAAGAGAAACTCCACGCTTCAATCTATGAAACTTCCCGAGAACTAGGGTTCTTTCTAACGTCACAAAATAGATTACTATCAGAAGGAGGAAAAACTCAGAAATAGAAACTAGATTCGAAGGTTTAGCTCTGAAAACTTACTCAGATTCGAGAAGAATGGACGTTAGAACTTCGATTTAGCAGAGATTCCAGAAGTATTGAGGGTTTTCTCTAAGATGAGAGATGGAGAGAACAGAGAGATATCAGAGAAAGAGAAGTGATTTTGGTGAGAAATGAAATTTCTCAACGTGGAAGTCCTTAAATACTCTTCAAACTCGTGCGATCTCGCTTGAGCAAGCGGGCTCTCACTTGAGCGAGCACACCTTGCTTGAGTGAGATCTGTAGACAATAATTTTTCTGATATCCTCGCTTGAGTGAGAGGTATTCTCGCCTGAGCGAGGACGGGTCTAGAGAGTTCCAGATTTCTCTGTGATGCCTTGCTTGAGCGAGATTACTCCAGAACGCCCCATCCTAAAATATCTGTCTCGCTTAAGTGAGGCATATCTTGCTTGAGCGAGAAATTCTGCACCAAAATTCTTCTAGAAATCCTTTATACTCTCTTCTAAGTGCACTCCAATACTACTTAATATTGAACAAAATATAATTTACCAAAAAATGGAAAAAGGATGTTACAAGTTATAACGGATTGATTTGTGTGATTATAATACAAGTATTATAATATATCGATGAGTGTAATTATAATGCATGTATTGTAATACATTGATTAATATGGTTATAACACATGTATAATGACATATTGCTCGATGTAAAACTACATGAAATGATATGAGTTTAATGTATGATTAAAAGTACTGATTATATATTGTTATCATGTTTGAACTGTTGTATAACTTGTTAATGCAATATATGAGTAAGCATTATCTTAGTGCATATTGTATTGGATGATATTTCTATGTTATATGATTTATTTATAAATAAAGGATTTGGTGGGGTGAGAATACTTATCCTTACGAATTATTTTCTAAAAAATGAAATTAAAAAGTAAAAGAATATTGATTCGATCCAGAATCATACTCTCAGTAAGACTGTAAAGAAGAGTTACTCTGATAATGTTTAGATTAATTCAAAGACTGTAATGATTTTTATTAAGTTTTATTTTTAATTGACAAGAGTTTGTAGATTTGTTTTTATGTCAATTTGTTTTAAATTTGTGATATTCAGTTAAAGTTTATTGTAATAAGTAATTCAGAGTGTTTGTAATATTGATAGTTAATTTAGTTATAGTTTACATTATGTTTTAGATAGAAAATTACCTACCGATTGGTAGACATATTTACGGTTTAAATCTAAATGTATGCAATATAAACTTTTGTCTCCACTCTAATTTTTATGAATGTAAATATTTGAAAATTATTTCTTTTGAAATTTTAAAGACCTTTAAGTTTTCATAAATGAAATAAAGAAATGTAATATTTATAGCTTAGTCACCTTAAAGTCTTTAAGCTATAAATATTAAATGATTTTTTTTTTTTCCTTTGTTATAAATTACTATACATGTTTGAGATATAAAATAAAGATGTTACCAAAACAACATCCAAAATTTTTCTTCTTTCACATCTCAAACACTCTCTTTTCTCTACATTACACCCACTAAACTCTACAATTATAATTCTATTCCAAATTTCTTAACTTTTTCCTTGAACACCAAAAATCCAAGACCAAGAAGCATTAAGCTCTTCTCACCAAAATTTGAGCTCTCTAAATTGTGAAGATACTAAAAAACCATTGCACCAAGCTTTCAACATGCTAAACTTTGAGAATCAAGCTTCTAATACCTTGAATACTCGGCTGGGCAAGAAAATTTCAAAAGAACATATCAAAACTCTGCCAAAATCCAAATTTTTACTATATACATGCACTTTCTACTACATAATCAGACCTTCTAAAACTCTCATTTTGATTCAACTCTAATCTAACCTTATAGAACATTTAGTTAGCTACTCATAGTCTTTTCTAGAACAAGATTTGAACCAAGGATCAATGATAAAAATAAATTTCATCATGTTATATCAAATTTTAAAATTTTCTAAAAGCAATGAAAAATGTGTTTCTAAACCTCTTTTTATCCAATTTTATGAACATGCATGCACATTTATGAAATCTTAGTAATGAAACTTTTCCATCAAGATATCATATGCCTAATTTGAAATTTATTTGATCATTTAATTGCGTGCACAAGATGAGCTACTTGAAGTTGTTATGCATTATGTGATAGTAGAGTTACCACTTTGCAAAATGACTAATATATACCACATTTTTGCATTAAAAATTATTTAAACATATTTCCATAACTCTAAGGAAGTTAGCTTTCAATATATTTTTTTTATGAAATTGAATTTGGACATCAATTTTTCCACTTTTGACCAAAAACTCAAAATTTGCTCTAGTTAAAATTCTGCATAATTGATTTTTAAAAAATTGGTCAAGACAATAACTTTCTCTCAAATTCTAGATAAATTTGAATGTGAAATTATTTTTTAACCTTATTCCTGTATTTTAGATAATCGTAGCTTTTCAACAAATTATTTTAACTCCATTTTAAATTTTATTTGCTAAGTCAAATAGTTTGGACAAGTGGAGGTTTCACTTTAAAAAATAACAAATATGGGTTGCATAAACGCAAGTGGTAGGACTAATTTATACTCCTAAAAATTATACGAACATATTTTTAGAAACTTCAATGTCTTAACTTTCAAACAAAATTAGTTAGGTTTAATTTGGATCACAACTCAATTAATTATGCATAAAATATTGCTCAATTCTAGGGAAAATTTATTTTAATATTGTAATTTAAAAATAATTTATTAATTTATAGGTAATTTGAAACAATTTCCCTGTCTGGATTTTTTTGCCATGTGGACCCATTTTTTGCCATAACGGCCGGCGAATGTAATTTATTTTTGAATTTTTTTATATTTATTTTGCCACAAAAAGTATGAA
Organism: Abrus precatorius; assembly: GCF_003935025.1. Lineage (NCBI taxonomy): Eukaryota > Viridiplantae > Streptophyta > Magnoliopsida > Fabales > Fabaceae > Abrus > Abrus precatorius. The sequence continues at coordinate 18,525,803 of NW_020874395.1, read as the reverse complement.
ATAAATAAGATAATAGCACATGTCAAACATAGATTAGTTTCACGAATTGATTGGCCAAATAATCACCAAGTTTCATCATACACAGAGCGCAATTAATTGGATAGTGACACGTGGCTATAACGTCTCTTCTTTGGCCATTGGAATCGCAAAAGTCAAATAAAATTAAAATAAATAATAAAAATGAATTCAAAATGAATGGCTGGGGAGATTTTGGTACAGGTGGCAACATCCTAGATGTTTTGCCCTGGTAGTGGCGAAAGTGTATTTTGCCCTGCCGTTGGCGAAACCATTCAGATTTTGACATGTGGCCGACTAAATAGTAAAATTGACTGGCCTTCTTCCTCTTTTCTTGCGTTTTGATTTTCATTTCTCTATCATTGCTTGTCCGTCGTGCAGGGTCTTGTTTCAAAAATTTGTCCAAAAATTTGTTTTGATTTGCATTGTGAAGGGTCAATTTTTTTACAAATTTAGGAGGTATAGACCTGTAATATGTATATTTATATATTATTTTTAATATATTTTGTTAATTAGAAATTTGATAAATGGTAACAATTAATATTGTAGTATTTTTTTTTAATTGTATGCAGGTGATTCAGTGGTGGGGGTGAGTGAAAAAATAATTTAGCTGAAGGTTTACTAAGGTTAGTAAAAAAGAATTTAAATTTCAAATAGGTTTTTCATTTATTTATATATAGATTGATATGTTTTTAGAAAAAATAAAATGTGATAAGTTGATTAAAATGTAAAATTATGATTAACTGTTAAAAAGATAGGTTAAATTAAAATTTTGTTTAAATTAATTGTTATATATATTTATCAAATACAGAATAATAGAAAATGAGTTAATTAAAATAATTATATAAAACTAAGTATAATAATTTATAATTAATTTTATTGTAATAAATAATTTTACACCTATATAGTAAATTAAGTAAAATTTTAAAATTGTCAAATTTGAAATGCAGTAATAATGTAAAATAATTAAGATATAATCATAATTTGTATGAATTTTATGTATGTATAAAATTTGTATGTAAATAATTATATTTTTTACTTTAAAAAACGTAATATTATTTATATAATTATAAACTGAATGCAATTTATGTAGATTTAAATTGGAAATATGAAAAAAAATTTAATTTTATGCTAGTAATTAGAGTTTTGTATTTGTATAGAATATAGGTTAGTAATTTACTTATTTATTTTGTTAAAAAAATTATAGTTATGATTTAATTGATGAGATTATACCTGATTTGTATAGAATATAGGTTACTAATATAGTTAATTATATTGTTAAAAAAAATTATAGTTATGATTTAATTTTGTTTATATATCTAATTTTTGCATTTATAATATATTGCAATGAATATATATTTATGTCATTACAATGTGATAATGATTTGTTAGTAAATTTGTTTAAGTATTCTAAAATATGTATTATTAATATGTTAGTAAAATATAAATTATTATTATTGTTATTGAATGAAATTATTTTACTATTTTTTTTTTATATAAATGGCATCATCTTCACAACAAAGTAAGGTTATTAATTCGAGCCAGAAGATCCATCACTTCTTCGGTTTCAGAGTATTCATATTTCTGAACATATTTGGGATGGACGTGATCACCCAACATTAAGGGTTAGGAAGAGTTAAAATATTCCCGGTGGATTAGAGAGTGTTCCGGAAGAAATAATTCCACATCTAAAGTTAGCATGTTTTATTGGAGTGGCTAACTTGTCTCAGCTTCCCGTAAACATGGGATTGATTACTGCATTAGTAAAGAGGTGGAGGCCCGAGATGCACACTTTCCACATGCCCCTTGGAGAGTGTACTATTACCCTTCAGGATGTTGCTATTCTCTTAGGATTATGCATAGATGGGAGACCTGTTATAGCACCCACTGGAGGTGATTGGGCATAGATTGTGGAAGACAGCCTAGGTATCAGACCAGGATCAGATGCTTTTGTAGGGAGTTTCTTGAAGATGAGCTGATTGCATGAGCACTTCACTCATATTGCCATGCATAATCAGACTCCACTGCGGATTACTCGGTTTGCTAGGGCATATATTAAGGCTTATTGGAGAGTTCATGCTTCCTGATCACTCTAGTAGTAGGGTATCTGTGAGGTACTTGCCTTTGCTTGAAGATTTTGAGTTGACCGGTCAATATAGTTAGGGTTCTGTAGTTCTAGGTTATTTGTACCGAGAGCTATGCATGGCCACCAACATTGATCGTGTTGCTATTGGAGGACTTGTTGCGTTGATTGTGATCTGGATTTGGGATAGATTTCCCCAAATAGCACCTACCAATCCTCCCTACACACATCCCTATCTTCCCTACGGTGTTAGGGAAGTTGTTATTGTTATTGTTTTTCTACGCATTTGTTTTTCTATAATGTTATTTGTTTGACTTCATGTTTTTATGGTCAAAATTACTTGCAGATGGTTATCCCACAGTATCAGAAAGGGAAAGAAAGATGTTCGGTACTACAGATATATTTTTTATCGTCTAGCACATGATGAGGTATTATAGCCAACTTTTGCTGAGTTACTTATTTAAATAACATGTATTAAATAGGGTATATTACACTAATTAATTTTGATTTGTTATTAATCCAATTTTTATGTCATCTATAGATTGTGTGGGTGCCATACAATATGGAACTCATCAATATATTACCACCTATTTGTAGAGACGGTATAGACTTATGGAGGGCAGTGGTGCCACTTATATGTTTCTAGGTATATGAATGGCATCAACCTGATAGAGTAATGCATCAGTTTGAAATGATTCAACACATACCAAGGACACTTTACCAGCCTAACCAGCTACATGACCTTACACTTAGAGGGAAGATTGGAGAAGATTGGTCAGGTAAGTTCAGTGCTATGTTAGAAATTTGGGAGAGTAGACGACTTTTGGTGATGACTAATGAGCCTCAGTATGGTTTGCTGAGCTCAAATTCAGAGTACATGCGATGGTATGTTAGTCACACTCGTCGTTGGATGACCAGAGATGCAGCTTTATCAGCTTTGTCGGTAAGTTAATAGAAATATATACTTTGTTCACTATTTCTTTTTATTTATATACAAAATTACAGTAATGGTTATATGTGACTATTTGTAGGTGATGCAATGGAGAGATTGCATTACTTGAGCATTGATAGACATGATTGCTTTACCTTCAATGAATTAAAGGACTTGTCTGAGACTCTCCTATCACTGATTAAAGAGTAAGATCGCATATTAGAGCCTGTTTCATCCTCAGTTCCTCCAATACAAAGTGTTAATCCCGTCGATCCAGTTTTACACGTAGATTAGCCGCATCAACAAAGAGAAGGAAAAGGCTTGGCACATCGACGAAGACAAGTGCAGGTAGCAGAGTGGGCTGTCCTGACTATGCCAAAGCAACCATATGGTGTCTTCCCTGTTCCATCATAGTTCCCTTTTCAATCATCTCATTTGATGACAACCCGGACTTATTTCTATTCATCACAAGGTACCCACCATCCAGGATAACCCCCCTCTTCACCATTTACATGATCAGAAGATTATAGCCCACGACCTGATTTCTTTTTGACACCTCCTCATGAGCACCATTCCCTTTTGACTCCAGGTACCCCATACATACAACCTGATCCTATACCATCAGACATATATCCTATAGAGTCAGGTATTGATCTTAATGCCAAGTTTGGTGCCATTGCTAATTTAGGAGAGGTTGGTCAGAACCCTCATCGAGGAGCTCGAGATAGACAGAGGCAATGCATCTTGACTCCTGAGAATCATCATTATCGGGCACATAGAGGGGGGCAGCAATGACATGTTTATATGTAGCAACCTTTTTTAGTTCACCCATACTTTGTTTGTGACTTGTATGCTTTGTCTTATTAATAATTAGTTTGTGCCTTTACTTGATATAGTTTTTATGCTTTCATTACAATGATTAATGACAATTAGGATAAATAACAATCTCATAAGATAAAAAAAAATACAAACACCAACTTATATGATATGGATAACCAACATTGTTTTGTTGAGGACAATAGTGTCAATTATGACCTACTTCGTTACATTTGGAACACCTTTGCCTAGTTTGTGACTCAACCCAGTCCATTTCATTCCTAATGCGAGTTGATTTTGGTCAGCCTTCACCTCTTGCTTTATCAACATCAGGCACTAACTTCCATTCGCAGTTGGTAAGGATGTTAAATTCATTTCCAAGGGGGTACCACTGTGGGGAGTATGCATTTACAACATATTGCATTGAATAAACTGAGTCCACATATTGCCAAAAATCGATACTCACAGCTATACAGGCCGCTATCACATGTGAACAAGAAAATCGATAAGATTGAAATCTTCCACATTCGCAGAATTTCCTATCCAATATAACTATCCATTTGTGTCCACCCTTTTGTGTTATTAGATTAAAAGCTTCTTCAACCTCAAAACTTTTTCTCTATATGTCATATCGACGAACTTAGTGTGATGAAGCTTCTTATTGATTTTTTTGAATTTGCAACATGACTTTATGACAGAACATGCTTCCATTGTGAAGGTCAGAGATGGCCTCTTCTCCCCGCTTCATAAAATATTCAACCAATCGTCCATAGGTGGCTTTAACTAGTGCATTTATGGGCAAGTTTCTAGCACCTTTCAACACCTTATTTACTGATTCTGAAAGATTTGTAGTCACGTGCCCATAACGCCGCCCTTAGTCATCATAACATAATGCCTATTTCTCTTTTGATATGCAGTCAATCCACCTTTGTATATCTTCAGATTCATTGTGAAATCTAGTTAACTTTTGCTGAAATATGACCTTTGATGGTGTATAACCTACATAGACAACATTCATCCCAATCAAAAGATGTACTGACGGATTCAATGGCTATCTAATACTTTAACAATAATCGACATAAAAAAAACAATACATACCCAATTTGATGAGCTCTTTCTTCAATGCTATATTTTTAAATCGATGATTAAAGTTGCTGACAATATGACGAATGTAATATACATGATATGCATTTGGAGGTTGCCACCCAATGTGTGGATTTGGCACAACCCCTTTTATACTTTGATGTTTATCTCATATCAAACAAATTCCTGCTCTATTGGTAACATGCAAACGAATCAATGCCAAAAACCATTCTCATGTTGGCAAGGTTTCTATCTTGAGTTGTTGCAATGAGTAACGTATGACGATACTTACCATATACGAATGTCCCATCCACTTGTAATATAGGTTTGCAGAATTTAAAAGTCTCATGACATTGTTCAAATGACCAGAATAGTCGTTCAAATACTCTACACCTGTTATCCACTTGATGACCAACCACATACTCTTTTGTTTTAATTTTATAAACAGATCCAAAAGAATGTAATTGCATGTATTCTACCTAACGAGGCAAGATAGCGTATGATTCATTCTAATTACCAAATACTTTAACAATGGCTTTTTGCTTCGCCTTCCAAACTTTTTTATATGAAATTTTGTATCCAAACTGATCATATATTTGCTCTTGTATCAATGAAATATGTACCGACGGTTCTTCGTTCACCATTCCTACATAAAATAAATTTTCTCAAGTTAATAATAATGTCATTGTAAAAATAAAAAAATAAAATATTTTTCTTACCAAGAATGCATGAACAAATTAAATTGGAATCTAACTTCTGATGATCTTGCGAAATTCTCATATTAACACATGTATGTGAACCACCCCACCTATTAATTTTTCACTTGTTTAAATTCTTCAACAATGAAGCCCTCACTCTCCATGGACAACCACTGCTATGTTTTAAGCATTTAACATACAAACATGTTGGTTTAGACTCAGTCACAAAATAACTTTGATGAATTTTCATTGTGTACTGTTTTAACGCATTTTTCACATCTTCTTTATTGTCAAATAATAAGCCAACAAATAAAGGATCTCCTTAAACCCTTGAATTGACTTCTTAAACATGTTCTTCATTCATTTCTTGATCAGGATATTCTCAATTAATATACTTATACTTTGGAGTAACATTCCAAAAGGGAATTACAGTATCTCCTGCATTATATTAAACATTAATATATAAATAAATAACTACAAAAAATAAAATTTTTATAATTATTTCACATTACCTCCTACATTCGATTACTTGTATATCTAAGTTGGAATGAAACTCGCCTTCAACATTAGTACAAGAAGAACTACCTAACGAAATTTCTGCTTCATCATCTCCATCAGTGTAACTCTCATAATTTGAGTGTTCATTATCGTCATCAGCATCATTCCTAACTCCTTTATTACAACAAATTTATCAATTTTAATTTAATTAATTACATATTTTACTTAAAAGATAGTACAACAAAAATAATTTTACCTTTATCATAATCACGACTCACAAGCGTCCTATCATTTTGCTATGAAAGCGATAAATTTTAATTCGTCGTCTGTAAGGACATTGATGAACTTCCACCAATAGCTCTATCTACATATAACTCAATAATATTTTTACTAGATTGTTGTCGAAATTCACTTATCATGCAATCAATATCTTCATTATCACATATATCTAAAGCTGTATACTGTCTAATATTTTCATCAATCAAAAAATAAGAAATTAATATAAAAAAAACTTGATTATGGTTAAGATTAAGTTTCAGATGAATTTTTCTTTTCAATGTTTCATAACTTATTCCTCGTTTTATTCGAATTACTTTTTTACTTCCTTCAAAACTTACTCCTTCATTTCCTTCATAAATTCTACCATTCCAATATATAATAATAACAATCTCACTCATCCTGCATTTTTACAAATAAACTTTATTTAATATTTAACCTTTACAATAATTAACATAAATCAAATAAACAATACTCATTAATTAATTTAACAATTTATTTAATTAAAAAAACTAAATTCATATGTTAAAAATTAAATAATAAAATTATTAAATTAAACATACCTGATTTTCTTCTACTTTACTCTTCTTGGGTGAAAATGAGAGGAGGGTGGGGTGTATATATATAATGTTCAAATTTTGCCATATAATTTATGAAAATTTTGGTAATTGGACTAAGTTTTGTAGGTTGGCTAGCGATTTACTTAAGAATTTCACAACTAAAATCATGAATTTAAATAACCTGTTGACACATGTCAGACTCTCATTTATTTCGTCAGTCTTGTGGCAAAATTTATTTAACAATAAATTAAAAAAGACATTTTTGCCATCAGATATACGAAATTCTTCTCTGCGTGACATGTGTCATAATCTTATAAATTTCACAACTCTCTTGATAAATTCAGTTAAGAATAAAATATATATATATATATTCGCCATACGATATGCTAAAACATATGGCCATGTAATCTAAAATAACTCCAGAGTAGAAAATTGTTTTAGATTGCATATAAAGTGATAAATTGTTAATAAAATTACACTATTAAAATAAATTTCCCCAATTCTAGACCCCTTAGCATATTTTCATTTATAAGTTTTAGACAAAATTCTAGTTTAAGTTTTACAAGGTGACTCACTTATAATATTATATATGATATATAATATATTTATCTTTGTTACGTAATTTAATCATTAATCTAGTTTTGTTAATTATGATTTTTTTTAATAAAGTTAATGATTTGGTATACGAAGTTTAAAGAAATTTATGTATAAATACATGTAAAATTATATAAATAAAGAAAAAAATATTTTTATTATTTTTTAAAATAAATTCTAATATAGAAATATAAAAAAAAGACAAAAATTTGAGAATACAAGTTAATTTTGACGTTAAAAAGATGATAAAATTTAAAATTAAAATAATATATTTTTATAATTTAAAAAACTAACAAACAATTTCAAAAACTAATTTAAGTATATTACTTGTAAAAATTAATTAACTCATGCTTGACTCAATTTAATTTTATTAATTTTAGGAGAAAAATTTTAAAGTGATGATAAAAGTTAATCCAAACAATGAACCCTATTCCTTTCCGGCAACAAAACATTAGGAAATTTTCAGCCTTGTGACGTGTTTGATTATTCCCTCTCGTTCTGCCTTGGTGCTCAATCCTCGACACCTTTGGTTTTCCTTCCTCCTTCCATTTTTGCCCATTGACGAACCTCGCTAACGCAAATTATTCAAGTTCATTTCAATTCCCCCTTCTGATTTTTTATTTTCTCTTCGTGAAAATGAAATTCAATTCTTCATAAGCATTATTAATTTATTACTGAGATGAAATATTCAGTTTATATAAGGCCTTGTTTGGCTGATTAATCTCTCAATGCTGTTTGACTTTGAATGCTATGGAGATGCTCCAGTGCTTATGCAGTAACTCACCTATCCGTCGGTTTTATTTGACTCTTGTGGTCTCTGGATTTTATAAAAATGCTAGATATTTGATTACATTCATTGGTTTGAATTTCACAGGGTATTTCAATCTCTACGTCATTACAATAGCTTCTTTTTTTTTTTAATATACATTTGCTCCCAGTAATTGTGTTATTTACAAATTAGTCTCAATATTAAAAATACTTACCATTATATTTAAAAAAATACAAATAGATGTATCACATTTCTATACAGAAGCACAATCCAATGATCACAATAAAATGCATTAACGATTCAAACTTGAAGAAAGATCTAAACAAACCCAAAATATATATAATTCACATTCTCTTCAGAAGGATACATCTAATATAAATTTTACCAAATAACAACACGAAAATCTCACTCAAGATTTGCATGTCACTGGTGTTCTTCATTGTCTCAGTGAAGGTTTTTGCTCACTTTCCGGGAACAAAGTTTGTGGCATAGGCCCAAGCATTGTTGTTGACTGGGTCAGCAAGGTGGTCAGCGAGGTTCTCCAAAGGACCCTTTCCGGTCACAATAGCCTGAACAAAGAACCCAAACATGGAGAACATGGCTAATCTACCATTCTTGATCTCCTTCACCTTCAATTCAGCAAAAGCCTCTGGGTCATCAGCAAGGCCCAATGGGTCAAAGCTGCCACCTGGGTAGAGTGGGTCAGTGACCTCGCCGAGAGGCCCACCGGCAATACGGTAACCCTCAACGGCACCCATCAAGATGACTTGGGAGGCCCAGATGGCAAGGATGCTCTGTGCATGGATCAGGCTTGGGTTGCCCAAGTAGTCAAGCCCACCCTCACTGAATATCTGGGATCCAGCCTTGAACCACACGGCCTCGCCGAACTTGACCCCATTGCGGGCCAAGAGTTCGGGGAAGACGCAGCCCAAGGCTCCCAACATGGCCCATCTGCAGTGGATGACCTCAAGTTCGCGGTTTCTGGCAAATGTCTCTGGGTCAGCGGAAAGCCCAGCAGTGTCCCAGCCATAGTCACCTGGGAATTCACCAGTGAGGTAGGATGGGGGAGTGCCAGAGAGTGGGCCCAAGTACAAGACACGGTCTGGGCCGTACCATGGGCTTCCAGAAGTTTTGGTGACTGCTTTCCTCATTGTGAGCCTTCCACTTCCAAGCTCTGGGGTGGATCGGGCATGCTTTATTGCTTGCCCTGCCAATGATGGAGAAGAGAGAGCCATTGTTGAGGCAGCCATTGCAATTAAGTTAAATCAATGAAACAATGTGTAACTGAAATTGCTGAGAAGATGCCTGAAGTTGGATTGCCTTGGTTGTGCTTTATATATAGGTTTTAAAGTTGAATGAGGTCCTTATCGTATGAAATCTGTATCTGTGCTTCTACTGGTTCTGAGCATTCCTTTGGATTTTTGTCCACTTGGTTCTCCTCTCACCATTTATCACTTCAGAATTGTTTCCTTCCATTACCTTACCAACAGATCAAGTATCCACAAAAATATCATTAAATACCTCTTCTATCCAATAAGAAATTAGTATTTATGATTCTGGATAGGCTATATCTAATTATTAAATATATATAAAGTTAGAGGGTTGGGTAAAACTTTGTCAAGTGTGACTGAAGCGGGGACAATAGGGTATGGGTCCCATTGTTAGTTTAATTCAAATTACTGCGACAGTATAATTCATCAAATTGCAAATATAATTCATCATTTATACGGTATAATTTATTTTTGCTCCTTTTTATTCTATCTGTTGTATCAAGTGAATTAAACATACTTTGTTTTTTAGGCTAGTCTATATCATAATCTACCGCATCTTGGAAGCATTGTAAAATATACACACTTGGAATGGAAACTAAAACCATCCATGCTCTCATAATTAGCTAAGTAAATATTTGGTCTTACTTTTTAATAATAGTAGTACTTCCCACGCTAAAATATCTATAGGAAAATTGCTCCATTATCTCGTGAAGGTGAATAATTTAATCAATGTCAATGTTTATAAACTACAAACGTATGACTAAGGAAAACTAGTCGAGTGAACAGTTGTGATGGTGAAAAATGAAAGATCTTAGACCAATAAGCATTGCTAATTCAGTATTCATCCAACCTCCACACGTTTTGTCTCGTTTTATCTACATTCTATTGTCCCTAAAGTCAATTTTAGGGTATATAAAAATGAAAAAGGTTAACGTTCTTAAGGGATATTTTGTATATAAAGTAGGAAAGTTTTATTGAGAAAGAAAGAAGAAAGAATTTGTTATATTTTTTATATAATAAATATTTCCTTTTTATATAAATTTTTACATTTTTATATGCTTCAAATCAGTTCTAAAAGTTAACATTAACAAAATTGATAAAAGTAAAATTCTTCTGAACTTGAAATTTACACTTGCGGTTCCAACTTTTATAGATAACTAAGAAATATCTTCTTTTCCAGAAGCCGTTTATAGAAATCAAGGTACAGAAGAATAACAACCGATCTATTAATTATATAAATATGTTAATAATGAAAGCAATCACGCTCCCACTAAAATTCATGCCTTATGATAGTATTGTCTTTTCTCGGTGCATACTTGGTTTCATGTATATTAGTTATAACTTATGAGTTGGATCCAACGTTTATTAGTTTTTCAATGTGAATAAAAACACACACTACATAAATCTTTATTTTAACAGCATTGTTTCCTTTTTCACAAAAAAAGAAAAGAAAAGAAACCTTGTTTTCTATCTTTGACAGTAAAGAGATACAATTTTGTTTGCTACTCATTCATCCTGATCACATAGAATGCAGTAAATTACCTTAAAACTTTTTTCTTTCTTTTTCTACATGCTTTCAGCTTCACTATCCATACCGCAGAGTCATACGGGAACAATATTACATCACAATAATAATTCCAGTTAATAGTCTATAACAATATGTATTTCATCGTAGTCGAGTGAAATCCGACAACTTTTTTCAGACTCTCCATCGCCCAGCTATTAGAATTTTAATGTGGCTTGATCCAAGATCAGAAGAAAGTGAACATTTAAGCTTAAGTGTGTTTAGGTTAAAGAAAAAAAAGTGTGTCTTAAAATATTTTAAGCAATTTAAACTTATAATCATAATATTTGTATACTGTTTGAGTAGTTGTTATTGAGAGATATTTATTATCTAATGCTAGCTAATAACTATTAATTATTTTTAACGTATTTAGCTACTGTAACTAATTCTCGTCTGAATCTAAAATTTAGTAAATATGATATAAAAAAAGTTTATATATGACATATGATAGTTTCATAATTATTAAATTAATGTAAATTTTTTACCTTACAGTAGTCAAATATCTTCGATGTTAATGTTTTCCAAATTTGTTTGTAAGTAATAATATTTTTTAAGGTAGATAAGGTATTAAAGTTAGAAAATTAAAAAATTTACAAATAGCATTTTGTAATGGTTATGGATTATCAGAAAATAGAATAAATAAAGAATTTAGGAAAAATGAACTTTGTAATGTATTATTTCGGAATGTATTTCTTACCGTGGAAAAAGTATTACTAGAATAACATTTACATAGTTTGTAGAATAGAATTAAGAAGAAAAAAATCTATTTAATCAATACAATTCGTTTCCTTCATTCTTCCTTTATAACTATGAGCTATATATATATATATACACAATTCGTTTCCTTCATTCTTCCTTTATAACTATGAGCTATATATATATATATATATATATATATATATATAAATAATATTTCTTTTAGGTTACAATTTGATAACATCTATTTATTACTAAGTTTATTAAATTTTGAAACGTAACTTCATCTACTTATTACTTTATACATTAAAATTTAGAATGTATAAAATCATTCGCATTGATTACACTTACTTATTACTCTATACATTAATTTCAAAATGTATAACTTATCAATTAAAATTATATTCTATCACACTGATTTTTTTTTTTTATAGGCAAAACAAATCTTATTAAAAAGAGTTCAAGGGGAACTCAAAACCCATATACACAAAAAATTACTAACTCAGAGAAATAAAAAGTAAAAATATACTTATGCAAAATTAAGATAGATGCAATTTCGTGGGTTCAAATACCAATCAGCTAACATAATAACTTCTCCCTTACTAACAAGTGATAACCATTTCCAGGATCTCAGAATAATAGAATCTAGGACTTCCCTCTCATCCAAAACACCATTGGAAAATATAATTCTATTTCTATGCAACCACAAAGACCACACTGTACTTACCCAAATAATTAATAAGCATATTCCTTCTCTTTTACTACAGCCAACACCAACCCAAGAAAGCAAGTGAGTCGATAAATCTGAAGGCAAAACCAGTAAGAATCCAAGCCAACGCGTAGTAAAGTACCAGATTTGAGATGAAACTGAGCACGTTAAAAATAAATGAGTTGGAAGTTCCTCCAAACCATGACAGAAACAACAAGTTATATCATCAATTTGAACACCACGGTCAATCAATAAACCTTTACAAGGAAGTGCATTCAACAACAATTGCCAAGAAAAAACCAGACACTTAAGAGGGACCTTCCCTCTTCATAGCCTTTGCAAGGCATCTGCCGTACACTGATCTACACTATTAGGACCACCAAAAAGTTCAAATAGCCATGAATACGCAGATTGCACTGAATAACAACCTGAAGAATCTGCCCTCCATACTCATTTATCTTCTTGTAGTAACTTAATAGAAACTTCATCCACAAGCTCCAACAAAAGATTAAAGCTCGAGATCTCATGTTGAAAGAGTCCTCTTCGCCAACTAACATTCCAAACCCATCTAGTGCCATCATGAAAACCATTCTCCAATACACGTGATTCAGCATTTCTCGCCACTGCAAATAATCGCGGAAATGCTTCACACAATCGCACCCCTCCTACCCACTTATCTCTCCAAAAAAGAGTGTGTAAACCTGCACCCACACTTCTATCAAACTTCTCATCCAGCCATGAATTCCCTTGATGAATAACCTCCAGCAAATCACGCCACCACAAAGAACATCTGTTGTGAACTGATGAACGCTAAAGAGAAGAAGCTAATCTTCCATATCTAGATTCCAACACCCGCACCCACAATGAACTAGAACAGTTAACACCTCGCCATAACCATTTACCAAGAAGCGCCCAATTAAACCACTGCACATTCCTAATGCCCAAGCTACCATTCTTCCGCGGTCTACATACAGTTTTTCATTTCACCCAGGGGATTTTAGATCCATCCTTAACACCCTTCCATAAAAAATTCCGTTGGATAGTGACAATTTCCTTTATTACCGACTTCGGCACCTTAAAAAAGGATAACGAGTGCAATGGCATAGAATTAAGAACGGCATTAATCAAAGTCACCCTACCTCCAATCGATAAATACCTATGCTTCCATGACGCTAACCGCTTTTTAAGAGCCTCTAACACACCCTTCCATGCACTAGGCTTTCTCGGGTTAACACCTAACTGTAACCCGAGATACTTTAATGGGAAACTACCAATCTTACAATGTAGGAACTCCGCAGCCAAGTTTTCAAAGTCATCACCAGTGTTAATCCCCAATACAAAAGATTTATGAAAGTTAATTTTCATACCTGACATTAATTCAAAGCTACGCAATACTGCTTTCAAAGTCCACAAATTATGCACCGAAGCCTCTCCCATAATCCATGTGTCATCCGCAAACTGCAGCAAAGAAATATCTGGTCCCCTTCCCCAATCGTCACACCAGAGAACAACCCACAAGTCACTGCCTTCCGCATAAGAACTCCTAACCCTTCCGCTGCCACAAGAAAAAGAAAAGGGGCAAGAGGATCCCCCTGTTTTAGGCCCCGCTCAATATGAACCTCCAATGTAGGACAACCATTAATCAAAGCTGATAGGCTTCCCCCACACACACAAGCTTCCATCCAACTGACCCATTTGTCTGAAAATCCAAAGCTATGTAACATAAACAAAAGATATCCCCACTCTAGCAAATCATACGCCTTCTCATAATCAAGCTTTAACACAAAACACCTCTTATTATACCTCCGCACATAATCAACTGCTTTATTAGCCACAAGTACACTATCTAACATGTTCCTTCCCAGGATAAAGGCTAATTGTTCTTCTGAAATTATTGAATTCAAAACTCCTTTCAACCTATTTGCCAAAAGCTTGGAAACAATCTTATAAAGACAACCTAATAATAAGATAGGCTGAAAATCAGATATCTATTGTGGGCAAGACACTTTTGGCATAAGTGCTACAAAATAAGATAATAAAGACTTAGGTAGCTTCCCATTTCTACAAAATTTAGTAAGCATACCCATCACTTCTTCCTTGATCACTCCCCAAAACCTCTTAAGGAACACAAAATTGAAACCATCAGGCCCCGGACTTTTATCACCCTCACACTCCAAAATCATCTTTCCCACTTCCTCCTCCGAAAAAGCATTAACAAGCTCCTCATTCTGTAGAACAGAGACTCTTGGTAAATTATTAATATCAATAGTAGGTTGAAGCCAACTTCTACTACTAAAATGAGCCGCAAAATAGGACACCACACCTGTTTTAATCTCATTAACCTCTTCGACACATCTCTCTCCAATTTGGAGTGCATGTATATTATTTCGTCACCGCCTCCCATTAACACATAAATGAAAGAACTTTGTATTTAAATCACCCTCTTTCCCCCATCTCACCCGAGCTTTTTGGGCTATGAGACTCTCTCTATTCTTCCTAGCCTTCCAAATATCACCCACCAACATTTGTTGACGCTTCTTCTCCACATCGGAAAGTTCTACCACTGAATTTTTATCATCAATCAAGCTCAACTCAGTTGTCAAATCAGAGATCACCTTATCAACATTTCCAAATATCTCAATATTCCATTTTTTCAATGCAATCTTAACATTCCTTAACCTCTGGCTAGCTCTCTGGGCAGCCCATGGGAGGGTAATATCTCTTTTCCACGCTTCCTCCACCACCTCCACAACTTCTTTATGAGTCAGCCAACAATTATTAAATTGAAACGGCTTTAGACCCCAGTTAACCACTTTGTGCTTAAGAATAATGGGACAATAATCAGACACATCTCTGCTCAAAACCTGAATAAAACCATCTTCCCAGTAATCAAGCCAGGAACTAGAAACAAGGACTTTATCCAGCCTGCTCATCATAGAAGCATCCCCTTTTATTCATGTAAATTTTTTACCCACAAGTGGAAGTTCCATTTCCTAAATGAAAGAATTGAAGCCCTCCATTTCAGAGATACCATAGTCTGCCTGACAACCCTTCCTCTCTGTCACTTGTCTCACAGCATTGAAGTCACCCAATATACACCACATAAATTTGCCAAGACCCCTTCTTGTCATGAGCAAATCATCCCATAACTTTCTCTTTTCACTTAGTCTACACGATGCATAGACATTCACCACAACACATAGGTTTTCAGTAGCCAATACCTGCAAGCAAACACCTAGGAATCCAGTACCAGAAAAGGAGAAAAGTATTTTACATTTGGAAGTATCCCAAAGTGAAAGCATACCCCCACTTCTGCCAATGGAAGGCAAGGCACACCAATCAAAATTCACAGAACCCCACAACGCGTACATAAATTACTATTACATATTTCAAGTTTTGTTTCCTGAATCGCCAAGAACTCCAGACCTTCAGAGCGAACAATCTCACACACCTTCTTTTGCTTTACCGCACTCCCTAGCCCTCTACAATTAAATGAGCCAATCTTCATTTAGTATCAAAGCGAACCCCATATTCTTTCGCAATCGTTCTATCACGTACCTCCATCTCAATCAATTTCTCTCGAACCTGCTCATCATTCCCATGTACAACCAAACCAACCTTCTTGCCAATGTCTAGTAACTTCGATGCCATTACCTCATCATCACAATCTGTAGCAACAATTCGCTCCCCCACCTCCACTGAAGGATTGGAAGGATGCGAGTTGTCGGAGCTCTTGGAAGCATTAGCTGAGATTTCATCAGTTAGCAATACCTGTCCTCTAAGTTGCGATGGCATTGACGCTTCTTTATTATGATTCTTAGGGTTTTTTCGAGAAGGTTCTATGAAAACTGCGCTCTTATGTCTCTTCCTTCCTTCATTACCTCGACTACCTTTCACAGAGCGTGCCTTCCGAAGGGATTCATGCACATTGACCCTCTCTTTCTCATTTTTGGATTGAACGGGATCAACTTGCGTTGTCCCAATTGTCTTCATATCCCGTGTTTCTGGATTTTTCCAAATCAATGCATCTAATCCAAACGAGTCTGACAAATTCAATCCATCTCTTACTATTTGGACTCTCCTCTCCACATTTTCAGAAGGCTCATTTACAGCATCACAAATAGCCACCGTCGGACCCATAGCATCCACACCACTAGCCCCCAAACCCTCATCCACCAAACACCCTTTTGCTGACACTTCACCCCTAATCACAGAATCAACCACACGACCCTTACTTCTGATATCACCTTCCAGCACACCCTCCTCCTCACTAGAATAGTTATCCAACGCTTCCAACTCCATTGAACCAACCTCAGAAGAGTTAGCCATGCCTTCCTCTGTTGCAGCTAATACATCACAGGCATGCTCTTCAAGCATGACTATTGAGTAAAAACGGTCATTAATTTTCACTGTAATGTTTTGCTTGATAAGCTCAGCAATGGTAGTACCTAATTGTATCCTCCCATAATCCAATCGTCGTCTTTCTGCCGTGACTTGGTCTATCTGGATAAAATCACCAAGCGAAGAAACCAACTTACGGAAGAATAATTCACCCCAAGCATGCAAAGGGACCCCATAACAACGTACCCAAGTCACCCTCCGCACAGCTACCATACTTGGGTGCCACTCTCGTAGATCATAGAACCATTTCTCCCACCACAATTTGTTGAGCGATACTGTATCCGCTAAATCTACCCCCGCATCAGATTCCACCAACACCATATCATCTCCCATGGTCGTGAGATTAATATCCAACATACCTTCTCGCAGAAGAGCCCCGCGCATATTTTTTAAATCCTGTTTTCTATGAAGGCGTCCAACCATAGCACCTCTACACTCCTCAATTCGCCCTTCATCCACCTCAAACTCAAGGTGAGCCCAAGGTTTCTTCTTTTCCACCCACTTCTGCCCTATGTGTGTCTCAATTAGACGGGGTGCTTTAAGCTTTTCCACATACGTATTCCCTGACGTCTATCACACTGATTATGTTTTAATTGTATTTAAAGAATATTTATTAGTATTGATGGTTATATTAGGTTACAAACGACAACATAAATATTTATACTATAAATTAGCTTAAATTACTATTATTAAAATTAATTATAATATTTTTCATAATTTACGAATTAAAATTATTATTGTATTTTAATATAATCTATATTTTATTATGTACTTCAAACACTAAAATATATTTTGAATTAAAAAAATTAAACTTACAAAATTATTAGTTTATAATATATGTTGTTAAATTAAATTTATAATAAAAGATAAATTTGCATATTTAAATTAGTTTATTAATTAGTTTAACATAATCTATATTTCGATATGTACTTCAAATATTAAAATATAATTTGAATAAAAAAATATATTTATAAAATTATTTATTTATATTATATATTGTTAAATTAAATTTCTAATGAAAATATAATTTTACATATTTAAATTATTTTATTAAATATTTTAATATAATCTATATTTCAATATTTGTTAACAATACTAAATTGTAATTTAGTTTAAAAATACTACATTCATCAAATTATTAGTTTATAATATATATATTATTAAATTAAATTTCTAATGGAAAGACAAGTTTATAAATTTAACTCATTTTATTAATTATTTTAATATAATATATAGTTTAATATATATTTCAAAAACTAAAACTTACTTTAAAATTAAAAAATTATACTTACCTAATTATTAGTTTATATTATATATTATTAAGATTAAATAAAATAATTTAAAATTACTTTCATAATTTGCATAATTTATGAATTATAATCATAATTAATTTATACTTATTATTTTTGAATCGTATTTAAATTTTTTAGAATTGATAATTATATAATGTTAAAAATGACAATAACAAAACTACTGTGAATAATATTTAATAAAAAAATATTAAAATTTATTATAAATAATTTAAACAAATTTTAAAATTTTTTATGTTAAATGTTAAAAATAGAAAAAAGAATATTAATTATATTGTACAAAAATACTTTTGAAAAAATTGTATGAAGTTATCTTTTAATTATAAATAAAAATCTGTCTTTGTTTTTAACTTCTATTTAACATTTGACTGTTAATTATTGTTTTATATTATATATTATTAAATTAAATTTCTAATGAAAAGATAAATAAACTATAATACAAATAAAAAGACAACTTTTATTATATTAATTTTTTATTTTTTTACTTTTCATATATCATCGAGTAGAACTTCATCTCTACTTATATAAGTCATGTTTACACAACTTTTAAAAAATTTCTCACGGTTCTTTCTATTGTCATCCTTTTTCTTTGTATTTTACAATCATGTCAGTTGTCAAGAATTACCTACTCATGTAAGTACATGTATTTGCGAGTTTGATATTTTTTATTTTATTTCACTAAATTGTATTATATATTTTAATTTAATTTTTTGAGTAAGCATAAAGCTGTATTTTTTAATTTTATTTTTAACTGATTAATTTGTATCAAATTTATCATTATTTTTCATGCTTTGGTAGGAGAACAACAAGTTGCAATGAAGATAAATGGATTTTTCTTAACGATCTGATTTCAACAACAGATGATTGTATCAAACATATATCTCCAACTATGGAAACAACAAACCAAAAAGAAAAATAAAATTAATGTATAAATTATAAATTTGTAATGTATTGTTCAAATTTCTTAGATAATACAGTAATTTATATTTGATATTTTCTTTTAGGTTACAATTTGAAGAAGATGAAGCAAAAAATGAAGAATAAAAGGTAACAATAGAAGATTTAGAAGATTGAACCATTTTTATTGTAATATTGTATAAATATTTTTAATATTACGTAGAATTTAAAAAGTAAAATGTCATCAAATATTTAATTTTTTTTATAAAATAATTTTGTTATCTTATTATATACATTTCTTTTACTTTATTATTATTATTATTATTATTATTATTATTATTATTATTATTATGTATTGACTTTATTTTTAACATAAAATTTGCCTAGATTTTATATGTGACTCATAAACTTTATATTATATCAACTTCTATAATTTTAATTGATATAAAAATTAATATTTATATTAAATAAAATCATTCTTCTCTTTTAGTTTCTACCTAAATCTTAATTGCAAAATTTTTAACTACTATTTTTTTCTCTTCTTCTATTATTTTAATTTTTTTAAAAATAATTTAGTAGAAATTTATATATCATAATTATGTATAACTTGTTAAATTAAATTTCTAATGAAAAGACAACTTTATAAATTAAAATACTATATATAAAATAAAATTAAAATTGCTAAAATAAGTTATAATATTTTGCATAATAAAAATAATTAATAGGAAAAAATATCTATAAATTTGTTGAGTTACCTTTTAATTAAAATAACATTGTTTATTTACTTTAAGTTATGTTTAAATTTAAATGATATGAATTTAAATTATTTTAAAAATTAGTTTAATATAATTTATATTTTATTACGTACTTCAAATATTAAAATAGATTTTGAATTAAAAAATTTACACTTAAAAAATTATTAGTTTAATATAATTTAAATCATGTATTGAATTTTATGTTTAACATTAATTTGTATCAAATCTATCATTATTTTCTTTAATACATCATAAGTAATTATTTATTTTTATGTTTTTCATGCTTTTATAGAGAATAACAAGTTTTAAAGATAAATAGATCACTGTTGTAGGATATACTAAATATGTATAACAAAAAAGAGTTAATTAGTATTGATATAGTACTGATTGATAAAAATGTATTAGTATTTATATTTTTTTGATTAAAAAATTATTATTTTTATATGTTGTTGTATAATAATTAACTAACTTAATTTATTTTTAAATTTTTTAATTGATTAATTTTTCTTTCTACAAAGAAATTACATACATGCTTCCATAGTATGAAGTATTTATTATCGATTCAAAGGTATATTAAAGTAAGGAAAAATATATTTCATAACAAATTTTTCAATGACAAAGAACAAAGATAGATTTGCTGCTGTTGGAAACAATTCTTTCATTTTGTAATTCTATGCCACTAACTATTATTAAGGAATTAAATGATGATAACATAATTTCTCACAGTATCTTTGAGTTTGTGAACTTTAAAGATTTGAAAAGTCGTTGTGAAAATAACATTTTAACACGTATTTTATTGTAAAATTTTACTAAAATTTTTATATAATTTGTATTTAATTTATCAATTAGTTTTCTAAATTTATTTATTTTATGAATAGATGTGATTAGAGTGGTCATGCACACAAGTTCTATTGAAGAAAAAATAACAGCTTAAGGAAAGATAAAAGAAGGAGAGAATTAATATATAAATTATAAATTTGTAATATATTGTTCAAATTTCTTAGATTATATAATAATTTATATTTTATATTTTCTATTAGGTCGCAACTTGAAAAAGATGAAACAAAAAATGGTGAACAAAACGCAACAATGGAGGATTTAGAAGATTGAACCATTTTTATTATAATATTGTATAAATACTTTTAATATTGTATAAAATTTGAAAAGTAAAATGTCACAAAATATTTTTGTCTTTTATAAAATAATTTTATCCTATTATATATATATATATATATATATATATATCTTATTTTATTATTATATATATTATGTATTGACTTTGTTCTTAATATAAAATTAAACAAATTTTATATGTGACTTATAAATTTTATATTATATCAATATCTGTAATTCTAATTGATATAAAGATTATTTTTATATTAAATAAAATTATTATTCTCTTTTAGTTTCTATCTAAATCTTAATTGAAATTTTTTTAACTATTCTTTTTTCCTCTACTTCTATTATTTTAATTTTTTTTTAAAATAATTTAATAAGAATTGACTTATCATAATTATGTTTAACCTATTAATTTAGATAATATTTTATTTATATTTTATATTATAATAATTATGATGACAAATTTAATTTTTTTAAATTAAAAAATTAACAATATTTTTACTTAATAATTTTGTTGTAATTTTTTTTTATAAAATGTTATAATAATGATGATAAATTTAAAATTCTCAAATTAAAACTAATTAATTATAATAATTGAAATAAATTAAATATTATTAAATATCATAACAATGAAAATGAGTATGATTTGATATTTAAATCTTTAGGTAACCTGGTTTTGTATATTTAATAATTTTATATTATAATGAACGAATATGTAAAGAAAATATAACGTTTTAACTCTGAATTAAGTTCAAATTTTAGATTTAGTTTATATATATATATATATATATATATATATATCATTTGTTTAAGAAGTTAACAAATATTTTTTTTTACGTACTTCTAAAATTTTGAGTATGAAATTTAAATCTTCACAATTACCGAAAGACTTACAATCTTAGAAAGATTGAGGTTAGTATTTAAAAAATTATAAAAATATTCTTTATATTAACATATCAAATTATATTTATTTATTAGAATTCTCTATTATTCAAAATTTTTAAATTGGAATAAAAGCTCTAATGTTTTTGAAAATTTTATTGAGAATATTCAATTATAAACGCAGAGAACCATGCTTTCTAATGAAAAAATTTATTCATTTTGTGGACTTAAAGTTAGTTTCTAGGATGTAAATTAAAATACAAGTATTATATATAAAAATATTAATTCAATACAAATATTTTTTATTAATATATGTTTATTATGTTATATTCTTAAAATTATAAATTTTTTAATTTTAAAAAATATTTAAATCAAGTTCACTAAATATTGACTTTTTATTTTTGTAAGATCATGTGATATATCACATATTAGACTATAGAGATAGACACAAGGACATTACACAAAAATTATATCTGAAAGCAATTATCAAATCTCAAATACACCGGATCTGTGTTAAAATTGTTAGAACACGTCTATTTTTTTAATGACGATATAATATTTTAATGTGTATATATTAAATTTATATTTTTATTTTTAAAATAATTACAGACCTAATAAATATTTTAATGACGGTATAATATATATTTAAATTAAAATTTTATTTATTAGTCTTTTGTAAGATGTAACATATGATTAAATCTATTATTATCTTAATAAATATGAACTTAATTTTATTAATTCTATTATTATTACATTAACAAATAATTATTTAAAATTATTTCATATTTTAAAATTAATTTACTTCTTTATTTTAATTAGCGAATAATTATAAAAATTTATTCATGCATGTATTGATATTAATATTATAAACTGTGATAATATTTTCTTATTTATTTATTAATATAATTCAATTATACACGTATAGAGTTTATCATAACTACTCTTATAATTAATATTCTATCATATAAATTATAAATTAAAATTATGTTTACTTATTTATTAATAATTTTTTAAAATTGTTGGTGATAAATTAAATCAAATTATTAAATAAGAGCTTATGTATCCTGTAAAATTATTGAATATTTTAAATTTTAATGAATTTACTCTCCATTGCTTGCAACTCAAGTAAGGAATGCCAATTATACTATTTAGGAACATTAATCTGATATTAGGAATGTGCAATAAAACAAGACTCCTTATCAAGGACGATCATTAAATTATGTTGGATTATATTTATTAAAACCTATATTTAATCATAGTCAATTATATGTTGCATTGTCTAAAATAATGTCAATAAAAAAAATAAAAATATTTATTATTAAAGAAAATAAACAAGTATATAAGATATACAAAAAATATTGTATAAAAAAAATATTTTATAATCTTTCTCACTATAATTATATTTAATATAATAAATTTTTTTACCATATTGATTTATATATTTTATATTTTAAAATAAATTAATTTAATAAAAATAAGTATATTTACTAGTATACTACTATTTTTCTCTCCACACATAGTCTTTCAATTGAATGTTAGTTATTTTGGGTCTCAGGCTACACTTTATTGCTGCACTTTGAGGATTGATTGTCACGAAATCTTTGCTAGTTGTAGCCTAATTTTATTCATTTACCCTTTTTTCATTTTTATTCATTACACATTCAAGCACATATTTGTTACAAATACATAGGATGATATTAAATTATATTAATAGAATTCAAGAAGTAAAACAATAACATTACATTGTTACTAAGTTAACAAAAGGCATGTTTTTCTAGAAAATTAAAGGGTGTTTATTGATCCAATTAGTACTCATATATTTGCAGCTAAAAAATTTTATATTTAAAACAAAAGTATTATGCTCTTAATCGAGAACTTAATTATGAAGAATTATATAAAAAGTTAAAAAAAAGAAAAGAAGAGATTAATTATCTGAATATTTCATACAAATTTGAGCTCAAAATCTTTATGGTTTGGTTAGTAATTTTGAAAAAGTATTTGATTGATCTCATATTGGTTTTGACAATTTAAAAAATTATTTGTGTTGAGAATATTTTTGAATTACATTCTTATTCCATTATTTAGGAGGACTATAAAAAATAAAAAATATTTAATTGTTTTTTATCTTTATATTTTAATATATACGTAGTTTTAGTTTCTTTAATTTTATTTAGTTGTATTTAGTATTTTAATTTTTTAAAATTTTAAATTAAGTTTTTACCCCTAAAATTTTAGTCAATAATTAATAAAAAAATAATAGAGACCTGACATCTCATTGGTAACAAATAAATAAAGAAGAAAATATAAAAAATATTTAAATAAATATATAAAATTATATATATATATATATATATATATATAATATAATAAAATTATTAAATTTTAGAATTAAAGACTTAATTTTTAAAATTTTTAAAAAATTCAAAATAATTAAATATGAGTAATTGAAATTAGGAGATTGAAATTGCATATAAAAGACAAATAGTTCAATTAAACTTAAAAATAAGGAAAATTACTTACTTAAAAATTTCATACAAAATTTGAGGTTGAGTTTATCTCCAAATTTTCTCTTTGAATTGGCTGCAACAATTCGAGAAATTATCCACATATTTTTAAATGATTACATAAATAACATTTATCACAAAATTAATAATATATTTTTAAAATAAATTATATAACATTCTGTTATGATTTTATTAATATTATTATTATAATTATAATATTTCTATTAGGTATCTATAATATTATTGTAAAGCTCATTGCATATTAATTATTTAAAAATAACAAGTTAAAATAAAATAATATTTTAATTAAATAATATCAAACAATATAAATTAAAAGAGTATAAATGTAACGCCTCGAATTTTGTAATATTAATTTTGATAATTATATATATATATATATATATATATATATATCTAAATGTATATTAATATGTGTATGTATGTATATATATGTATGATTGTTTGGATTGGACTGGTTGGGCTGAGTGTAGGGTGAGATACTGAGCTGTTCTCGCTGCAGCGAGATTTTGCAGAAATCAGAGTGCAGTTTTCTTTGATTTTTTTGCTGTAGCGAGGGGGCGTGTCGTTGCAGCGAGGGGACCTCACTGCAGCGAAATGTCGCGACTAAAGGGGTATTTGAAGGGTTAGGGTTCGAGAAGAGGGTTATTTTCACGATTTTCCTCTCTCTCCTTCCTGATTCTCTTTACCCAAACTCATTCCTACCGATTAAAAGCCCTCCAAGACCTATTGGAAGCTAGATTGAGGATTGGGGAAGTGTTTGGAGTTCTTGGAGGTAAGTTCTATGACTAGGGTTTTGGTTTTCGTCCCTTACTTTCATTTTCTGAGGTTTTTCTTAAGTTCCCTTGGAATTTCTGTGTGCTTTAGGGATGAAATCCGTGTAGGGAAGTGATTCCATCAACGTTTCGTGTCGGGTCTTCATTTTTAAGGTAAGGGGAGTACTTTACTTTAGTTATCTTTGTTAGGAATGAGTTTGTTTGAATTAATATAGTAATGTGATAGAAATAGGAGATGAGGTTATGTGTATTGATGAATTGTACGAGTTGGGTTGAGTCCGAAGGTGTCTGACCTCCGGCATATTGTGTGAAATTGAGTGATGTGCTTGTGTTGGTTGCCATTGGATGCAAGGAAATGATGTGAATTATGTATTGGATGTTGTGAATGGGTATGGGCACTCGTGCCATATAATTGAATGAACATTGTGTGAAAAGGTAGGCCCGAGGGCCGTGTAATATGAATGGAAATAGGCTAGGGGCCATGTGTCTTGAATGAATTATAGGCTATGTGTTGTGTGTGCTGTGAAAATGAAATGTGGGCCTAGTACCGTATACTGAAATGTGTGTGATTGGGGCATGTAACGCCGTGCAATGTGCTGTGAATGGTTCAGTGATACACTGGGGGTGTGGGAGATGAGGACGGTAGAAATATCTTGGAGAAGAGGGAGTGGTGGTGACACCAACTGTGGAACGGGTGCACCACAGGCCACACACTCTCTAATGGTTCAGCGATACACTGGGGATGTGAGAGATGAGGAAGGTAGAAATACCTTGGGAAAGAGAGAGTGGTGGTGGCACCGACTGTGGAACGGGTGCACCACAGGCCACACACTCTCTTCCTGACTAGACCTCTGATCATTACTTTTGTTGAGCGACCAGTGACTGCTCACATGGTATCCGTGAGGCGGGGGTAACTGGTAACCATTCATGGTGTAAATCTGTGATCATAGTGTAAATGTGAGTGTGGCTGGCGTGTGTATGCATGGGTTCATGATTTGTGCTTGTGGATGTGACAACGTTGCCTGTGCCTGTATTTGTTTAATTTATTGAAAATGTGTTGGAGGTGAGACTCTATGCTTAATTGTATGTTTTGATAGTATAGAGTACTCACCATTACGTTCATTTTTCAGGTAATCAAGACGATCAACACCAGGCTCAGTGAAAGAGTGGATGGAACTGCTATAGGGCTTAAAATATTATTTTGAAAACTGTTGTATTTGGAATAAGTCCTATAGCAACTGTTCGATATAATTTGTAAACCCTTTCTTTATTTGAAATGCTTAATGAACTTGGATTGAAAATGCAAATTTTATTATTTTAAAAATTTACAAAATTCTTTATTTATTGAAATTAAATTTAAGGTGTTACAATAAAAATGTTTAAACAGTAATTATAATATAGTATTATATCCATAACATATAAAATGTCAAAAGTCCAAAATAATAATATAATCATACTATGGTAAGAGAAAATGAGAAAATGTAATGTTATGAAAAAATAATGTTACAAAATTATAAGATTATAATTATTATAAAAAAATAATTCTCAAATTAATCAATTGAAAATCAAAGCTTAAGAGAGTTTCCTCTTGTTTGCAACAAAAAAGAAATACTTTATATCTATTTTTCATTTTATGGTTAATCAAAAGTGTACTCATAATATATTTAAGGCTACATCCATTTAAGGTGTTTATATTAATTTACTAAGCATTATCAGTAATTACTATAATGGGATTATTAATTTTGTCGTCCATTAATTATTCAATCATTTGCATAGTTCAATTGTAAGTTAGTTTAGTGTTTACTTAATTTTATTATTTTTAGTTACTTTATTTTATTGTAAGTTAATTATCTAATTAGTTACATGGTAAATGCACAACTTAAGACACATTGAATTTGATAAGATCAATTTATGATAAGTGTCAATTTTTAGTAGTTTACCGTGTATATTTGGACACTTATCTATTTCTTTTCATTTAGTTTAGAATTTAATTTCTTTTTTATTTCAAACAATTTAAATTTATCATCCTTTTTATTTAAAGTAATTTAAATTCAGCATTTATTGTTTTGTTTTATCTAAGAAGAAAAAAAATATTTGATCCATTTCTCTTATGCATTTTCTTTAGGGTAAGGTTTGATGACAATTGAAGACAAAGAGTCTAAGACACCTATTCTAATCAAGTCTAACTTAAACAATAGTTTCCTTGCTTGAGCGAGAAGACACATTGTAGACTTGACTTGCTACTTGAATCTCGCCTAAGCGAGATGTTACTTCGCCTGAGCAAGAAGTCCCTTATCAGTATCAGTGAGACTATGGCTTAAGTGATAAATGTCTTCTTGCTTGAGTAAGATTTCTCATTTGAGTGAGATTTCACTTATTGTCCCGTTAAAAAAGAAGATTCAGCTTGAGAAAAAAGGAGACCCCCTTTATAAAAAGGATGTGTGGCATGATAAACCATTTGTTTTAGTATAAAATAACTGTCTTTTTAAAGAGGATTAAAATTTAACAAAATGTAAGAGTCCAACTTCAGTAATAAAACAAGGTCGCATACTAAAATTTTGGATATATATATATATATATATATATATATATATATATCCAAAATTTTAGTAGTTACATTAGAGTTGCTTAATATAGAGCTCAAAAATACGATTTTACAAGTAATAATTACATTAATAAAGAATGTAGCTAAATAGTCTAGACCCATTACTAAAACCTAGACTAATAGAATGAATAAAGCTACAATCTTCATAAAAGTACTTTGACTCCACACCTTCCTCAGCCAAATCTTCAAGCATGAGAAGTAGGTACAACACCTATCAATTATGCTCATATACTACCATACGATCTTTGCAACACACACATAACAACACAGATAATATGCAAGGGTGAGCTTACGAAATGAAAATCACTATCAAATGTATATCAAAATATGGACGTAAATATTTGTATAGCTTATTATTTCAACAATTCTCAATACTTAACAAAGCAATACAACCTGTTATTAACTTATTTAATGCAATAACAATAACTCAGCTCCAATTGGCATCACAGCCTTAGTAAATCCAGAAGGAACCTACAATCTTTCGATCTGGAAGCGATTCATTCTGATACTTGGATCCAGATAAAACATAACTTAACTCAGCATGTTTCCCAACCGTTTCATGCCTATGTCCTCAACTTGGCATGTTTTCTAATCGTCTCAAGCCTACGCCCTTTTTGAATATGTGACTCGGCCCTAGTATGATGACATTTCATACACTTACAACACAACTATATAATAAGCATTTTAACATATTATTTCACATCATTTATAAGCTAGTCTCAACACTTATACTAGCTTCAGGTATTTACTCAACCAATATTAGCATTTACCAACAAATTTCAGCACATTTCATTATAGCATTTCAAACATGAGCAGTTTCACAAGACAGTAGAAAATCTCATCACACACACATCAGGCATTGTTACATACATCAATAATGGTCAACCCACTCAACCATGTTTAAATTGGGTCCTATCCTAAGGTTTGTTCATACACTAAGTCCTTCTCAGCTAAAACGAAATCATACATGTAAATATCTCAACATCTAGTAAATAAATAAGACTAGTTTAGGCAAGCTCCCCTTACCTAGAACTAGGCTTCCTTAAATCGGACTCCACGCGAGTTCCAAGGAAGAAATAACTCTGAGGGCATAGATCTTCTCATTATTAGGACAAAGGAACTTTGGAGAAGAGAAATCCAAGAAACAAGATGTAGAGTTAGAGAACGAGGTTCCAAGAGCTCAACTAGATCTGCACTAAACAGGGGTTCCCACTTAGATCGAAAGAAGTTAGATCTTGAGAAGGTTTTTTCTAAGGAGAGAATGTGAGAGAACAGAGAGAAAATGAGAATGGAAGGCTATCTGGCGAGAAAATGGACGTTTCTATGTGCTGGGGCTCCTTAAATACCCAGGCCTATGCGTTCTCGCTTAAGTGAGCTAATCCTCGCTTAAACAAACCCTGCTCTCGTCTGAGCGAGTGATGAACAGAGATTTGTCGCTAACCCTCATCAAAATTTAAACACAATTAATGTAATACTATGGTGCTAACATAGGTCATCCTCTCGTGAACATTGGGTATGGAATCATAGATCAAACATGTTATGAGCATCAAGTTCAGAAAATAAATAAGGGTTTTTTTTGTTGTTTCCAAATTCAAAAACATTCAAGTAGGAAATTAATTGGGAAGTTCAATTGATAAGATGTATTAACCCCTAGTTTGTCCATATTAGTTCCATTATAAATCCTTTTAGAATTAAATACTTCAACCTTTCCCAGAATTAGGTTAATTTGAACAAGTGTCAATCAACCCTAAATTTCCATGCAAAATTAAGCAAATCACATGGGCTCCGATCTCTAATCCTTAGGATTAAACAACTTTAGGATTAAACTTAGAATTAAGCAAACTAAGTTTTGAACCCTTGTCAAAAATGAAATTCAATTTGATTAAGTAACAACCTTCATTTAATCTTTAACTTAGTTTCAAGCGATTGAGGAAGATGAAATTCATGAAAAGAATTTGTATTAACATTAAATCGAGGATTTCAAGAACTCATATAAACTTCACTAGGGATTAATAGCAAAATTTAGCCCTCTATAAGGATGAGTTTCAAAATTATAAGAGATAAAATCCAATGAAACTCAAAGAAATCAAAGTAATAATAAAAGATAAAGTAAGGAGAAGTAGAAATTAACCCTAATTTGGAACCCTTGGCTGTCACCTAAGGCCTGAACTAAGCATTGCAAAATGTATCTAAAAATGAAAAGGTACAAGAATGGTAAAAAAGATCAAAGATCCTATCCTAAAAGGTAAAAGTCCTATTTAAAGTAAAGTTAACGCTTCCCAAAGTGGTTACTATCACTGCTTACTTTGGGCACTAAAAGTGGTTACTTTCACACCATTTCTTTCTGAGAGCCTAATATCCATAGATTTTGTCTAGAAATTCCTGCAAAATTATTCAAGTGAGCAAAATTGCAAAAAGTAATTACAAATTAATGTAAATTGAATAAAAAAACGAGAAAGCTATAATAATTGACACAATTGAAATTTTTATGTTATTTACAGTTTCTAAGTTCATTTTTCCATTAAAAATCTATGAAAAAGGTAAGCAAAATATTAACAAAATATGGATTCATCAATAAGTAATGTTTTCACTTGAGCGCAAGATTGGGTCCAAAGAGCTACCCATTTTTTCCTACGACTCCTTGCTTAAGCGAGCTTCTCTTGCTTGAGCAAGGTCTCCTCTCGCTTGGGCGAGGGGACAGTTGGGGCGATCTTATTTGATCTTGCTTGAGCGAGAACACTTCAGAATGCTCAATTCTGCATGACTTAGTCTCGCTTAAGCGAGAACAACCTCACTTGAGTGAGACATCCTACACCCAGAACTCCTA
This sequence comes from Abrus precatorius, assembly GCF_003935025.1. NCBI lineage: Eukaryota > Viridiplantae > Streptophyta > Magnoliopsida > Fabales > Fabaceae > Abrus > Abrus precatorius. The sequence goes on along the minus strand of NW_020874395.1, from coordinate 18,495,146 downwards.
ATTCTTCCTAGAATGAAGCAATACAAATTCTCGGCTACAATCCTTAAGTTATTATATACCTAATGCACTCAATGATATTAAACATAACAATTACTCTACAATACAATTACCCAGCTCTTAAATCAACAATCATACAACTTTCGTATTCATATTCCAACTCATGAAAATTGATACACTTCAAGCATACACAACATAATTCAAAAGAAATAATGCATATATGAAAATACACCGATCTGACAAAGGAGGCTTGGGAGAGCGGTGAAGATCATTGGGGAACCAATTTCTTACCGTTTTTCCTTTCTTTTCCTTGTTGTAATGTACGCCATAGGCAGTTAAACCTCAAGTGGGATTGGATGTAATCTTCAATATTTTAATATAATTGTTTATTTCCAAATGTTATTGGTGATTTCATTATGCTTGTAATACTTAATTCTACTTTACAGGGAATGATTCATTATTTGAGAATTTAGAAAACTATCATGGAACCCTATTTGAATGAAACTCACGTAATGTGTTGGAACCTTAGGAATAGATTTCAATGTGTTGTATGCTAAATAAATCTTGATTGTAATGCTTGAGTGTTTGTTGAATAGATAAGAAATTATTATTTAGAGAATTACTCTTAAAAACTTGGATACGAGGAATCAAAACAAAAAAATATAATGAGAGTGCATCTATAACTATAAAACTTGTTCAATGTATGTAATTACTATAATATGAATGAATGAAGTTCAATCCTAATTTCATCATATTAGTTTAATTCACTTTTAATTGTGTTTTGCTTGTTACTTTCTACAACACCCTCAATTTTATTACTCTTGGATAGAAAAAAATAAGAATTTGGATAAAGGATATCTCACTCAAGCGACGTAGGATTTCCTAAAATAGAACGTTTTGGAACACCTCGCTCAAGTGAGATGAGTCTTGCTCAAGTGAGAATAAGAAAGAGTTAGCCCAACGATGCTCTCGCCTAGGCGAGAGAGGAATCTCGCTCAGGCTGGGAGCAACTCGCCCAAGCGAAATAGAGCTCGCTTAGGCGAGGAGTCGCAGGAAAGATAAGTGCTCTCTGGACTCAATATCGCTTAAGCGAAGTATTGCTCGCTCAGGCAAGATTGTATCTTACTCAAGCGAGAGTGTTCTTACTCAAGTGAGAATATCAGAAAAAAGGGTAGTCTCACTGTTTGGTTGTCTTGCTCAAGCGATGATAGAAGCTCGCTCAAGCGAGAATCTTATCGCTCAAGCGAGATCGCACGAGTTTAGAAGGATATTTAAGAAACTTCAACCTCAAAAATGTTCATTTCTCACTAAATGACTTTCTCTCTTCATTTTCTCTGTCTTCTCTCCTTCCTCTCTCGAACTTTAAATCTCTTTCAGATCAGAGCTCAAACATTGATTTCATTTGGATCTAAGTAAGTTTCTCGGAGTTCAGATCTTTATTTTATTCCTTTTCTTCAGTTTTCTTCTCATATTAAGATATCTATCTCGAAATACTTCAGAAACTACATCCTTCGAACTATATCTCCGATTGATACCGTGAAATCTCTATAGATTTCCCAGAAAACTAGTTTTGAGGAATTGTTACAAGTTAAGAGAAGTATTCGCGAGTTTTAGTTTTATATACATATAAGGTGATCTTAGGAGAATCTGAATAATCTATAATTTTTATGAGATCATATGGTGAAAATGTATTTTTAGTATAAAGAAAGGTATTGGGTTCATTGAAAATAATGAAATCAGATTCATAGAAAAGATATGGGCTAGAATAACTTTAAGAATTTTTAGAACTAAGTTCCTTTGAATGCTGATGAGTTAAGTAATAAAGGATATAAAATAATAAACTTTAGGTTAGAAGACTATATTGAGATTGCACGAGTTGGACTAAATCTGAAGCTGTCTGACCTTCGACATATTGTACTGATTATATGGTGTGATAATTTCTGTGCTAAGATTGATACACTGTATTAATTGTATAGTGTGATATTTATGGTAGTTTCTGTGTTAGATTGGCCTATTGTACTGATTGCATAGTATGATATTATATGATAACTTTCTATGTTAGACTGGCATGATGCAATAAGTATAGATATGATATTGATAGCTGAAATGTATCCAAATTGGGTAAATTCACATGAATAATTAAAGTGTTGATTGATTTTGAAAGTATGTGATATATGAAAAAGAAAGGGAATATGTCTAAGAAAGAATGAGATGCGTGGGTCAAAATAACTTAAAAAGGGTGATTACGATATATATTATAGCACACCGAAGAGTGTATTATAATATATATATATATATATATATATATATATATATTGTGATCCATGATATTATATCAATTGTAACCCACGTATTATGACATGTTGTTCGATAAAAAGAATATGGAAATGAGAAATAATGAAAAAGAGAATAAGTATAGATAGTACAACGATACACTGAGGATATAAAATTTGGAGAAGATTTAGAAAATCTTGAGGAAATGAGGATAGTGAATGCTAACGATAAAAAGGTGCACGATAATGTATTGAAAAATAGACATTCATAGGCTACACCCTTATTTCCTGACGAAGCTCCTGACTATACTTTTGCTAAAAAGGGCCGGGGTGGCCAACCAGCAGCTATCTATGCTATGAAGTCCTCAAAGGATCCAAGGGGCAATCATTATGAAAGTGTTAAGGGTGATTACGATATATATTATGGCACATTGAAGAGTGTATATAATATATATTGTGATCTATGAATTTATATAAATTGTAACTCGCATATTATGATATGTTGATCGATAAAAAGAATATAAAAATAAGAAATGCTGAGAAAGAGAATAAGTATAGGTAATTACAAAGATACACTAGGGGTATAGAGTCTGGAAAAGATTTGGGAAATCTTGAGAAAATAAGGATGTTGAATGCTAACAATAAAAGGATGCACGATAATTTGCTGAAATATAGACATTCACAGGCTACACCCTCATTTCTTGACGAAACTCCTGACTATACTTTTGCTAAAAGGGGCAGGGTGGCACACGTGTATCCGTAATGTTGTGGCTAACCAACAATTATCTATGCTATGAAGTCCTCAAGGGATCCCAAGGGCAATTATTATGAAAGTGTTATAGATGTGAAATAGTAGAGATTTTGTATGATTATAATATATGTATTGTAACATATTGATTTATGTTGTTATGATATGTGTGTTGTAGTACATCGACGAGTGTGACTTGAACACATGTATTGTGACATATTAATTGAGACAATATGATACATGTATAATAACATACAAGTCAACATAGAAATGTATGTATAATAAGTGAATTTTTGTATATGCTCTGATTAATGGTTGTCTTAGTGTATGTGCTTTGGTATGATGAGTATTAATATAAATTTGCAATATTAATAATGAATTAGAATAGGATATTAGGAAATAAATTTAGTTTCTTTTAAAATGATTTATAATAACAGAGATTTAGTGGGGCAGAAAATACTCACCCTTACTAATATTTGCAGGTAATGAAATAAAGAAGGTGGAGATCGTTAATCCGTTCTAAGGTCATACTCGTCAAGGATTGTGGGAAAGGAACTACTCAGATATAATTAAATTAAATGTGATAGATGTATAAATCTATTGATATATTTTTACTTCATTGATAGATCAAATTTCTAATTTCATAAATTTTATTAATTGGTATTCCCATATTGTAACATTTCTTCAAAGTTGTACAAATTATTACCAATTTTCTTAATAATATTTTCTATAATACAAATTATTTAAAGGAAATTATTTAATGAAAAGAAGGATGTTACAGACCACTTGTCACAATAATCTTTGTGTTAGTAAAATCTTTTTGAGCACTATATCTCCCTCAACAAATTCTCGTGGATGAACTTTTTGATCAAAGGCTTTTTTCATCCTTTTTTGGTATAGCTGCCATGACATAATGCATTCAACCGCTTTCCTTCAACGAGATTCAATTAATCAAAATGAGACTGAACCCATTCTACCTCATCCAATTTAGTCTCCATTATCACTCTTAAAGAGGGAATTTCCACCTCAATAGGAAATACTGCTTCCATTCCATATACCAAAGAGTATGAAGTTGCCTTAGTTGAGGTACAAATTGAAGTTCAATATCCATGTAAGGCAAAAGGTAACATGTCATGCCAGTCCCTATATGTCACCACCATCTTCTAAATGATCTTCTTAATATTTTTATTAGTTGTTTCAATTGCTCCATTCATCTTTGGGCGATAAGGGGAGGAATTATGATGTCGAATCTTGAAGTTATCACACAAATTTATTATTCAGATTAGTGCCATTGTCTGTTATTAACTTGCTTGGAATGCCATATCGACATATCAAGTCTCTTTTAATGAACCTCACCACCACATTTTGAGTCACATTAGCATATGAGGCAGCTTCAACCTATTTTGTAAAATAGTCAATGGCAACAAGAATGAAGCGGTGACCATTAAAAGCCTTAGGTTCAATGGGTCCAATAACATCTATCCCCCACATTGAGAATGGCCATGGTGATGACAAGACATTTAAAGTTGTCGAGGGAACATTAATATTATCAGCAGATGTCTAACATTTATGGCATGTCAACATGTATTGAAAACAATCAGCCTCCATTGTCACCCAGTAATACTCAGCCCTTAGAATTCTCTTTACCATGACATGTCCATTGGCATGGGTCCCAAATGAACCTTCATGAATCTCTTCCACGATCTTTTGTACTTCTGAAGCATCCACACATCTGAGCAGTACCATGTCATGATTCCTTTTATAGAGCACTTCTCCATTCAAGAAGAAACTCATTGCTAATGTCTTCAGTTTTCTTTTGTCATTATCAGTAGAATTTAATAGGTACTCTTGGTTTTTCAAATAATTCTTAGTGTCATGGTACTAGGGTCTACCATCAGATTCCTCTTCTATCATTTGACAGTAAGCTGGTCAATTATGTTGTCGCATCTTTATAAGCAGTGTGTCCTCATTTTGACTTACTACAAACATTGATGATAAAGTAGCTAAAGCGTCAACTAGTTGATTATCTTCACGAGAAATATGTTGGAAGGTAATTTGATGTAGGCTTGGTAAGAGATCAACTTTGCATCCTGTAATAGCCCTATTTCTGTATTAATAAAAAGTACATGGTTATGATAAATATGCATGTGAGAGTATGTTAAGATAATTTTTAAGTGTTAGAACTATAAGTCTCTCGATGTAGCGAGAATGAGGTCGTGAAAATGGAACATTTAGGAGCGTTCTCGTTGTAGCGAGGATGTTTCACTGTAGCAAAAAGTGCAAAAAACAGAATGTAATTTTGTCATATATTTTTGCTGTAGCGTGAGAGAGTCTCGCTGTAGCGAGAGTATCGCAATTCTGAGGGTGTTTAAGTGTTTTCATGCATGAAAAACTCATTTCTCAATCCATTTCATGTCCAAACTTGATTTTCTCTAAACTCTCTCTACATTTTCTCAGATAAAACCTCTCCAAACGCCAATTATTCCCTGAATACTTTCATTCTAAGCGATTCTAAGTAAGTTTCCTTAAGTTTAATCATGTTTTTACAGTTCGTTTCTTTCAAATCATGTTCTTAAAGAATAAATTCGTGTTGTCTAGGTAAAAGTGCTATTTTAGGACATTCTTTATCATCAACCTTCATTTTAAGGTAAGGGGAGTTCTATTTAACCGTTATGTGTTATAGGTCATATGTTGAGCCTAGGAGAGTATGTTTGCATAGCATTTTTATGATAAATGCATGAATAATAGGTAATAATGCAGAAAGATTACTGATATGAATATGTTTGATGTTTTTGGTTGACTGATTTTACTGTGTAAATATGAAATGTATGATGAGAAAGCATATTATTATCGTTGAATAAGATTAATGAATGTACTGGATGTAATAGAACCTTATTATTGAGATATGTCCGAAAATGATGAATGGGTCATCAATGATTTGTTAAATAATGTGATTACTGAGATCACGAGTAAGTGATGAGAAATATGAAAATAATCTGGAAGTGATAATAAGCACGATTTTATGATTAGATGATGGAATGAATATGAGAGCTGAATGGATTAGTGTAAATAGTTACAAAGATACACTAGAGGTATAGAGTCTGTAGACAATAAGGAAATCTCAAGGAAATGTAGGGTGGTGAGCAACATTCACGATTGTGTGCATATTATTGTTGAGTGCGAATACGCCACAAGGCCTCACGCTCATTTCTCGACTAGACTTCTGACTATGCCTTTGCTAAGGGGCTCGTGATTGCATACGTTGTATCTGTATTGCATGAGCTAATCGGCAACTATTTACATGATTGAGTAAGACCTTGAGAACTGCTGGAGGCGTTAAACGACTGTGATCACAATGCACTGAAAGTACGTATTTAGAAATAGAGTGATAAGAATATAATGTAATTATGTGAATTTGTATGTTAAGAAGAGAATAATTGAAATGTGATATACAATGATGATTTTTGTATATTTATAATTATTGTGATTAGTGACATGGTACAATTGTGTTATGTTTGAAAGGTAGAATAGTTGCTCACCCTTACATCACTCTGCAGGTAGCAAAGATGACTACCTATCCTGTGCGGATTGATATATTGGATGTTTATGCCAGAAGTATATTGAATTATGTATTTAGGGAATATAGACATGTTGTACATTTATATTTTAGAGTATATTTTGATTTTTCGATTAGTGGTCAAATTCATCAGTCTCTCAATTTTTTTATCTATACTAGGGAATAGAGAAGCCTTAACAAATCATGAATAATGTATTAACTTATCATGATCATGATTTGCTAGGAAGACCTTACAGCTATACATTTGAAAGATTCCTTAGTATAGAATTAGTGGTGGACTCTAGTGACGCCTATCTTGGAGAGGATGATGAATTAACCGCTGAGGACTTGGCAAAAATTGAGAGCTGGCATGACATAGATGATTAGTTTCAGGTTCTCAGCATATGCGAATGAGTATGAATTGCTGTAAATTTTAATATGTTATGGATAATAATATGTAAATATTATATTGTAATATATTTCATGCAATTATCTTCTTAAATTTGTTTTTTATACAAATTTACTATTATGGAAGGTTTTATTTTTGTAAATTTGATTAATGATTATACGAAAAAGTTGATTATTCTTTCTAAGATTTTATGAGAATGAATATATTTAAAATGGAGAAATATAGGGTGATACAAATTAGTATCAGAGCAGTTCATCCAAACTAGACTGGAGTATGGACTAGTTCACTTCTGTTGTGTACTCATAGTTCTTGTTTAACTAAACTATGAAGTGAATGTTTAATAATATGATTTGTTGGATATCAATTATGTGATTAGTCTGAGTTAAGTATATTTGTGTATAATCAAATGATAATTTAGCTGTGATTGGGATATATTGCTTCTCTATAGAAATCAATATAACTTCAATCCTGTGTCCAAGCACATTAGAAGCACCATTAAAAATCATGACTCACTCTTCTTTTCCTGAAGATTCCTTCTTTTCAAATAATGCCATTATATTTTCATTAGGAAATTCACATTGCATTGATTAATAATCATTTATTGGCTGCTGAGCTAGAAAATTAGCAAGAGCACTGTCTTTGATCGCTTTCTGGGTAACATACATAATATCATATTCTGATAAGAGAACTTGCCATCGAGCAATTCTTCCAGTAAGGACTAGTTTTTCAAAGATGTACTTGATTGGATCCATTTTTTACACCAACCAAGTCATGTGACTCAACATATATTGCCTTAGCCTATGAGCTGCCCAAGCCAAGGCACAACAGGTTCACTCTAGCAATGAGTATCTAACTTCATAATCAGTGAATTTCTTGCTTAAGTAGTAAGTGGTGTGTTCTTTTCGACCAGATTCGTCATGTTGACCTAAGACACATCGCATAGATCCTTCTAAGACTGTCAAATACATGATGAGCAATTTCCCTGGAATTGGCGGCACCAAAATCGGTGGATTCTATGAATACTACTTAATTCTCAAAGGCCTCTCGACAATTATCATCCCACTCTATTGATTGGTTTTTTCCTGACAGTTTGAAGATTGGTTCACAAGTAGCAATTAATTGGGATATAAATCGAGCAATGTAATTCAATCTTCCTAAGAATCCATGAACCTCATTTTCAATGGAGGGAGGTGGTATTTCAATGATTGCCTTTACTTTATCAGAATCAACCTCAATTCCTTTTTGATCGACTATGAACCTTAATAACTTTCCTGATTTCACACCAAAAGTGCATTTAGCTAGGTTTAATCTCAACTTGAATTTTCTCAATTGCTCAAACAACTTATGCAAATTGCTCACATTGTCTTCTTCTTTCTCTGATTTGACAATTATGTCATCCACATAGACTTTGACCTCCCTGTGCATCATATCATGAAACAAAGTGACCATTACTCTTTGATGTGTAACCCCAGCATTTTTCAATCTGAATGGCATGACCCTATAGCAAAAGGTGCCCCAAGGTGTAAGAACGTGGTCTTCTCCATATCCTCTTTAGCCATTTTAATCTGAATGTAGCCTGAGTAACCATCCATGAAAGAGAACAATGAATGTTGGACTGTGTTATCTACCAATACATCAATGTGAGGTAATGGAAAATTATTTTTGGGATTGGCTCTATTTAGATCTCTGTAATCAACACACATTCGAACATTCTCATATTTCTTTGGCACAGGCATAATGTTAGCAACCCATTGAGGGTATTTTGCAACAGCAAGAAAGCTCGCATCAAATTGCTTTTTGACTTCTTCTCTAATCTTCAAAGACATCTCAGGCTTCATTCTTCTTAACTTTTGCTTAACTGGAGGGCATTCTAGTTTCAATGGCAATCGATGCTCAACTATGCCAGTTTCAAGACCTGGCATATCTTGATATGACCATGCAAAAACATCATTAAAATCAAGTAAAAATTTAATCAACCTATCGCATTCTTACTCCTTCATGAGGATACCAATCTTGACCACTTTCTTATCCTTTTTGGTCCTCAGATTAATCGTCTTAATTAGCTCTTCATGATGTTGGATGTCTTTCACTTCTTACTTCTAAACCACTGTCATTATCTTCGTCAGTTTGATTAATTGGGCAATCAAAATTATTTGATGAAATACTATTACTCTTACTTTCAAGCATGTCACTTTCAAATCTGCAAAATTTAGGATTTGAGACAAAAGGAGAGAAAATAAACAACAAGACTCAAACAAGAAAGAAAGACTAGAAAGATTACTGAAAGTTCAAAGTACATTTCATTCATAACATTCTAAAAGGAAATATGTGTCTTAGTTTACAAAACATGTTTGTGAACATAAATTACAAAAAAAATAGCCCTTTGTCAATCTTTCAAAAAAAAAATCCTAAGGCTTTAGGCAGAACAATAGGATTGGCTTTATATAATTACTTTGAATAAGCACTAAAGATCAGGGGAAACTCAATGATTTTTCAATTGCCAATTTCAGTATTTGGCAAACAAACGCGAACTAGGTTAACAACCTCTTCTTCGAGTTCCTCTTCATTAACAACAGCCATTAAATCTTGAAATTCAAACCCGACATTGCAGAAGCTTTTTAGAAGATCACAGATAGGGGCCCCTTTAGTGTTTGGCTCTTTACCCTACAACCCAACTAGTCTTCTTTCTTTCTTCTCCTCTATAACTCTTTTCTTGTCAACTTTAGTGAGTGTGTACCCCAGTCCAAACCCATCTTTGTTTTCATGGAGTTGTAGCCATTTTGCTAGTTTTGACATGGGTCGTCCTAATGCATATCCATACTGACAACCTCCATCAAGCATGACTTCAGTCATTATGGAAGTATTCGATAATCGAGGCTTCATAATTGGAGCTCCCTCCCCAATGTAAGTAGCATTTGCAATCTCTAAAGCCTAAAACGCAGTCTCTAGAGCTTCTTAAACAACTTCAATATAAGGAGTGGACAAAGGCTTACTCACTAACATATCATCTTCACCAAAGATGATTACAAGCTTATTATCAATAATAAACTTTAACTTTTTTTGTACGTGGATGGCACAACTCCAGTAGAATGAATCCAAGGCCTCCTCAAAAAGTAACTATGAGGTGGTGTAATATCCATTACTTGAAACAAATTCTGAAAAGTGCAAGGACCAATTTGAATTGGAATTTCAATTTCTCCAATAACCTTTCTCCTTATTCCATCGAAAGCTCTCACTATCATGGCACTAGATTTCATATGTGACCCATCACACGGTAATTTTGACAATGTTATTTTTAGCATCACATTCAAAGAAGACCCATTATCAATAAGCACTCTAGCAATGATATGATCTTGACACTTCACAGAAGTACGCAGTGCCCTATAGTGCCCCATTCTTTCAGCAAGTACTTCATTGTCAGTGAAAGTGAGATAATTATTTGAAGCAATATTATTGACAATGCCCCCAAACTTGTCAATAGTAATGTCATGATTGACATGTGCTTCATTTAGCACCCTCGTTAATATCTTCTTATGTGGCTTAGAATTCAGCAGTAGGGATAGAAGAGATATTTTAGTTGGAGTGCAGTTTAATTGCTCCACAACTTTATATTCACTTTGCTTAATAAATTTTAAAAATTCATAAGCTTCTTTAGTTCAAGCATTTTCCCTTCATCCATAACTTCAGACTCACCCAATTTGGCCTTCCCCTTTGAAGATCAATCTATTTTTCTTGTCCGCTATTTTCTCAGCTCTTCGAGTGTATATATACTACCACTTTGGGTCATTCTGCCAATACCAGTAATATTGTCCACTCTTTAAAGTTACAAATTGTCGTGTTAAAATTTTATTTTAATATATTTAATTATAACTTTGACTTTCAATTTTTAATTAGATGTGTATACGTTTTAATTTTTAATTAATTACTTAAAAAAATTATCATTTCAGGAGGTTCAAAATCATGTAAGTACTCATAAACTTTTACAATGTTATAGTAAAACAAAATCATAAAATTGAAAGGGTTACAGTCTATCAATGAAATAGAGATAAAATTCATATTTAATGATACAATGATAAGAGCAAAAAAATAACAAATGAAAATACAAGATAGATATAAAGATCGAAACTTCCACATTAGAATTCTAATAGCATCAGTTTAGTAGAAATATAGTATAATACAACTAGACACCACGAACAGAAAAGATGTACAACAAGATAAAGTAATGGATCTATACTTATAACTTTTTTATTGTAATATTCACTTATAAAAGAATGAGAACTAATAAATCCATATTTTATTAGTATTTTACCTCAGTTTTTAATACATTTGATATAGAAAACATGATGGAGAAAGCTGAAAAACTCATAAAAATAATAGAACGTTCAATTTTTTTCTAAATAGTTTAGTTGTTTAGATTTTGTGAATTTTCTGTGTACAAATTACTGATTATAGAACATATTTTGAAGGAAACTTTGAGCTGAGTTCATAAGTTTAGAAGATTAAGAGAAAGGTAGAAGAAAAGTAGCAATTTTGAAAACAAAGAACAAGGATTAATGAAGCTAGTTGTTGGGCGTGATCACTATTTTAAAAAAAAAACTGATCATTCCAGAGCCTAAGTTCAGGGACTGACTTGTGCGTTACCACTTTTTTCAACAATAGTAACCACGCCTGATAAGTCTGTAATTAGGCCTCTTTTACAGCCCATATATTCATATTTGACCTTTAATTTATCTGAATTTCACACTAATTTATATATTAATTGTGCAGTGTGATATAAAGAAGCCGCAAATGAATTTTGGGTGCATTCTGAGCCCAAATTGATAGAGGATTAGAGCTTCGCAATAGTCAGTACACCCAGACCCATTCAATAAGCATAGCGGGTGCTTCGAGCCCATGCACAATCGTACTTAAGGCTTTGCACGGCCGTGCTCATCTGCAGGTGATGAAAAGAAATTGTCACAAATCCTCATCAAAATATAAACAGAAATTAATATAATACTATGGTGCTAACCTAGATCGACTCCAACGACAATGGTTGAGAATATGCATCAAACATGTTAAAAACATTAATTACAAAAACAATTAATTAAGGGGGGTTTGTGCAGTTCCAAGGTTGAAATTAATAACAAGAAGTAGAATCATAAAGTTCAATCAATAAAAAGTAGTAATCCCTAATTCATTCATATGGATTTTATCCTCATTCCTCTCAAGATTTTAATACTTTTCCTCTCCTTGTAACACCTTAAACTTAATTTTTAATTAAATAATAATTTTACAAATTCGAATAACTAAATTTTCATAAGATATTTCGAAATAAGAGAAGGGTTACAAATTAATATCAAATAACTGTTACAGGACTACTTCAATTACAACTTTCAAAATAAAATCTAAGTCCTATAGCAATTCATCCGTCCTTTCACTAAGTCTGGTACTAATCATCTTAATTACTTGAAAAAGGAATATAAGGGTGAGTACTCTACCCTACTCAATACACAACAATCATAGAGTCTCACCTTGCCTATACTTCATGCAAAGTACACATAAACAACATTTTCATTTCAATTTGTCACTAATGAACTCATGGCATCAAACAATGATATATATATATGAAATTAACAAACAATGGTCCTGTGCACTCATTGCACGCCAGTCACAGATTTTACTATGGATGGTTGCCGGTTACCCCTGCCTCACGGATACCATTTGGGCAGTCACGGGTCGCTGCAAAGGTAGTGGTCAGAGGTCTAGTCAGGAAGAAAGTGTATGGCTCGTGGTGCACCCGTTCCACAGTCGGTGTCACCACCACTCTCTCCTTCCTAAGGTATTTCTACCGTCCTCATCTTTCACACCCCCAGTGTATCGCTGAACCATTCACAGCGCATTATAATGGCGCCAACACGCCCCATTCATATACATTTCATTCACACACACAATATTCATGCTTACACACGGCACACAGCCTATATTTAATTCATGTTACACGGCACACAGCCCATATTTTATCCACAACATACAGCATATAGCCTTCATCTATTCACGATAACATTAATTCACCAATCAATGACATTCCATCACACATAATCACATTGCACATCAATTTCATCCAGCGCATAATCCCTATCCCCTACCTCGGTCACATAGCAATATTCAACAAAATAACACCAAATCACAACAATGAGGTAGGGTAGAGTTCTCCCCTTACCTTGGATTGAAGATCCACACTTGAACTCAACCTCGGATGTGCTCCCCACACAGATCTCGGCCTAAACACATGGAGAAGCTCCATGAAAATCCCAGAAATCACCAAAAACAGAGAAAGGGGAGCAAAAACGAAAACCCTAACCATTTAAAACTCACCTCCAAGCGTTTTCCACACAGATTCAACCTTCAATCTCACTTTTGAACAGTTTTGGAGGCAATTTAATCGGCAGAAAAGGGTTTTGGGTCAAGAGAATCGAAGGGATTTTGAGAAATGAATTCTCAAACCCTAAACCTCCTTTTTAAAACCCCCTCTGGTCGCGACACTCTCGCTGCAGCGACACGCCCTCTCGCTACAACAAAAAACTTAGAGGAAACTACATTCTGCTTTTTACAAAATCTCGTCACAGTGAGACTGCATCCAAAAATACACCCCAAACTGTCACTTTGTCGCTACAGTGAGATATTCTCGCTACAGCGAGAAAGTGACAGACGCATGCCTTTCACCCAGGGTCTTCTCGCTACGGCGAGACATCTGTCGCTACAGCGATAAGGCGACAGTCCACCCTTTCCTCCCAGGGATCGCTCGCTACAGTGAGAATTCCCTTACTACAGCGAGAACACCCTGCACTTAGGCACCTAGCCCATTTTCAGCCCAATCCAGTTATGTATACACACACACACACACATATATATACACACACACACATACACATCCACAATATATATATATCCAAATATACACACATATATATACAATAATTAATATTGCCAAAATTCAGGGCATTACACTCCTCCCAGAATTAGGTTAATTTAACAAGAGAAAATCAACCTTATGTTTTCATATGAATTAAGCAACCCAATTGACTTCAATCTCTCATTCTTTGATTACGTAATCTTAGAATTAAGCAATTCAAATTTAGAATTTCATTAAAATGAATTAGGGTTCATTACGCAATGCTCCCCTCATTCACCTATTAATTCAATTCAAGAGATTAGGAAGAAGAAATTCATGAAAGGAAAGAAATTATATTAACATTCAAAACCCAAGAATTCAAGAGTCTAAATGAACTCTCTAGGGATTACAAAAGAGTTTAGCCCTCCATGAGGATGGGTCTTACAATTATCAAATGAAAATAGAAGGAAATTACCAACATCAATGCAAGAATTAAAGAAAGCTAGGAGGAAAATGGCAATCAAACCCTAGATTTGGTCCTTAGCTGTCACCCAAGGATGACCTAAGCTCTGCAAGTGTTCCTAAATTGGTAAGAAATCTTAAGGTATCAAAAAGCTCCTGACCTAATTTCTAAAATTCTATTTATAGTGCAGAAGTCATCGCCCATAGTAGCAACTATGGTTTCATAGTGGCTACGCGCAGTGCTCTCATAGTAGCTACTATGGTTTCATAGTGGCTACGCGCAGGTGTCCCTTACTATTAACCCCCCTAGCAACAAACACCAAAGCATCTTCCCTTACTCGTTCCTTCCCCTCACCCGAGGTAAGTCACTCTCTTTCAGTTGATTAATGAAGTATCCAGTAAATGCTTAGCTCAGTAACTCATTAGCAATAGTTCCCTGCGGGGCTTTTCCACTCTTTCCCTCCGGGGGAGCTACCAAAAAGTGGTAAGTATTCGCTCATTCCCCTCACCCGAGGGTAAGTAGCTTCCCTTGGTTAAAATTACGTATGTGGTTGTTGAGCACTTGAGCATAGTATCGCGCACGTGGGAGCTTTAGAGAGCTCTAGGTGGGAGTTGGAGTGGGACCCCTGATGAAGGGTTGAAAACTGCAACCCCTAAGATAACCAATCCTTGAGGTAACTCCCTTTCACCTACACTATGCTAACTCAAGCACAAGAAGGCAACAACTGGAAGCTGCCGTCCGGTGCTTACTGCGGAGCATCGGTACCTTCCGCCGAGTCAAGGTGAGTCCCCCTTCTCGGCATGCTATACCGTACCGACGCTGGCTCCATACCCTTAAGCTAGCAAAAGAAAAGGTTAAGACATCCTACTGGATACTTTACCCAATCTTTTGCTAAGGGGAGGAGAAGCAGAGGGAAGGGAAGCCCTCGCCCTAGCGGCCGGGCCTTTCTAATACCATAGTGAAACCCCTTTATATGGCTCTTACAGAGCTCTTTAAGGCGTTTCACTAATTCTATAAGGGTTGTACTACCTTAAAAGGTAGTACTCAAGAAAGCCCCCTATGAAATAGGGGTCTACCTTACCGCTAGAGCTTATAAGTGTAGTTTTATGCTAGCTAAGCTCTAGCTCTAGCCCTCTTCTTTCAGAATACGGGCTTTGTTTCCCTTATTATAGATCGGTAAAGGCCTTACTCTATTCCTTCCTTTGGTCAGGAATAGTCGGCCTTGTTCCCGTCCCCCTCTCCCTTAGCAGCCCTTGTTTGACTGCCCTCGGGCCCTCTCCCCCAGGAAGAGTGCCCTCATGCAGGGTTCCTTACACACTTTGCTGCCCCGTCGTTACGCCTTTAAGTGGCTACCCTCGGGGCAGTACTAGATCCGCTACCCTCTTACTCGCTCGTTACGAGAGTGCTCACCCCAAGCTGCTGAGGTAGGGGTGATCCCTCTCTTCACTTCGCTCTCACTCCGTTAAGTAAGATTCTCTGGAGTGTTCACTTTGGGTTCATAATAGCTACGCGCAAGTCTGAGTAATTTTGGCCTTCTCTGTAGTCTCTATTATAGACTCAAAGTAGCTGCGTACAACACCTCTTCAAATTGGGGTCTCTGTAGTGTCTACTATGGAATCAAAGTAATCACTTTGGTCTGCCTTCTGGATCTAGCTTGCTGTAGTGTCCACTATGGAATCCAAAGTGGTTACTTTCAACTCAAAATTTTTCAAAGGCTAGAAATCCATGAAATAAGCCTAAAAATTCCTGCACAATTATTCAAATAATCAAAATTGCAAATTATATCTACGTAAATCAATGTAAATTAACCAAAAATTAAGCAACCTATGATATTTGACTAAAATGATGTTTCTATGCTATTTACACTCCTTAAGTCTACTTTTCCTATTAAAGAGCACTAAAAAGACAAGTAAAAATCCAATAAAATGTGGATTCATCAGCAGGAAGCCCAATTATGAAGAGTCCTTAGGATTTTCAAACCTTATTAAAAGGGAGACCTCAAACATTCTTGGGAACCATTTTTATCTTGACTTTTGTTCTGGGATACATCTCATCTCGTCTCTCTTGCATGAAATCTTTGGCACACTCTTGGCGGAACTTAGAGCTTCAAGCGACCATACTTGAAGACTGGGAACTCATCTCATTCTAGTTTGCTATTTCTTTTAATTATGGCTTTGTTTATGATTATTTTAGTTCTTTTATTTAGTATGAGTAACTAAGTCCATAGCTAGGGCTATGGGAACTATTGTTGATGAATTTCTGGGGTTTTGACGTTTGAATCTAAATTTGATTTCCGTTGCGTGATTAGATTTTATCCTATTGCGCTTCTCTCTTAATCCTAATCAATTATATCGTCAGGCGACTGTACCTCGATTAATTAATAGATTTATAGGGTAGAACGAGACAAAGGATTAGGTGGACCAAACCAATCTTTCTCTTCTAATCATTATTAAATTAACAAGTTCATTAGATCCTTAAGCTTTCTTAAATTGATGTCTTGTATGACCATTGGGGATGTTAGTTTAGAGAAAAGAATATTAATATTGCATGACCATTGGGTACTAATAGTATTCGTATGAATGATTAGTAATAACAAGGAAATCGGATTTAGAGTTAAACAAAAAAATGACATAAAGGATTGAATGAGAAAATCCATATGCCTTAGGTTCCTCTCCGATAAGTTTAACTAAAACATGCATTGTATTCCTTCCTCTTAGTTTTATAGTTGATTTTATAAATTCTTATTTTAATTGATCTAATATCTTTGAAGCTTAAACAATTGAATTAGGAAATTCTTAGTAATTGGAAATCAATCCTTGTGGGACGATATTTTGGGAACTTAATTTAAGAACCCTTTATTACTTCTCGATGGGTACACTTACCCTCCGAACAACGCCCATGAAGAGAGATCCCGCGTTATCACTATTTTTTATAATAGTGATTGTTCCAAAGCTGGAGTGAGAAGAACAATTTGTGCATGATCGCTATTTCTGAGCAAAGTGAACATGCGCAAGTCTGAATAGAGACAACAGGCTGTGCGTGACTCCTATTTTGCATGAAAGTGATCACATGCATAATTCAAAGGCAAAATTACTTGCATGTTATCACTATTTCAAATAATGGTGATCGTTCCAAAGAGCTTTTCAACAGAACTAGTTGTGCGTTATCACTATTTCAAATAATAGTGATCGTTCCAAAGAGCTTCTCAACAGAACAAGCTGCACGTGACTCTTATTTTGTATAAAAGTGAACACGCACATGTTACTAGAGGCAATCCATCTCTGCGTTGCTGTTATTATAAACAAAAATGATTGTTCCAGTCATGAAGGTTACCAAAAAGGTTTCTGCATGGTTACTTTATTGAAAAATAGTGATCATGTCAAAAAGGCGGGAAATTCTATAAATATGAGAATTTTTGTATCTTTGGTTCATTTTTCATTTTCATTTTATTTTCTTGTCTTGAGAGAGTCTAAGAGAGAGATTGGGGACAAACACAATCTTCACATCTTGAGGAATCAGATTGAAGATTGGATTGAAGATGATTCTTCACTCATCTCCTTCTTCTCTTTCTTTCTCTTTTCATTTTGCAATGGCTGTCTAAACTCTTTGTAGTTAGGGATTTGAAATAGAAGTGTTGAATTCATTTTGAGTATTTGATTGGATTGAGTAGTTAATTTTGTTAATAAAGTAGTTGTTGGATCTGAACACAGAGAAGCTTTTATCAATGAAAGTTGAATTTGTTTCTCATATTCGAATTAATTGCCAAGATTATTGATTTCTTAGGGATATGTCATCTTAATTTTGCAATCTTGTGGTTTTTAAAGCTTAAGGCAACATTTAATTGAACTAAATCTAAGGAATTAGGATGGTTGAATTGAATGTTAGGGTTATTAAGTTAAAGAATTAACCTTTGATTAATAATTTGTGAAATTGATTGTCAACCAATTCAAATACTTGAATGTTCAAAACATGATTGAGTCAACACTGAAATTTTGGTGAAATAAACTCATAACTATGTTTCATACATCTGTTTCAATACCAAATTTCATAGTTTTTGCTTTGTTACGTTTTTTGAACTCTATACTTATTAATTTGCTTTCAAATATTACAAACTCTAAGTGAATTATGTTAGGCTCAACTAATTGTTGAATTGTGAATTGATATTTGAGAAAACTATTCCATGAAGACGATATTTAGGACTCAAACTTGATTCTAAGATTTTATAACTTACTACAACTATATTAATATACTTGCTAGTCAATTTCACTTTTAGTGCAACTGTTGAGAAAGTAACAAGAACCTATGCAAGTGAAGCATATATGTACAGTGAGATAAGACATCAAGCTTTTCAAGTATGAGTGAAGCTGATTTGTTTATAATACATATATATATATATATATATATATATATATATATATTTGATGCAAATCGAGATCATGCTGTAATGTATCTTGGGGTACAATGAAATCATTTGCCTCATTTATTCACACTGGTGTATAATAATAATAATAATAATAAATAATATAACAATGAAAAATAAATGGTTGATCATAAGTGCAACGTGAATGTATTTCAGATGCATTTTACAAAACTTAGAATTCATAAATCATAGTATATCAAGTAGAAGAATGCATGTTACTTTTCGACGGTGATTTGCAGTGAAGGTCAGCTTTCTCCATTTTTTGTCTATTACATGAATGTTTCGTACGGATTATAAATGCTTGCTTCCCGTACCAGGAGTTTTCTTCCTCACAGTGTATGTCCTATGTTTTAAGAACCCATTTGCTCCTTTTTATTTGTGTGCCTCGTAACGCTTCATCCATCACTGCCGATTTCCACAATCCCAGCCTTAATTTAAAGCTGGTAAGCGGCTAAAGCACCTCAACAAAGAATCGTCACATCATATAAATATTTTCCTTCTTTTTTTTTGTTTGCTTATTATATTATTAATTAACTTAATCTAAAAATATCATTTGATTTGATTTGATTTATTTTATATTTTTATTTCTTTGTTTTTTTTTTAAGTTTCTAACTAAACTTATAATAATAATAATAATAATAATAATATCAAAAATATAAATAAATATGATAAAAATCAATCATACAAAATAAATTTTGATAAAAATATATCTTAGATAAAATTGAGTTCACACAATTGAACTACAACATCTTACACTATCGTTAATGAAATATTTGATTTTACATAAAATTTCACGATAGTCATCCAACTAATATTGTAATATTGTAGATGAGTAAAGAAATATATTTCATAAAATTATAAAAGTTATGGGTGAGCAATGATGTGAAATGTTTTTCTTTTATAACTATGGTGGAATAGATAAGACTTTATTGTGAAAAAAATTTCACTATGCATTATTCGAAAGGTAAATTTTGACATCAAGTAGTATAGCTTTTATGGCAGGACAACACGTTTAAAATTCACTATCTCGATTCCTACTTTACATAACTCAACTAGTAATATTCATCAAGCAAGTGAACTAGCTAGACTTTTGAAGGAAACAAAACTAATAATTTGGAATAAAACTCTAATGGTGTATAAATATTATTTTGTAGCATTTGACAAAAGTCTATATGACATCATAAATTATTCTAATAACACAAATATAACTTTTAGAGATAAAGTAACTATTATTATTTGCGACTTTAGACAAATTTTACAAGTAGTATACAGAGAAAATTGTTTTGATATTATTACTGTAACATTCAATATTTCATACCTTTAGCATGATTATGAGACATTAATGTTAAAAAAAAAATTGTTTACAAATTGATGTTAAAAATGTCAAAATAACATATCTATCAAAATTTTCTCAATGGATATCAGGTGTTGGAGGTAAAATAAAAAAATAAAAAATCATAAATTTCATGTGATCAAAAATGAATATCAACTCTAATTCCATTGTCAAATTCAACGCACTTCATAACTTAACATTTGAGATACTTCACAATTCCTAAACACATTTAGGAATTTAAGTTTTCCTAATTATAAGATCAAATTAAAAGCTATTACAACAATTGTTGCTAAAAAAATTTACATCAATCTAAAGGGCTATGTAAATCAACTAGACTAATTAATTATAATAAAGCTAACAAATTATGTTATGAAGGTAAAAATCATATTTGGTAAGAATATTGAAAGTAAACTTAGATTCCTTAACGTCTATCTCTATCTCAACCATCGCAACTTATTAAGCTTGTAAGAAAACAATTTCTTACAATAATAAATAAATCTCAAGAATATTTATTAAAAAAATTTGAAATATATTAATTTAAACTTGTGTTTGGTTATGTCCTCTGAATGTTGTATTTTCTTGAATAAAAAACAAGAAGGATTTATAATACATGATAAAAAGGAAAGAGTCTTTCACACTGCTATGATTGTAGTTTTTAAAGAGGTAGCTAAGTGTTTATTATTATTAGGTAACTATATCGTACAATTTTTTTCATATAAAATGTAGACTCTACATTATTAAACTAGAGTTTGAAGCATGTGTTATAAAGGCAAAGAGATGATAATAATCTAATATAATAAAATTATTTTTGTTTCAAAATGAAGATCACAATTAAATTTTTAACTCACTTCTTATCATTATTCTATCTTATAATAGTAAATATGCACCGGTTAGTTGATTGTTTTATTAAATTATTTAATTTAAATAAAAAAATTACAATTTAAATATAATCACATTGAGAAAAATTATAAAATAATTTTTTATACACAATAATTTGTGTATTTTATATATTTTTTATTCTCCTCAATAATGAAAATTTTTATTTCTTTTATTGATGTTACTTTAAATCACGTAACATACAACTAGCCGTAACTAAGTACAGATTTTGACAAAAATAATATAATTTATAATAGTTAAAGGTAATTTAAATTTAAAATATTATAATTTATTCACTTATTCATTTATTATGATAAAAAATTATTAAATATGAAAACTAAAAGGTTATTATAAGATTTTAATAACAATAAATATTCAATTATTTTTATATATATTACCATTTCTTAATTATAATATTTAATAATATATAATTTATTTCAATTATTATAATTAATTGTTTTTAATTTAAAAATTTTGAATTTATGTTATTATTATAACATTTAATAACAAATAAAATATGCAATAGAATCATCAAATATCAATTACTATTAATTGTTATTTATTTTAAAAAAATTAATTTTTATCATAATTATAATATTAAATAAAATATTGTCAATATTAATATATTATACATAATAATGATATATCAATTATTATTAATTAATCTATTTTTAAAAATTTAAAATGACAAAGAAAGATGTAAAACTAAAATAGTTAAAAAAATTTGAATTAAAAATTTAGTTAAAGCTAAAAGATAATATTTTTATTTAACATAAAAAATTATTGTTTATACCAATTAAAATTTAACATGTTGACACATATAAAATTTAGTAACAAATCAATTTTGTGATATATGTAATAATAATAAAGTAAAAATAATATATATATATATATATATATATAATATCATAACTAAATATCTTGATAAAATATATAAACTTTGGTCACATTTTATTTTTTAAATTTTACAAAATGTTAAAACTATTTCTACAATAATATAATTAAAATTGTATAATCTTTTAAATCTTTTATTATTGTCCTTTGTTCGACATAATTTATTTCTTTTTTTTCAAATTGGAACCCTAAGAAAAACAAAGCACAAATAAAATACAAATTATATTATACATTAATTTTATTTTTATTTTATTTTTTTGAAAAATTTGGTATTCCTATAGTTAAAAATTTACTTGAAGAACCAATTATTTTTAAGTTATTCTCTTTTGTTGTGATACTTAATTGTTTAAAGTTTTTTCCTTTTCCAAGTGTAAATATGAAATTATAGAAATAAAGTTTTTTTTTCTTGTATTATAAACTTTATAAATAAAACTAATGAAATTGCAATATTATTTTATTTATTATGTTTTACACTAGTTTTAAAAATTTTATTTTCTATAAAACTATCTTTCATAAGTTTTAAAGTATGTGAAGTATGTAACATCCTCATTTCAAAATAGTATTAAGGATGGATTATTAATTGATGATGGGTGATGTTGGAAAGTATTAAGAAGGATTTTAAAGTGTTTAGTAGAGTTTTGATGCAGGAGAATCTCGCTCAAACGAGATATACCTCGCTCAGGCAAGATTGCATGCTCAGGATTATCCCTTTCTAGAGTATTCTCGCTCAAGCGAGACCAAATTAGATTATCCCAATTGCCACCTCGCTCAGGTGAGTTGGAGCTTGCCCAAGCGAGCAATCGCAAGAAAATCTGGAACTCTCTGGATACCCAACTTGCTCAAGCAAGAAAGGCGTCGCTCAAGCGAGAATACCAGAAAATGAGTAAAGAACCACCGTCTGCATATCTCACCCAGCGAGATGTGTCTCGCCCAGGAGAGGTACTCCTCGTTCAATTGAGAGCGCACGATCTTAGGGTGTTTAAGGAATTTTCAGAGTGAGATATTTTATTTCATTTAATCTTCGTTTCGAATCCTCTTGTTTTCTCTAGATTCTCACTCTCTTTTCTTCTAGAAATCTCTTCCAAACTGCAATTCTTACTTTAATCCAAGTTTGAATCCTCAATCTAAGCAACTCAAAGGAAGTTTCCTTGAGTTTATATCTAGATTTACTGATCGTTTCTATCCAAGTTCTATTTTTAAAAGGTTATCTCGTGCTGTATAGGAAGAATCTTCGTCTAAGCAATCATCTTCATCAAACTTCTCCTAAATCTTTATATCAAGGTAAGAAGAGTTCAATTCTATCATTAGAACATAACAATATTTATAACCGCAAAACCCCAATAGTGTTTATTTTTGTGGTGAAAATATATAGATATTAAGATGAAAATTTTAAGTATTATGATAGGTTGATGATGTATATTTCTCTGACCTTAAGAGGTTTAGTTGATGATAATTAATTATTATGAAATATAATTGATTATGTTATTCGATTTGGGTTGAGTCCAGAGATATCCGATCTCTAGCAAAATTGTTTGATGGATGGTCAGATTTTATGTGTAAATCGTATGATGATGTGGTTATTGGATTTGATAAAAAAAACTAAGTATATATGGAAAATGAGTCAAATGATGAATAATTTGCATGAGAAGTATATGTACTGTTGTGAAAATATTTAAATGGAACTGAATCTGTGAAATATGGAATTTTGATGAAATTGTAGAATCATGAGATGTATGTTTACAATGTAAGAATTGTAGCTGTGAATTGATGTGATTGATACAGGTATTGCGACACATCAACTGCTATATTCACAATATATGTATCGTAATACATTGAATTATATGGCCACAATATGTATATTGTAACATGCTAATCTGTATATGATATATGAACAGATAAATTAGTGTGAATAGCCACAGCGATACACTGGGAGTATGGAATAGGGAGTCGACTATGGAAGTCTGAGCAAAACGCAGGTGATGGATGACATTCGCTAAATATGCACAATTTATAAAGTTGCGAATGCATCATATGGCCACACACGCGTTTTCTGGCTAACACTCCTGACTGTACTTTTTTTAAGGGACCCTATAAGTGTAGACGTTGTATCCGTATACATGGGTTAACCGGCAGTTATTCACCTATTGTGTAAGACCTCATGAATATGTTAAGGCAATTTTGGGATGTGATTACTTTGTATGATAAATTGTTGAGTTAAAAATGAAATGGATTGAATATGTTATTAGTATATATAAGAGTCATAAGGTGATTAGAATATGATTAATAATCGAGTATTTTATTAATTTTATGTAAATATGATATGACAATTTTATAAGAATTAATGTGTTCGTTTTGCATATGGATTGTAAAGTATATTTTCTAATATATAAATCATACTTACTGTTATGTTTGAATGATAAGAAAAGAACCCATCCTTACAAAATATTTCAGGTAACAGGAATGACGGTTAGGAACAAACTCTAGGCGGTTGGGCATGAATCGGAACTGCTCTCAGAAAATGTTGTTTATGATGATTTTGTAGTTAAATATTTTATCTTGTATATATATTTTGGCTAATAGTTTGTAAAGAGGATGTTTTCTTACATATAAAAATATATAATTTAAATTCAGTGTCTATAACTTTATGTTATTTTAATTTGGTAATATTATCCAATTACAGTTAGATTCTAATTCATTTACTGCTTAAATTAATCATAAATATATTTTAAAAAAAAGTTTTAGATTTCTCATATTTGAGAATATCCAATTTAGGACAAAAGCTAATTTATTTTTGGATTTAAATTTGAAAAAGATTTAAATTATTAGTTTTAATTAAAAAATCAGCAAAATAGTTAATTTGTTATAAATTATTATTTGTTTTCTAGAATTTAAAAAGTAGGATGTTACAAAATATCTATAATATTTAAAAGTTATAGGAACATCTTCAAATTTTTATTATCATCCTTAAAAAATAAATTATCACAAAAAAATAGTTGTATATTGAATATTATCAACATGTAATGTATACATATTAATGTAATAATATATAATTAAATTAATTTTAAAATTAAAAAATTAGAATGCATCCTTATATCTATAACAAAGTAACTACCTTGTCATTGTCACTGAGTATTTAACATTTTTATAGTAGCATTCACATTAAAATTTTAACTATAAAAGAAATATTTCTCTTATAATGGAACAAGAAATATATTATCAACCAATTTTTAGCGATATATCATTTATAGTTGCAAAAACAAATAATACTATTATGAACTTTAATTAAAAAAATAACTTTAGTTAATGAATAAAATTATATATAAAAGAATTTAAATTTACTCTACACTATTTGATTTTGCTGTAGTTAAAATTTTAAATATGTTATTAAAATTTTTTAACTTAAAAAAATCATAAATCCTATAATATTAATATTTTTAATAGTATGTACATCATTAAAATTTCTATAATAAAGTGAATAGGAATAATTAAACATTCAGTTAAGAAAAGAAAAGAAAAGTATTATTATTAATTATCATAATAAAAAAATTAATAAAATTTTCATACTTAAACTTCATATCGACTTAAATCTTTATTGAATTATTTTAAGTAGATAGAAACCATATTTATAAAATTTATTTAAATAAATAAATTTAAAAGTATAATAATATGATTAACTTAAAATTTCTTCACAATAATTTATGTTCACCTGGCAAATAATCAAGACTACATCGATTCAAGGTGTTTATGTTCACTTGGTGTAAACTATTATCATATTGTTAACTATTATTTAGGGTGTCAAGGGTGTCAATTAGTCTTGTTGTCTATTTATTGTTGAATTAGTTGCTTAGTTATGTTGTTACTAAGTTTTATTAGTTACCTAGTTGTGCTATTTTTAGTTACAAACTTTTGTTCTAAGCCAGTTATTTAATTAGTTTAATCAATTGCATGGAAATGTACAGACTAAAAATTATTGAGAGCAGCAAGAATGGATGTTGGCATGGCATCGTGTGACAACACACACTAGAAAAAATTTAAAAGGAAATATTAATTAGGCACCATGGCTTGTTCCCGTGTATAATTTATTCCTTTGATGGACCATATATATATATATATATATATATATATATATATATATATATATATATATATTTATTTATTTATTTTATTTTTTAATTTCATGAATCCTTATCAATTTGTATAAAGGACAGTATTGAAAAGTTTGTCTAACCTGTGATACCTAGCTAGTTTTGTCATCACCATTGTGCTACTCTAGGTTTAGCGAAGTGCGGTTAAAATCCACCTTTAGACCTTTGAAAGTCATTTCCACTGTGGCTTAAAATATTTTTCCAAGCAAGAAAATGCCTTCTTCATATGAATTTACAGTGTCATGAGCAAAAAAATTGAGAGAAAACTTGCAAATATTGCTTTCCCAATTTACAAATCTCATTTCGCAGTGTGAATAAGAAGCTGATAATTACATATATGACATACGAGATGATATATAAATTTAATTGTCCTTTTCATAGTTGTGTGAATACCAATGCTCATTGGTCCAAGATACCATTCACTGATTTTCCTTTTGTTATATCCTTTTACATGGCAACTAACGATACAGAATATTGTTCACAAGCTAGAAAACTGTAAATATTTAATTACTTAGTTCGAAAGAAACTTGGATGTTGTAGTTCACAATACTTGGAATTTTACATATGGGACCACCAATGCACAATGGTCCCGGTTCTGAAACCCTTACTATTTTTTACCAGTGTACTACTTATATATCTATTCATTAAATACAGCCTATCCAATATCATATATGGCAATTTCTTATTGGATAGAAGACGAATTTAATGATATTTTGTGGATATTTGATCTATTAGTGAAGGAAGGAAATCGATTCAAAGATGACACGTGGTATGAGAAGAAATAAGAGGACAAAAGCAGTGCTCCAAACCAATAGGAATTCAGATATAGATTTCATAAGATAAGGACCTCCTTCTTCTTCGAAGTCATATATAATACCCCTCTAAGGTTCCACAACTACAAACATCATCACTAACCATTCCCTGAAATTTTCAGTTTACAAAACATTTCTATAGAATTGTGCAATGGCTGCCTCAACAATGGCTCTCTCTTCTCCGTCATTGGCAGGGCAAGCAATAAAGCATGCCCGATCCACCCCCGACCTTGGAAGTGGAAGGCTCACAATGAGGAAAGCAGTCACCAAAACTTCTGGAAGCCCATGGTACGGCCCAGACCGTGTCTTGTACTTGGGCCCACTCTCTGGCACTCCCCCATCCTACCTCACTGGTGAATTCCCAGGTGACTATGGCTGGGACACTGCTGGGCTTTCCGCTGACCCAGAGACATTTGCCAGAAACCGCGAACTTGAGGTCATCCACTGCAGATGGGCCATGTTGGGAGCCTTGGGCTGCGTCTTCCCCGAACTCTTGGCCCGCAATGGGGTCAAGTTCGGCGAGGCCGTGTGGTTCAAGGCTGGATCCCAGATATTCAGTGAGGGTGGGCTTGACTACTTGGGCAACCCAAGCCTGATCCATGCACAGAGCATCCTTGCCATCTGGGCCTCCCAAGTCATCTTGATGGGTGCCGTTGAGGGTTACCGTATTGCCGGTGGGCCTCTCGGCGAGGTCACTGACCCACTCTACCCAGGTGGCAGCTTTGACCCATTGGGCCTTGCTGATGACCCAGAGGCTTTTGCTGAATTGAAGGTGAAGGAGATCAAGAATGGTAGATTAGCCATGTTCTCCATGTTTGGGTTCTTTGTTCAGGCTATTGTGACCGGAAAGGGTCCTTTGGAGAACCTCGCTGACCACCTTGCTGACCCAGTCAACAACAATGCTTGGGCCTATGCCACAAACTTTGTTCCCGGAAAGTGAGCAAAAACCTTCACTGAGACAATGAAGAACACCAGTGACATGCAAATCTTGAGTGAGATTTTCGTGTTGTTATTTGGTAAAATTTATATTAGATGTATCCTTCTGAAGAGAATGTGAATTATATATATTTTGGGTTTGTTTAGATATATCTTTTTGTATCATTTATGCAATTTATTCACCAAGCTAATAAAGGAGTGAAATACACAATGGATGGCCCCTGCATAAAATGAATACGATACAATGATTAGGCTACTTGTAAGGAATGTGGTATGGTAAAGAAGAAATATGTCAACAAAGAGAGCTGAGGGGTATCCACTAAAAGCATCCCATGGAAGAACAATTTGAGGATCAATATATAATGCAACATATGTAATCACAGAGCAATCCTTACAACTACCCTAATCATAGTAATGACACGTAAACACAAAACTTAACCAATCGAATCCCAATCCTTCTATTCTCCCAAATGAATGCACAAAAAGAGGTTGCTCTTTGCCCCATTAGCACAATGCTATGAGCAAAGAACAGGCAACAGGTGAACCGAATTGCAACTAAAATGACGGGTTTTAACGACATAAATAGTCTCAAAAGACCTGAAAAGAAAACCTATTCTGTGAAACATCGGTTGCACTGATGCAGATTGAATTAACCTTATGGAATTCCTGCAAAGGAATCTAATCAAATAACTAGCATTTCAATCCAAAGACCAATAGCGTTGTTTTAAGTAAAATTGATTGGTGAGTTAAACGCATAAGCACCGAAGCAAATCAAATAACATCCGAATACTTGTCAAGCCAGCTAAAATTTGGAACAAATGATGCTGCTTAAACTTCAAAACTAAAAGAAATTCTTAATATATTTATATAATTTTGGTTAATATATTTATATCATTTAAATCGAATAAATATTCACTTTAATCTTTAAATATATTTCATTATTTAAATTATTCTCTTAAATTTAAAATTTTAGTACTTATAATTAATAATCGTCAATCACATTAATTATTATAGTTAAAAAACATTAAAATTAATAATTTATGATTTGTTACATTAAGTAACATGTGAAAGTTTATTTTAGATACAAAATGATGTCGTTTTAAAATCTTTTAAAAATAATTTATTTTTGTTCTTGATTTTTGAAATTTTAAAATAATAAAATTTCTTCCACTTCTTCTATTTCATCTTTTTCTATAACGTCTTCTTGTATTTTTTCAAAAAAAAAAATTCTTTCATTGATGAAAAGTCATAGATTCAAACTTTTTTTTTAAAGTAAACTATCGATTTAATCCTTAATGTTTCATAACAAAGAATAATTAGTTTTTATT
Source organism: Abrus precatorius (assembly GCF_003935025.1). Taxonomy (NCBI): domain Eukaryota; kingdom Viridiplantae; phylum Streptophyta; class Magnoliopsida; order Fabales; family Fabaceae; genus Abrus; species Abrus precatorius. Next base: position 18,466,082 of record NW_020874395.1, on the reverse strand, counting down.
ATAACTAAATAAAAAAATATTAGTGTATTTAAATTTCAATCAAATTAATCTTTACTGATTAGTAATCATTTGTTTAAGTTAATAAAAATGTCAAATAACATATTAAATGATAAGTTGACAGAACTATTTTGGCACTAATTGTTTCCTCCAAATCATTCTTTATTATGGTAGAAATATCTTAAACCCTTGTACTCTCTAAAATCATTAAAGAATGTCGTTGCAAATTGACTAAATTAAACGTTATTAAAACATTGAATATAAAAAAAATGTAAGTGGCACAAAATATCTATTGTGTGTAAAAATATGTACATTTGTTAGAATTTAATTCCTTATTATGAGATCAATGTTAACTTCAAAAATTTTGTATTTCCTTCTCAGCATGGTCCTGCTTCCTGCGTTGAGCCTGAAATAAACAAGGAAGAGCATCCCACATTAGTAGGGACTCATGAGTCCATAATTTTATTTCCATAGAGGCTAAAGAGCAATCAAATGGACTGTAGCTCAATAAGTTCCTGGATATCTTAATGAAACTTCACATTAACTTCTCTTTTGTTGAGGTAATCTCTCAAATATCCAAATATGTTAAGTTCTTCAAGGAGATGTTGAGTAATAAGAGAAAGTTAGAGGAGTACGAAATTGTAAAGCTCAATGAAGAATGATTGACTATCATGTTGAAAAAGCTACAATTAAAACTCAAAGACTTAGAAAGTTTTACTATTCCTTGCATTATGAGTAACTCGTATTTTGATAAAGCCTTATGTGATTTAGGCGCTAACAAAAATATAATACCTCTCTTTATTATTAAATAGTTGGGCATGCAAGAATTAGAACCTACTTCTATGTCTTTGCAGTTAGTTGATCGATCTATGACTTATCCACAAGGCATAATGGCAGGTATCTTGGTCAAAGTGCACAATTTTATCTTTCCAATAGACTTCATGGTATCATCCTAGGTAAACCCTTTCTTGTCATAGGAAGGGTCATCATAGACGTTCCAACAAGGGAAGCTAAATGATGAGTAAATTATTTTTAAAGTCTTTAATTCTCTTAAGCACCCTTCTAATTTTGATTTTTGTAATTTTGTTAGTGTTATGGATACTACTTCTCTTTCTTTTGATTTTGTGTAAATGGGAGAGGATACTTTAAGAAAGATTCTCAAACCTAGGAGAGACACAGTGCTGGATTCCAAAGTAGTGGAGGATGAGAATTTAGCTTTATGGTTAAGGCACAAACACTTTGAAGATTTGGGAGAAATTGTCCTACAAAAATCTAAATCATTAATTAAGGAACCCTTAGATTTGGAGCTTAAATCTCTTCTTGTTACATTAAATATGCTTTTCTCTCCCTTCTATCTTCTCTTCCTATGATTATTTTTTTTAATTTAGTAGGTGTTATAGAGAAGTTGTTGTTTAAAGTCTTAAGGAAGAATAAAAGAGCCTTTAGGTGGAGCATTGACTTTGAAATATTAATTTGTTATGTGTTAGTGAAGAGCAATTCTAACTAAATTGGATGTGATCTTACTTAACATAATGCAAGATGCTAGTTGTTTGTTGAGTAATTTAAGATTAAGTATTTTTAATTATTATTTGTTAGTAAAAAATAATTATCAATCATATGTGATCCTACTTAACATAATGTAGGATACTGGTTATATACTGAGTAATTTAAAATAGCATCTACCTTTAATATATTTAATTATTGTTTACTTGTGAAGAGTAATATTCAATAAAGTGTGATCATGCTTGACTTAATGTAAAATATTGGTTATATAATAAGTAATTTAAGATTATTCCTCTCTTGGTTTTAATTTAACTTTTTTCTTCAAATTTTTCTATCGTACGATTTTTTTATGTTAGATATTCAGCTTGAAAACTATTTTTATGAATATGATCTTGTTAGTTCATTTAGCTCAATTTTATTATTTGAATTATCTAAGGTATAATTAACAAAAAAATATAAAATTTATGAAAAATTATTATGATATATATTTACTATTTTGATAATACCAGAGTGTCTATGCCATTTTGATACATCAATTGTAATCTCTACCCTTCTTCTTTCTCCAAATATTTTTAAAAATAACTATTATTGATTTAATTAAAAAGTAAAAAATATTCTAAATTAAAACATTTTAAAGGAGATAAACATTTTGGAATTACAATTCTATCAATAATAATATTTATTTCCCTTCTTATTTGTCAAAGGAGAAAATTTTTTTTTTACACAAACTAATAATTCATTTATTTTGTTAGAATTATTTGTTCAACTTCATAATTTATCCTTTATTAATGAGTTTTTATTTGACTAATATAAATATTTAATGCAAATGAAAATATATTAGAGAAAGAATAATAATTAATATTATCTTAAATTTTTACATAAATAAATGGTTAAATTAGTAGTTAATTCTTTAACTTTTAGTTTAATTATTTAACTTTTTTACGTAAACAAAACACATTCTAGCATATTTTCTAACTAGGTCTTGGAATCTTAAGAGAAGACAATAAGCAATGCAATGATGGTGGCATTGAAGTCACCAAGGAAGGTGGTTGTAGAATCGTAAAATATAAGTTGACTATAATAACTATGATAATTGTGACAAAGGTAATAGCAACAAATACAAATAATATACTAGTGAGTATAAATATAAATATTAAAGCCTCAAGGCTATTGTTATTGTTTTGTTTCCCTTATTTGCAAATGTTGCTTTGATAACTTAAAAATTTTGATTTCATTAGTGCTTACACCTATTCCACTTCCTAGAATCATTTTGTAATTAAGAATATTATAAAAACGAATTACAACTTGTATATTAATTTATTTTAATAAATTTTATAATTAATTTTATAAAATAAATTTTTGTGTAAAAAATATATAAAATAAGTATTTAAGAGAAAATTGAATAAGATTGATCATGGATATAGGTGTCCGCAGGCTAGTTTGGTTTGAATTTGAAAAAAAATAATTTGAACCAATCAAAATAGATTGGTTTAAATTTGTGTAAAAAAATTTAAAAATCCAAACCAATTTGAACCATATAAGAAAATAGAAAAAAGTCATTTTTTTATTTGAATAATTATTGACACATAATTTCAATATAATTACACAACATTCCAACACAAATACACAATTTCAAAACAAGTGTCAATCTAAAAAAAATAAAATTTAAAACAAGTCGAAACGCACTTTGCATGTGAAAGTGTGTTTTTTTAAGAAAAAAATCAACGCAAGTCAACGGGTTAATCGGACATATTATCGTGTCTACGGGTAAGCATAGGACCAATCCATTATCTAAAACAAATCACATCAGGTTTAATCAGATTGAACCCGTTAAGTATCGATTTAGATTATTTTCTAGTTTGAATTAGTTTGATCACTAGGTTTATTGATTTATCCAATCTGATGGACATTCCTGATTATTGATCTAATCAATTTTCTGAAATTTCTTTTTTACCATTATTAAGGAAAAACAATCCTTTTATTTAGAGGAAAATTGAAAAAAAAAGAGGAGAGAATGAAATAAGAGATATGATAAAGGGAAAAAACTTAAGAAGAAAAATTAGATTTAAGAAAAAGTGAATTTAAAAATATGATAATTATATAATAAAGTAATTTGCAAACAATGGCATTATACAAACGTTAAATTCAACTTTCACAAGACAACTTTTGCCTGTGAAGTATGTGCTCACCAATTCACCTTATCACAATCACAAACAATGAAATTGTTACTATTTAATCAGTTAGCTCACACAGAAAAGCTTGGATGCAGGTAGTTTCTTTATGTTTTTACTTAGCATTGTTTCCAAGAGACCGTAGATTTTGGAATACTATAGACTATAAATTTTATTCACTGAGGAACAAAGAGAATAAATTCACTATATTTCCATTATGCTTCCTTAAGGTGAATCTCAAAGACTTGGAAACATTATAGATAACAAAGTAACGTAAAAACACTGTACGGTATCTTGGAAACCGTAAATTTTTACTTCGCGTTGTTTCCAAGACACCGTATGTCCAAGCTCTTAAAAACAAATGTTTTGTGTCAGACCACACCCCCTTTGTATCTATATGAAACCGTTACATGTAATTTGATACTTACCAAGTTAAATCAACTAGCAATGGGACCAAAGTACTATACATGGTTCCTCTTCCGTAAAACATAAAAATTTCACGTTAAAAAAGTCCCAATTTGTACATCTATTTATTTATTTCATACAGCCTATCCAAAAATCTTACATGGCAATTTCTTATTGGGTAGAAGAGGTACTTAACGATACTTTTGTAGATATTTGATCGTGTGTTGGTAAGGAAAGAACAACAAACATTTCCAAAGCAATAAGTGGTAATAGAAGAAGCACATGGAGATAGATGATATTCCAAACCAATCGAAATTCAGATATAGATATCATAGGATCAGGACCCCTCTTCTCTTCTAAGCTATATATAGTGCCCATCTAGCCTACCCCAACCACAAGCGTGAAAAAAACACTTTCTCTTCGTTTAGTTTACAAAAACGTTTCTATAGAATTGTGCAATGGCTGCCTCAACAATGGCTCTCTCTTCTCCGTCATTGGCAGGGCAAGCAATAAAGCATGCCCGATCCACCCCCGACCTTGGAAGTGGAAGGCTCACAATGAGGAAAGCAGTCACCAAAACTTCTGGAAGCCCATGGTACGGCCCAGACCGTGTCTTGTACTTGGGCCCACTCTCTGGCACTCCCCCATCCTACCTCACTGGTGAATTCCCAGGTGACTATGGCTGGGACACTGCTGGGCTTTCCGCTGACCCAGAGACATTTGCCAGAAACCGCGAACTTGAGGTCATCCACTGCAGATGGGCCATGTTGGGAGCCTTGGGCTGCGTCTTCCCCGAACTCTTGGCCCGCAATGGGGTCAAGTTCGGCGAGGCCGTGTGGTTCAAGGCTGGATCCCAGATATTCAGTGAGGGTGGGCTTGACTACTTGGGCAACCCAAGCCTGATCCATGCACAGAGCATCCTTGCCATCTGGGCCTCCCAAGTCATCTTGATGGGTGCCGTTGAGGGTTACCGTATTGCCGGTGGGCCTCTCGGCGAGGTCACTGACCCACTCTACCCAGGTGGCAGCTTTGACCCATTGGGCCTTGCTGATGACCCAGAGGCTTTTGCTGAACTGAAGGTGAAGGAGATCAAGAATGGTAGATTAGCCATGTTCTCCATGTTTGGGTTCTTTGTTCAGGCTATTGTGACCGGAAAGGGTCCTTTGGAGAACCTCGCTGACCACCTTGCTGACCCAGTCAACAAAAATGCTTGGGCCTATGCCACAAACTTTGTCCCTGGAAAGTGAGCAAAAAGCAAAAGCGAGAACGTGAAATGACTAGCGAATTAAAATTTTAAGTGTGGATGAACTATATGTTGTTCAGTGAAATATATATTGAGGCTATGGAGAGAATGTGATTTATCTTTACATACATCTGTTCGGTGAGTTTGGATCTACCTCTAAATTTCTATTGTTTATGCACTTAATTAACCAAACTAATTAAACACAAATGATAAATCTCATAGGACGTTAGGAGGACAAAGCCGAAAAGGAAACCACCAATGCATGCGGATTTTGTTGCACCTACGAGTGGTTCAACATCAAATTTTGCCTTTGATTCTTTTACTGGGGATTTCAATAATTTTTATCATAAGCTCGATTTACTCATTTACATAGACTTTAAGATTTTAGACTCGTTTGGTTTTAAATGTTATTAGTCATTAAAAGCAAGTTTTACAAACTGCCTACTGGTAGTAACTGTAAACTATTTTAGTAAAACTAAAATGAAATATTTTAGGAGATGATATCTCGTCGTAAAATAATTATTACCATTTATTTTATTGATAATAATGAAGTTAATAATTTACTAAAAAATATATTAATACCTTTTAATTTATTAAAAAAATCATCAATTTAAAAAGAATATACCATATTCTCTCAGTTATAAGTACATTAATAAAGCACCAATATTTTATTCTATTATGTTTTCATTCTAATTATACACTTCGATACGATATCCTTTCATTGTGTAACAAACACTCAGCATTTAGTTTTCTTTAGCAATGGTATCTAACACTTTTTTATACATTTTTTGTTATTAATTAAAATTTATTAAAAATTATAAATATAAAAAAATATTAATTCTAGAATAAGAATAAAAAAAGTGAGACTAGTATAATTTTTTTAATTTTTATTAAATATTAGTGAATAATTAAAAATGTGTTTAGGGAACGTGTTAGAAACATTTTTCTTTTTTCTTTTTTGTCCAGTCCTCCACGTAGTTTAACTTTAAATTCAGGTCGTTGTCAATCTTAAGGGCCAAGTTTAGAATAAAGATCCGTGTAAAAGAGTGAGGTGAAGCATTTCACGTTGGTCACTTCCTGAATTTTGTCTGTTCTTTCCAGTTTTAACCTTATATCCTTTTTAAATTTCGTTTATAAAATACACCAAATCTAAAATTAAGTGCATGCTTGGTTTAAAGGTGCATTTACAAATACAACTTAATTAAGAACGTATTTTTATATCAGCTTATACTATAAATTTAATCATAAAACTTCTTAAAATAAGTAAACAAATTTATTCTAAGAAGTTATACTAAAAACAACTTACGAAAATTATAAAATATTTTTATAAATTCTCCATCAATTCTTCCAAATGCCCCCTAGATTAATTTACTAACAAAATTAATTTTTTAGAAGCCCTATCGAACGCTAATAAAAAATATTTAACTTTTAAAAATAAGCTAAATTATATACGCACTAAGACTTACATTCTGTACAATAGGAAGACGTGAGGAGTGGCTGTTTATGAAAAGTACAAAGGCCATGTTCTGTCACACAATGCCTTATTCAGTTATTTAAATGGATAACTTGCAAACAGTGGCCATTATCAATATGATATTCAGCTTTCACGAGATTGAAGTGCTTTTCTAGACTTGGTTCTCGTGACATACTTTTGCAAATGCTTTTCACAATCAGACAAGTAAATAGAGTGAAAATATTTAATTTAGAATAGCAGGTTCAGAAAATTGAGGCCTGGATGGTGATATTTTCCTAAGTGCTCATTTTGCATTATTTGCATATATACTATAGATTTGGAGATATTATACACTGAAGAGTTTTATTAACTTGATGGAATAGTAACAAAACCAACCATAAATCCCACTACTTGTAGGGGACTTCAAGCACATGAGAACACTTTTTATTACAAATATGAGACGCCTTATTCAAAAGGAAATTATAAATTACATCTCACCTCCTCTGGGATTTCAAACTGATTTGGATAATGCACATGTATAAAAAGAATAATGAAACTCTCAAAACAAATGTTGTATATCTACAAACACCACCCACAAGTAACATTTTTGCAGTGGTAGCTCTCACCAACAGCTAGTACTTCATCAAGGGATGTCTCTTTGACCAAAAATTTATGCATGTTGTAGACCTTATATGTGTAGAACATCAAACCATGCCTTCCATTTTATGTACCTTAGTCACAATTCAATCCACAAATTTCCAACACAATGTCATTTTTGGACAAAAATGGGTTGATTCTCACCCACAGCAGTGAGAAGATTGAAGCGAGAAGAATAGCCCAAACCAAAATGATGGTGGGAACACCTTCTTGTTTTCCCATTACTCCCTTGAGGAAAGGGTAAAGATGGACAATGACCCAAAGGGCAAAAAATAGCTTACCAAACAAAGGACCCCATGAATCATAGCCATTGTTTATAGCATCTGAGACACCAACAACGACTCCAATAATGTTAATGATTAGCAGAGTCAAAGGAGGGATCAACAAGGATGTCCACTTAAAGATGTAGAGTTCAGCAAACTCTCCATCATCTGCAGCTTTGGATGTGACAGTGAAGTTAGTGTTAACTCCTGCCAGAACTTTGAGCAGACCCTGAAAGAGAGCAAACAGATGCGAGGAGGCACCACCAATGACCCAGAACTGCTCATTCCTCCACCAGTCATGTATACCAACACCTCCCCATTGCATTTCCAGTATGCTAGTGGCAGCTATAGATATGAAGAGGCCCATGAAAATGATACTGGCATAATTGCTTATCTGAGAACACAAAAATTAAGCATTAGTATTAGGATGTCCCATATTAGCTAAGAATAAAGTCTATTCCTTATAAGGGTTAGGGTAGTCCTCCTTCTATGAGCTAACTTTTTGGAGTGAATTAGAAGTTACTTAAAAATTAATTAAAAGCTTCATGTCGTGCATTACATGATCACATTTTATGTTTAAAGCAATTCTTGAATCATGTGAGCATAGTACCTACAGGCATAAGTATAACCAATCCAAAATTCAACATAATATTAAAATAAATTCTGCACAGACTTCAGTTTACATTATAATAATTTTAATGCATATTGGTTGTGCTTATAGGCTTATAGTTATGTATTCCTGAGGTGTAACTTGTAATCAAGAGTAATGCAACTAATCCTACCTCAGGGACTATGAACTTCCCAGTGAGTAGACAAACGGCTGGCAAAGTGCAGTAGGCGAGTAAGGGAATTGAAGTCAGAGGATAAACAACTGAGTTTATGTAAGAGAACCGTTCCAGCCATTTCAAGCCACAACCATAACCATACCATATAGGACAATGCCTACTCAAAAGGATCTCAACAGATCCAAGTGCCCACCGAAGAACTTGATGCAGACGATCCGAGAGATTTATAGGAGCCGAACCCTTAAAAGCAGGTCTTTTTGGCATGCAGTACACAGATCGCCATCCGTGACAGTGCATCTTGAAACCTGTTAAAATATCTTCTGTAACAGAGCCATAAATCCAACCAACCTGAAAGACAATTTTAGCAGAGGGCTAAATACAGATAGACAGTAGCTTAAAAGAGCTATAAAGCCTTAAAATTTGAAACGAATAGCATACCTCTTTACCCCATTCTGTCTTATCTTCATAACCACAACTAATTACATGGATGGATTCTTTCAAGAGTGTTGCAGAAGATGCTGCTTTGGGAATACCCCCATCTTCCATAAGTGTTGACGCTATGAAAACAGATGATTGCCCAAATTTTTTCTCAAACTTTAGTTGAGACATTGCTGATGACTTCTCATTGTCAATTCCTGTGATCCAGGTTTCAAGAACACAAAATACCATTACAAAAACTAGTAGGTTTGTAAGACTGCAAAGACAGTAAAAGTATGCAACACAAAATAAATATTACTACAATTTATAATAGTCCAAAGTTCTGGCCACTGCATCTCAAAGGACTATCTAGTGTCTTAGAATACTTCTGAATGTTTTCAATGATACAGCCAATATGAGGTATTCCATACCTTCAATTTCCTCTTCAATATTTTCTAGTGCATGCATTTCCTTTCCACCATCCTTGTTCTTTATCTTCTTTCTCACACTAGACTTTGCTTTAGTCTTTTTCTTCCTAGATCCACAACACAGACAGCAGCACCATTTAGGCCAACAGTTACATGTCTTCCCAGGTGGTTTCTTTGTAGTAGGGGCATCATATCCATAAAGTGCCTGCCTCCTGAAGACACACCCAGTTCCTACGTATATTGGTCCTTGGATGCCATCTAAACCTTTCATATTGATCTAAATATATTCAAACAGATATTAGCATTTCTTTCAAAGTGCAGAGCATATATATGTATGTAGGTAACGAGCAAATTCTTACGTACATCAAAGAATACAACATTTCGGTTCGAGTATCTATCATGACGATCAATCCCATCAAATCTTTGAGGAAATTGTACATAGCATATCTTTTTCCCTGATGTAGGATCCATCATGAAGCACATGGCTTCACGTAGGGCCTTACTGTTGTTTATGTAGTGATCACAATCAACATTCAGTAGGTAAGGAGCATTTGTGATTATTGCCGAGACTCGCACCTTTATAATCAACCCACAAAGCATAAAAAAAGTTAGGATAAGGGAGACAGAAGACAACTGAACATTTTCATGTGAGTTGAGGGACTCTACCAAAGCATTCATAGCTCCAGCTTTTTTGTGGTGCTCATATCCAGGTCTTTTCTCACGGGACACATAGACAAGACGAGGTAATTCATTTCCTTCAATATCACGAACACCATTTTGACCAAGAAAAACCTGTAGAATAGCATCACAGTTGAATTCATACACATGTCACGTGGACAGCACTTTCAATCTAGACAAAAGACCAAGGTAACAATAACAACAATCAAGCCTTATCTCACTAGGTGAGGAGACACAAGACCAAGAACGCATCATAGAATAGTACTCACTTGTATCATTCCGGGATGATCTCTGACGTTGTTCCCAGGCCATGGAGTACCATCCTGCATTGTCCAACCATCCTCAGGAACCTTCTGTGCCATTGCAACCAATGCATTAATCCGCACTTTGAACTCTTCATACTCCCTCTGTGTCAACACAATTGAAAACACCAAATGAAACCTTTTATTGGTTGAAGCCAAATAAAAGACATGAAAGATGATAGCAGTGAAGAAAAACTCAATCATAATTAAAGAGAAACTGCTGCAAATTGCAATAACTAAATTTTCCTCTGGCATAAACAATGTTTCTCAGCTACTCATATTTCATGCCAAGGTGGAAGTTTCGAGCTTAAGGCTTTTTCTAATTGTCTGAAAGTGATAAGGGAGATGAGATAATAATAGGAACAATTTCAAACCTTAATAGCACGACGTTCTCTGATAAATGCTGCATCCACTTTATCTTTCAGATAGTCAACCTTCTGAGCAAAATACCATTCGGGAGCCCGAGGTTCGATGCTGAACTTCTTGCAGAATGGTACCCATTTCCTTGCAAACTCAGATGTCTCAGAGAGTGCTTCAAATGTAAGCATAGCAGCACCATCATCAGAGACATAGCATGCAACCTTGTCCACTGGATAATCCACAGCAAGGATGGACAGAACAGTGTTTGCAGTTATAAGTGGAGGTTCTTTCATAGGATCCACTGTACTAACAAATACGTCTATATCAGCTAATTCAGATGGCTTTCCTTCTTTCTCATACCTGTGATGTTGTAAAGCATTAACCATAGAGTAATTAATAACAAAAAACAATCGCATACACATACATACGGAGAGGGGTAAGGAAAGTAAAAATACCTCAGTGATAAACGATCAAGGTATGTTTCTCTTTCAATTGGGCACCATTTTGGGAACTGATCCAAAATCCATGATACAGCAAACCAGATTTCACATATTACTGATGTCAGCCACAAGGCATATGCATCATTGACTGGATGGAGAATTCTATAATGGAAAAAGAGGCCAAGAATAGCAATCCGGAGTACAATTACAATTCTGTATGGATTTATCCTGCTTGAACTAATTGGCAACTTTCTCCAAAGTGGCTGCCTGCCTTCATCCATTCTGTTAACATAAATTTTAGATTAAATTGACTTAAATTAAACCGGAAAGGAAAATGTAAATGTAACTAGACTTCATGACAGCAAGTGATGCATTTTCAGTTGCAGCTGAATCTATAATAGTCGCAAGATATGAAGAAAAAATTGTCCCTTCTTATTCAACTATATATTTTGATATCCAATTGTAGAAAGTGAAAACACAATAAGAAAGTAAAAAATTCTTGCTTAAGGATATGTACTTAAAATTACTTTAAATGAAAATAATATTTAAGTTGTGTGAGGTGAAGCAATTGCTCTGCATGTTTGTTTCTTAAACTGTGTCATATAGTCCAGGAGAATTCAGCTTCCAGTCATGTTAACATTCTTGGTTTAGCATTTAATTGTTTGTCAGAACCACAATAGTTTGGACTTGATCTAATTGGAGTACCTGATTTTGGCCTCAAATAAGTAGAAATAAGGTAACAGTTAAGCAGACAAATGAGAACCACCAAGAAATCTCAGCTTGTATTGCGACTAAATTTCAATAAACAAATTATAATAATTAAATAGTATCACCTACTTTGGTAAGTCTGGATCATCCAGCTCATCACAATCCTTCCCTTCATGCTTAACCACCTGAAGTTTATCACTTTGCTTTTTCTTCCAATCCTCCATCCGTTCCTTCCATGCAACGCTTCCATATCCATAAACTGCTATATCTTTTTTAGGGTCCATAGGTCGGGGTTGAACTGCATCATCACCAGCATTAATTTTCATGTAAGAAGGACACCGAAACTAGTATGAAAACAGGCCCAACAAGAAGTAGCATAGTTTAAACATTGTGCACATGCAAACCAAAACAAATAAAATTACTTACCAGGTACAGATGAATCAGGAAAAGGCATAGGATGAACCCGTTTCCCTCGAGCCATGAATGGAGGAACAATGAGAGCATGTTTATCAGCAGCAATGCCGACATCCTTAATTGACAAAACCATAATCAGATAAATAAGCCTAGAAATAGCATAATAAAAAAGACGAGAACAACCACCACAAGTGCTGCTGAAAATGAACTAACCTCTTCACCATATGTCAGGAGAGGAATATCAGCAGCTACAGAAGCTGCATCAAACTCTGATGGTGTGTTGATCCCCGAACCATTCACCTGCGAACCACGGCCGATATTAAGGCGAGCAGAGAGCATGGCCACAGCAATGTGATGAGGATCTCTCCTAATATTGCTTGCAATATCAAACTCACTTTCCAAATCATCAGTATCATCCTCTTCTTCATCACCCTCGACTCTAGCACTACCTGATATCAGTCGCAGTGTTAGCCAAATCCACCAACAGGTTATGCTATATAACAATAGAAACAAAGGTGAAAAAGAAACACACAATACAAACACCAAAGCAAAATTTGTTTGAAGCTTCACCTTTGATGCGCTTGTATCTGGTTTTGCACTGAGGACAAACTTGGTTACCCTCTCTTCTTTCATACTCATAACAAGGTCTGCACACAGGGAAAGCACATTCATTACAAGCAACAAATGGCTCCCCATCCACTGTAACCTCCAACTCATCCCCACAGATCTGACAAATCTGTCCACTTAATTCTGTAACTGCAGTCACCTGCAAATCATAGTAGTAATGGAAACAATGATCAGATCATGAAAATTGGATGGTACGGTACACTGTAAGAAGATGGAAGGTGCACTTTTTTTATTATTTTCGATAAATAGGTACACATGAGTTCTTTTTATTACATAAAGCATACAGCATCAAAATTTAGAACTTTCATGCATAAAACCATAGGCTCTGAAATTGATAATCCGAGACAAAAAAATAACAAGGAAGAACAACAAAAGGAACCCAATTTTTCAAAGGTAGATATGCGGAAAAAAAATTATTTTTTTCATGTCTCTTTCACCACGAAGCTGGAGGGAAACTGAAAAGCAAATGGAAGAGTTTGGATTGGAAATTTTCCACAATTAACGCAAACAAAATAACACACGCACAGAGAGAGAGTGAAACTCTCATTGTGAGAAAAAGAAAAAAATTTCAGACACAATTTCCAAAGTAAATGCTCATATAAGGTACCAAATGCGCATAGGAATGAAATGAAGGACTCAAAATGCAGGACAACCCAATTGGGTCACAGTCCAGTATGAAAATCCATGAGGAAAAAACACAAGAATTGTTTTCTTCTTCTTCAAACTCTTGACGTGGCTATGTGGGATGAGTTGAAGAATAAGGACAAAAATCAGAAAAAATACACTTTTTTTTAAGGCTATGTGGCTGCAAAATCTTCATACTGAGTAATTGAGAAAGCAGAAAGCTAGATAGAGGCCACTCACTCTTGCAGTCTCATCAGCATTGATAAGAACAAACTCATTCCTGTTATGAGAGCCAGCAACTAGTCTTCCTTTAGTATCCATTGAACCCTTCACTCACTCACTCACTCACTCAACACCTGAACCTTCAAAATATGAGAAACCCCACTTCACAAACCACCCTTCTCTGCCTCTTCCATGCTCACCAAGAACATAGATTCATATACAAAGCATGAAGCTAAATATAAGAAAGCTTATTAAAATAAGATTGAAACTAAAGAAAGTTGTTTCTTTTAGAGGGTATAGTGAATGAAATGATTCTTTTCTTGAGCAACCCGGTTTTGTAACAGATGGGTAGCTTTGCTGTGTTGCTTGCTGCCACTACTGTTTTTCATATGTGAAAAACACAAGCTTGCAGCATTTTCAGCAAACACAATATAAAAGGGTAAAATAAAAGTGACAAAAGAAAATGAGTGTAGGAAAAGAAAGAGGGGAAAGGAGGAAGAGAATTTAGGTACGGATTGGAAATTCAACGGAGAAGAGATGAGACAGAGTCAGAGACAGAGAGATAGATACAATGTGGGATGTACATCATGTATGTATAGGTGTCTGTGCATTGTGCAGCGTTAGTTGGATCTCCATAATTGTTTTTCCTTAATAATACACTCGTGGATAGATTCCACAGTAATGTTTTTGTTTTGCCTACGAATTACTATTAATTATGTTTGCTGCATGTTCATGTTATTTATGAAAATATTTACAAGTATTATCTGTGTTTTGTTGTTTTTATACCATCAATTCTCTGTAAACTAAAATAGTTGTTAAACCATGCATAATACGAGAAGTTAAACCAAAAAAAGTATAAAACTAAGTGTATGCTATTGTTGGAAAAGTTAATTTGCTGTCTGTGTGTATCAAGGACATTTTTCAGTTGACTGTTAAAGATAAATTCCTTTAAAATGATCAGCAAAATAACTTTTATTTTTATCAATAATTAAAATTACATCATTATACTTGACTCAGTTATTTATTGATTATGTTCAACTTTATAAATAAATTAATTAGTTTTTATAATATATTTACAAACACACATATGTTAGTATACGTGTATTGTTCTAAAGTATTTGTATTTTTCGAACATAGATAGAGGCTTAAAAATGGGGAGGGGGCGGGGGGGAACTAAGATGAAAATTATTAATTACTCCACTAAAAGTTATGTTCTTTTTTGTTATTCGGTAAACTTGTGAGTTTTGTAAACATACTCAAAAAGGGAAAAGTAAATATAGCAAATAGGGTTTTAGGATATTAGGGTAATGAAAAATAGAGTTGTAATAAAGAATTCTACATGTTTTTATGCGAGGAAAACAAAAACATTTTAAATTAAAAAATTGAACCAATTCAATTTATGAATTTATGATTTTAATTTTTATATTTTCTTTTCAATTAATAACTAGAAATATTAAAAATTTTGAAAGGTCAACTTGTTTATTTAGGGATAAAAAATAAGTTAAGTTGCTCATTAGGGCTATAACTTAAGCCACATGAGACTCAGGTTAGATTAAATTTATTTAATAAAAAAATCAACATATTTTTTAAAAACAATTTAACTAGAAAAATGATTTAATTCATTCAAAAATCTTTTTTCAAGTCTAACCAGATGACATATTTAAATCAACATAAATCATAGTGTGTTTTTATAATCTTATTTAAATAATTTTATCATAACGTAAGCTTCCAAATACAATTTTAGGCTAAATTAAGCTTTAAAAAAAATCGAACCTTATAAAATATATAAATAAATTAAACTTAAACTTTCAATTTAAAAAAGTTTAAATAAGTCCTTTATAAAGCATAATCTACTACAACTTTTATCTTTTCTGTTACAGAAGCGTTTAGAAGAATTCATAAATATTTATAAAAATAACTAATAATTTGTTTCCAATAAATTTTATAACCATGTTCAAAATATAAATATTTATATAATAAAAATTTATTAAAAAAACACTTAATTTAAACCAATATTCAAGCGAATCGTATATGAGGAAGAAAAAAAGCAACTAATTTTCTCTTACCAAGCCAGAGAGCGGGGAGAAAAGTCACGTGTGGTTCGTGCTCACGAGATGTACAAAATCTCACGATACATTCTATTAAACTATCATGTGAAGCAATAGTGGCGTACAAGTACAACATAATAATAATTAATCAGAGTAAATTATCGTGACTATATATTGAAACGCCCAAAATATCCTTCCCCGAGTCTATTTTAGAATTTATTTTTTAAGTTTTTTCTTCCTTTGAAGTTGCAATGAAAATAGTGAAGCTCAAGCTTGTCATGACTCGTGAGTGTGCATGACAATGATTATAGAACAATGCTTTTCTTGTTTTTCTGATAGGTATAATACTGATGTTTAGTTGTTTGGTTACCAAATATTTCAAAACAGCCAAAAAATACCATAATATTAAAAAATAAAAAAGTATATTGGATTAGAAACTACACGTAAGTACCAAATTATAGAAAGCTGGAGTGGAAGATAGTGTTTTTCACAGGTTAGAGATTACATACATCATACGTATCTAAAAGCTTTAGGCTTGTAGGTAAATTACATCATGATAAAGAGATCCAAGCCTTTTTTTCTTTACCCCCTTCTTCTTATAATATCATAACTATAAATTTATATTATTGTAAATTAGAAATTAAAAAATATAAAACTGCAAAAAGTGATAATTTAATTTAAACATTTAATAAATGCCATTTCATCCATTAAAATGTAGTCCATAATCATGAACAATATAGTAAGCTACCATAGTGATGGTACATTGACTCTGACCTTTTATATATTTGGTTTTTCGTTGAAACGATGTTTAGACTAAGGAAAATAAAATAAAATAAAAATTATTTCCATATTTTCTTCATCATAATATATACAACGGATTTCTAATAAATGACCAAACACAACCTATATTTGTCTGTACATTTTTTTTCACCATAATATATATATTTATTTATTTATGGTACCAAACATTCCACTTGCGGGATATATAGAGTACCTAACAAGATTACATGAAAATGAAATAACCAGACCACGAAATTCGTTTCTGATGTCCCTGGCCCCAAACGTTTAGTGGGCATGTATTTCGTACAAAGTATATATATCTTTGTGATTTTATTCCACACGAAACAAATCAAAATAAATATGTTATGTAAGAATTAATTAACTTATACCACTTCAAAACAACTTTCACAAGACAACCATTAGTATCTCTCTCACTGCATTAAAACAGTTTTTTTTTTTTTTTCTCGTGGACAATAAACACGTGTACGTATTTTTAGGATCTTCTTACTTAATCATCTTAAAACACTAATTAAAATTTGATGAATAATAAATTTTATTAAAAAATACGTTAAAATGTGTCAAAAATTATAGGAAGTGTCTTTTCACATTTTTAAATAAAAACATATATTTCTAATTGCTTAGTCGGTGTCTTTAATATACTAGTTAGCATTTTTCTGCTTTTTAACATCGAATGAGTAGTTTATACACTATAAGAGAGAAACCTTATTGAAAATAAAAACTATACTATCTTGAGTTGGCTTCATAAATATATAATATATTTTAGCAAGATCTAAAACTGAAAAGTAAACATAATTTTGTATTGTATATTTGTATACGTGTTTAACACCCCTTCTTCTATTCCTTAATTGCAAAGATCTCTCAGTAATTTAAAATTTAGCAACTCAACTTACAAATTATATGCTGAATTAATTTGTATGTCGTTAAATTATTTAATTTTTTTAAAACAAGTCACTATATTAATTTGAAAATATGTAATCAGGTTCTTGAACAGTCAAATCATTTTTAATTGGATATCTCCATGGGTTTTGTTAGATTTCTTTTCATGTAAATATTAAATTAAAAAAACAAACACTTCAAAAACTGTATCATTATTTAATTATTCATTAAATTCTTTATCTGTTTTAAAATTTTAAATTAAATACATATTGTACTTAATGAAACTCTTAACAGAAATCTGACCAGAAACTTAATTAAAAACAATTTAAAAAATTCAGGACTTATATAAATTTTTTAAAGTATATGAACTTGTTTTAAATTATCCATATAATTTAGGGATTTGTAGGTTAATTTAACCTAAATTAAAAATACCAAAACATGGTAACTTCTCAAATAAAGATTTTCTTAACACCTGCACGAGGGTTTTGATAAAACAAAAAATTTGCACTCCATAATAAATTTAAGCAATCGATCTGTTAAGTTTTAAGCTATGCATATTGTTTTTATAAGCACAAAATTACAAAGGATTAAATACAAACTGCAGTTAAAGGAAACTGTTGGGGAGAGAAAAAGGGGTTTTTTACGTAAATAAAATACTTTAAATATAAAATTATGCATGTATCCTAAATTTTTTTTTTACATAAATGTCCTAAAACTGGTACACTAAAGTCGATTAAAAATGACTTTTTTAGTAAATTTATCATTACAAAAGTGGATTGAAGTCAACTTCCGTTTTTCTCATTTTGTTCCAAAGAAGTCGATTGAAGTCGACTTTCCTACTCTAAAGAAGTTGATTAAAGTCAATTTTTATTTTTTCATTTTTGGGTCCAAAGAAATCGATTATAATCCACTTGCAAAGTAAGGAGAAATTGATTAAAATCGACTTCAATGTCATTCTGGAGACGAGTATAATCGACTACTTTATATATTGTTCAATCTATTAACACCATAGAGAACCAAGACCAGAGAGAGTGAGATTGAAAAAAAGTGGAGATGACAAAGAAAGATGAATAACGATCTATATTAACTTTGTTAATCATATTGCAAGCAAACTTAACACACAGGTAAATTAATTTTTAAATATATTTAGTTAAATTATAATTAATTATTTTTGTATTTGATTTAATGTATTATTAATTGTATAATTATATGTTTGGAAAGATGTGTAAATGTTAATTATTATATTGTAAATTAAATTTAATTGTTTGTTATAATTATAATTATTATATTGATAAATTAATTAAAATTCTATTATATATTTTTAATTATTATGACAATTTGGTGGAGCACAACACATATCAATCAGCTCGATAAATATTGATCATTTGCACGCTAAGGATAAAAAGGGTGATCTAGATATATGGTGGCCTGATTATCATGTGACATGGAATGTTGCATGGGAGACACGTAGGGAGCGACGAGTTTAGTATTCTCTAGCTGATGATGATTGTCCCTCTGTCGAGTATTTCCAATGGTACTTATCAATAGCTAATAGATTTTTGTCATTCGATAGAGTCCCACAAGATGCAGAGCTTAAGTACTTGTCTGATGGTGTACCACTACATGCCTCTTCGATACCTAACATCACACACACCCAGATGACATTTCAGATAGACACTCTTTCAAACGTCGTTTGTGTGTAGGTACGTGTGCTAGTAGATGGGCAATACAAGGTTGGCCTTTCTCAACACTAGTTCATGTCGGACCCTAGCCAACCATGTATGACCCCCAGCCAGCAGTTTATGGCAGGCCCTAATCATCAATTTATGTTAGATTCTTTTCTTACTGTTAGTCTTATGCAACATTTTGTTATAGGTTTAACTTAAGGTAATATTGCACGACATATATCTTTCAATCTACCTTTCATGTCAGATGATGAAGTTATGACTTAGCTAAATTCATCTAGTACAGTCAGATCTATGTCACTACCAGATCATCTATATTGACCATCACTAACATATATTCGAACTCCCTTCTTCAATGGTTCACCAGAAGAGGATGAGAAGGAGGAGGAGGAGCATGAAACGAATGCCCAACAGCAGCAAGCAGATGACCAGTACATGCATGACCATGGTCAGCAGGAGGAGGAACATGCACACTGCAGACTTGTACAACAAATTATATATTGTTGTTGTGCAACAAGAAGTCACCTTGCTGGGCCCAGATGCAACAAGTGTGGCTCATAGTCACATATGCTACATGGTGGTATAAATATTTTATAGACTACATACTTTGAAATTTTAATTTTATGTCATCTAGAATTTAAATTTTATGTTCTTTGAAATATTATTTTTTCATTGATATCATATAATAGTTTATATGTTGCATGGTGGTATTAATATTTTATGGACTACTTTGAAATTTTAATTTTATGTACTTTGTAATTTTAATTTTATATCCTTTGAAATATTATTTTTACATTGATATCATCTAATAGTTTATAAAATTATTATATAAAATATCAACAAATTTAATTTAAATTATTTTTCTTCTTTAATTTGGGTAAGAGATCGAAAGAAATTATATAACTTAAGTATACATGGATTATAATTTAAACTCCAAAAATGCACCTAAGGCACGGTATATTTTTAACTAAAGTCGATTATAATTGACTTCTTCATTGTATTGCCAAAAATAATTTAAATCAACTTTTGTATTAAAATTGAAGTCAATTTTAATCAACCTCTATGTAATTCAAATTAGAACATTTCTGTAAAAAATTTTATTCCAGTACATATATGTAATATGTAACACCTTATTCTCATAAATCTGTACAAAGATAAATTATTATTAATCAATTAAAACAATTCATTTATTTCCATAATTCTATGAATTTATAGAACATTTTACTTCAATTTTTTTCTTTTTGTTTTGTATAAAAATGAAAATTTAAAGATTTGCAACATTAATATAACAACATTAACAAATATTAAAAAGAGTAAATAATTATCATAAATACAATTTAAAAATCTTCATAAGAAACCTGTATATACAGTACATATTTCAAAATTTGAATATTACAAACAACTTATCAAAATGAATGAGATTTACAATTCATAAAAAATATACAAATCTCAAAGCAGTCTTCCTCTAAAACCAACTATTGAGACTGGTCCTACTTATCTCCAACATCCCAACTTTCTATCTCAGCTAAATCTTCTGAATCCAGATCTTCATCTAATCCCAGATAGAGATCACCCGAATCGGCTCTAACCTCTGTGCCAGTGACGCGCTTAAAGGTCCATCTAGACGGTCTTTCGAGAGAGTCATGATCGTGGTAAGTGAATAGGTACGTGAGGGCTGCTAGACTCCTAATAGTACCTCTATACATATATACACATAAGGTCGGGTGTATTCTACTCCGTGGGAATTCAAAAGGAATGCTATAAAAGTACTCTAATTCTATCATAACAAAAGTTCTAGGTTCATTCTCTACAAGAATAGCAAATTTAAAGTAACACAGTCTTTGGTATTCCTTAAATACATAATTCAACCTAAAATGTACAGAACTATCAATTAACCTAATCCTTCCTTAAGGCTCTATCATCCTTATTCCCTGAAATTATTAGTAAGGATGAACGTCTATTCTATCCCTTTTTTAAACATTGCATCATCAAATTATAATTCATATTATAATGGCAACATATTCATTTTCACACAAACATCACATTACAAACATATTCATATATACATCAACCATAATTCACTGTATATCATCCAATTTCTCATCTCAATACACACTCCCAGTGCATTGTGATCACAGACATCGATGCCTCTAACATTTCTCGAGATCTTACTCAATTAGGTAAATAGTTGTCAGTTAGCCCATGCACATGGATATAATGTGTACAATAATCGGGCCCCTTAACAAAAGTATAGCATGAGTCTAGTTAAGAAACGAGTATAAGGCCACGTGACGCATTCACTCTCAGAAAGAATGTGTACACATACGGGAATGTCGCTCATTACACTATGTTTCTCCCAGATTCTCATCTTCTCCGGACTCTATACTCTAGTGTATCTCTGTAACTATTCACACTAGATCCAATCCAAATCTGACTCTTAGAGTCATTCTCAGAATTTTTCTCTTTCTCACTCATAAGATCGTGCTTAGTAAAGCAATTCTAAACTAAATTCGTTTCAATCCATTTCACGCACACATTCATTGATACAATTTTATCCACAAACTTTCATATTCATATTATTTTACTCAGATATATTTTACAAGATCACACAAATCACTCATCTAATTCATTAATATTTCAAATTGAATAATCATCACATAATACATATGAACATATATCAACCACTTAGCCTAACAACCAAATAGTCTAACTCATCAAACAAATATCTTCTCAACCATACTCAACACAACATATATCACAATCATCCATTCTCATACCATATTTACATAATAGTGCTCTATGAGCTCAACATATATACTATAATAGAAAGATAAAATAGAGCTCTCCTACCTCGAAGATGAGTTCACAGAGATATATTGAAAAAGGTCAGGGAGTCAACTATGGAAGTTCTCCTAAACACCAAGAGACATCCATATGAAACAAGAATAGGAAAAATGATCGAAAAAACTCAAGTTTAATATGAAGAAACTTACTTAAAATCACTCAATTTCAATGTCCAAGCGTGATTATGAAAAGAAATCAAAGTTTCTAAGGCTTTTATCTAAGTAAAAGGAAGAGAAAGTTCAGAGAAAACTTAAGAGATATACATGAGTTTGTAATAAAATGAATTTCTCATTGCTTGAGCGAAGAAAAACTCACTTGAGCGAGGAAAAACTCACTTGAGCGACGACATCTCGCTTGAGCGACGAGCATCTCGCCTGAGCGAGATATGCAAACAGTGGTCTCACCCACTATTTTCTGATATGCTAGCTTGAATGAGCTTCATCTCGCCTGAGCAAGATGGTGCTCAGAGAGCATGTCATTTCTCCTGTGGGTCCTTGCCTGAGTTACCCACTAGGTGAGGTGACAGTTGAGCGACATTTATCTTATCTCGCTTGAGCGAGATAGCCTGCGGCAAAGTATTCCTGCACATTTAATCTCGCCTGAGCAAGATCTCTTGCACCAAAACTTCTCTAAAAATCCTCCAAACTTACATCTAAATGCATTTTAATGCAACTCAATATTAAATAAACATAATTACCAAAAAACGAGAAGAGGGTGTTACATAATATTTAATCCCTTTTATTTTATTTAGGTAAAAAATCCTTTAAAAAAATAAATTTTACATTCTTTATTAAATTTCTTTTGTGCTATACATTCGTTATCTCTAAAAGCAATCACATAGAAAAAGAAAATAAAAAAATATATACTTTTTTTTTTTATGTAATTCAACATTTTTTATCTAAATTTATAGACTCTTAATATACTTTGATTGTTTTTAATTTTTCACAAATAAATTTATAAATAATCTCATTTATAATTGTTGTATGGATAAAATTATAAAGTACCATATTGTTTATAATTTATGCTAGAATAAAACTATAATCTCTCTTACAATTATTACATGGATAAAACTGTAGATCTTCTTCTAGCACACAATTATCTAAGTTTCTAATACATCTAAAAGTTATATATTATTGTAGTGAAAAATTTATACTAAATCATTGTAGCTTTCTACTCTTCTTTCTTTAATTTTTTTTTAATACGAGCCTTTGATAAATAGTATTCACTATATTACAAAAAAATATATATTTTATTTTTAGTTTTAATATTTTAATTTATATGTAATTCTGGTATTTTTTTATTTTAATTTTTAGCATTTATTTTTCAATTATTCAAATCAAAATCTTCACTTAAAATCTTCATCCAATAATTAATAAAAATATAACGAAGATGTGATATATTATTAATTTTTATATATTTTAAAAATTATATAAAATATTTAAGTAAAAATAGTTAAGAAAAAATAGTTCCTGTTAAATTTTAAGCATTTCTTTTAAAATTTTCATTTAAGTATAATATATATATATATATATATATATATATATATATAGTTAATTTATACAATTTATTAATATGTCACATTTCTGTTGCATTTATTCTAATTATTAAATAAAATTTTTGAGATAAATTTTAAATTTAAATAATTTAAAAATTAAGATAATTAAATATAAGAAATTCTATTAGGAGGATTAAAATTGTATATAAACTAAAGTATGAGAATTAAAAATATAATTAGGTAAGGCACACATAAAAAATGTTAATACCAATTTATATACTTACTTTTGAATAACTAAAATGAATAAAATTTTATAAAAAAATTATTTATTACAGTTTTATATCTATAAAACTGAAAGTGAATTCAACTGCTGTCGTGTATATCGTTGGATAGTAATCTATAACAATTACGGAAATTTAGCATGATTTCCTCAACCAAAATATGCCCCAAGCACAAGGTAAATACAATATTCCATAATAATGCATGACTACGCTTTTGATTTTGGAATTGAATTTTAGTGATCATACTTTTCAATACAATTTTTTATAATTAATTTATTTAAAAAAATAAAATAATTTCTAAGATTAATTAATTGATAAGATAAGTGTTTTGATTTTTAAAACCAGTTATAATGAGTGTATGTATTTGGACATGCGCTTGAAAGGTCAAACATCAAATCCTTGCAGATAAAATTATAACATTAATCATTATACGTATAATTACATATAATAAACTAGTTGTTGTGCTTTTTAAATTAATTAAAGCGTCAATGAAGAAAAATTTTGTCCACTGCTTTGATGCACCTACTACTGCCGACAGTTTCTTGTGGTCCACATTGCAACTTTAAACACAGCATTATCTACATTTTACTGCATTCTATTTAAGACGCTACAATATGTAAATAGGGCAGTATCGTTTAAAAAATTTTATATTGAATTTAAATTTTTTATTTTATTTATAATTAATAATCAGTAAAGTAATAAATTATAATTTGTTAGATATAAATTAAATAAAAAAACTCAGATTGAATATAAATTTTTTTAAACTTATACCAGTATAAAAAATCCTATTCCATATTAATAACATTGAAAAAATTATAAGCTGGAGTATAATACCCATATTAAGCACAGAAAGGCTTGATTCATTTAATTATTTATTTCAAGATAACATTTTAAATATAATCTGTGCAATTTTGGACATATTTTAAATTAATAAACAACATAGACAGAAAAAAAAATTGTATATTATTTTTTGTTTTTTTTTGGTAAAAACGTATTATTTCTCACTTGTTGATGGCTTCTGAAAGGGATTGAGCAACGGATGCAACAAGAGCATTTTTCTTGTATCCTTTCATCAGAAATGGACAAAGTATCTGGTATACGTTTCATTATGGACCCAACCTGTCTCAAAAGAAATGAGTAGCTGAAGCAGTTCTGACAATGTGCTACAACAATAACAAAATCGATTTCACTATACCAAGTATCAATTAAGTTTATGTGCATACCCTTTGCATAAAAGCCATTTAATTTCACACCCTCTCACTATCTTACACACAGAGAGACAAGTATTTTCAAGGAAGAAGAATCTCAAAAGGGGGAATTCACAGATACTTTCTTCTACATGGGTACCATCCTCACATGCTAATGGTTCTTCCTTTGGAGGGGTTCCCATGTCTAGAAAAATGCAAGGCAAGTTGACCAATTTAGATTCTTCCTTTATGCCCCAGCAGGTTGTTCCATCTATTAATATATATTGAATACAAACGAACCAGATGTTGTCATTGATCTCCTACGATCAAGATAATATTACACAACTCTTTTAAACCAATCAGGTCTCATTTGAGCCTAGCTACATTATTTTCAGTATATTAAATTTCATGGATAGGATCTTAGTTTGTTGGACATACTGGCTCTTAAAGTGGACCTTTTACCCACTAAAATTTGGACTCTATTCAACTACTAATTAATTTGTTCAAAATAATACGATGTTTATTTCAGCATTCCATCCGAAAAAAAAATTCATATTATTTTTTAATGTAATTTTATAATTTTAATTAAATTAATTTTACAATTATGTAAACCTTCAATTAATTGTGCAATCTTTTTATTATGAGGGAGGAAAAAAAGATCAAAATTGAGTATCTAACCGTTTTGAGTTAAAATTGAGTGAAAAATAATAGTTGAATATGAGAAGTATTGATACACGTTAGATTAAGATTAACTCTAGCCAAACAATCAAGGTAATTATGGGCTAGAAAGAGTTCTTGTTTTTGGAAACTCAAATTAACTTTAAATTTTAATAGAGAAAAAAAAAAAAACCCTTAGATGAGGGTTGTGTGCTCTTAGTCATTGTTGTACACCTTTTATTTTTCATTTTTTTCTTTTCTCTTATGTCGTTAGAGTTTTGGTGGACCCAAATTTGTATTGTTCTCTCCCCACAAACCATAGACCTCAACCTCTTACTCTCACTCACTTGACGTTGTTTTTGCAATCATGCGTCACCCATCATGATCATATTAATCATCTCTAACAATGCTTCATCTTATGGTACTTTATTTTCTATGGTAGCCATCTTTAAAAGTGTTTTATCTCTGTTGTCGCTTTTTTATTGTGGTCGTCTCTGATAGTGTTTCATCTCTAATATTGCTAACAATGCTTCATCTTTTATTGATATTCGTCTCTAACAATTCATCTTTTGATGATGAGTGTATCCCTTACTTCTTTCGTCCCTTTGTGTATTTTTGTTTTTAAATTTTTCATCTTTCTCTCTTTATGTGTGTGTTCACTGCTCATTCATAGCTTTGTTAGTAATAAATCTCTTCTTGAATGTGGACCCAAAGTTAATTTGAATCAAACTTTAACTCATACCGACTTGATAAGGTTTTTGATGTAAGTGTGCTAAGAATTAATGTGTTCATTAGATGTTGCAATGACGCACAGCATAATGGATGTATGTATTTTTTTTCTCCTATGTTTGATATACTTTTAAAACAAAACAAAACTTGACAATGGGTTAGAAAAATATAACATTTTTATTCCATTAACAAGAATAAAATTAAAAAAAAAATCATTTTATATTATTTCATTTTGATCACTCAACAAATGCTAAATTAAGTCATAAATTAACCGTAGGGCATTGGTTGAAATAACTAAATGAACGGGACCATTTATTACTATAGATCTTCAATGTTGAGATAGGTCACCTTCTCTAGTATATATATGATTTGCCTCTCTTCCAACGTGGTGTTTGGGGAACATTTTAACTTATAAATATCCTAATAGTATTATTACCTATTTCATATCGTTTATTTATTTTTTCTATCATATCAAATAATTCCTTATGTTATTGTTTTTCCTTTTATTTTTAACTTTATTTATTTATTGACACTTAAACAGGTACATCTACTAAATATTTTTCTTTCTGGAAAATAACCCTTGTCGGGCCACCGTTATTAATGGCATCGAAAGTTAAGATAGTATTGTCACTTTCTGGGTGATACTGAAACCAAGAATTAACAACGAATTAGACTAGCTAGTGCAATGTTTCCTTGTACATTTTTAATCCCAAAATTGTGAGTGGGGAACACTTTCTTAGCTTGTAATTAATGTCTTGACTGCATAGTAATCTGTAAATCATCGATTGATCTATCAGAGTTTGAACTGCGAGGTTAGTTTCCAATTGGAATAATAACCATTGTCCATAAACCCCTATAAGGCCTTGGTCAATGAGTCAATGATCCTTTCTTTTGTGCACTCGCCTATTACAAACAAAAAGATTTAAACCATTTCGTTTGTAGCAAAAAGTTGTTTTGTTTGTCTTATCACGCTATTTGATTTCATAATTTTCTTGCAATTTTTCTCTACAAGGTGGTCTTCACCCAATCACGTTTCAATTTTTGTGGTCTATGATACTTACACGTGAACCATTTACAAACAATCCATAATGAAGTTGATAATTAAAGAAGCAAAAGGCCAAAATGGATGAATAATTGTAAAGTAAAGTATGCATGAGAGGAATAGCAGATCAAATAGAGCATTATAGATTGGCGTTACTCATTGCAACACTTTTAACTTAAGCTTAATATTAGGAAGTTTTGTGTATGCTGGGGAATCGGGGAGTATGATGCCGAGCAAGTTTCCAATTGCCAACTAATATAGGTGCCTTTTTTTAAGTGAATAAATTGGAGGATTTTTTTAATTATTACCTTAATTAAATTCATTAATTTAAATTTATGATTCTTTACAACTCGTTTAATTTAAGCTTTAGAAAAATTAGGTTTGATAAATTAATTTTAAGTCCGTGAAGATAATTAAGATACAAGTATAATAAGTGTTTAATTAAGTTATTTATTGAAGAATACATTTTTTAACAAGTGCTTTTAAAGAACACATTTGATTTTTAAAATGTTTTTAATTTATTTTTTAACATTTATGCAAAGAAAATAAAAAATAACATTTTTTTAATTTTACTAATTTTTATACAAATCTTCAAAAATAAAATTTACAAATTTAAAATAAATTTATATTTTAAAACTAAACCACACTTAATTTTAACATTTTCGTTCTCTTATATGCTTTTTGTAGTAAATCTTTTAGTAATACTTAATAGAATTGTACCCCTAAAAAAAGTCATCCAATGGAATTGAGCTAGGGTCTTTTTGTACGCACAAGTCTATATTTGGATAATCTCAACCCACTGAACATTAATGGGTGAAACATGTATCTAAGGAACTTGCTTTGTGAGGTTTCTTAATTAATCAAAGATTTAGATTTAACCCCACACAATAATAAAAGGGTAATTCAACAATTGGCCACACCTAGTCAAATGATAGAGAAATCTAAAAAATCTTTTCTTAAAAAAATGTAACAATTTCCCTAATGGACGGTTAATTTGAGGCCAATCTTAAAAATTATCCTATGATTGGCCACTTGAAAAATACGAACAATGACGCCGTAAAAAAGAAGCTATTTACATGAATCTTCGTTATTCATTATATAATATTGACTATGAAAAATATTATCTTCATAGAAAATTTGTTATTTTATCCTTGTACCTACTTTTTTTATAATAAAAAGATGTGAGAAATTCAAGTATCTGTTATTTTACTATAAAAGAATGACTATAGAGATAGCGTGACAAAAACAAGGACAAAAGAATCAATATTTATTGACTTTAAATGGTTTTTATATTATTTTTCGAATTTTTCATATTTTATTTCATTTTTATGTCTTTTTCTGATTATTATTACAAAATTTTTTCTCTTTCAATCTCTTTCATCGTTTTATAAATACATACATCCTGAGAATATAATTATTTTCCTCTATAATTAAATGCCTACTATTAAAATTTTGCGATGCATTGGATGCTTAGTGTTCTTACCCTAAAGTTAAAAACATATGATTGATTGTCCCCATCGCAAGCATACGATGGATAACAATACTCACAGGGCGATTCCAAAGTAATCAATCTTCTTTTCCACATAGGAAGAATCAAGAGCCTTCTAAATTTGCTGACGTATAAGTAAGCCCTTAAAATGATGAAAAAACCTAAGAAGGTTTATCATCTCACGAGTACCAAATCTATACATGATGTTAATCTTTTTCATTAATCATTGTCATAAAGATATTTGTTAAGAAGTTTGAAAATAACGCATAAAATTATAAATATTTTTAAAAATTAATAAAATATCTAATATTTTTAGAATTATGTTGATTAGTATCTTAATGATACATGTTAAGGAATTGAATTATAGTAAATTTTTATTAAAAAAATACACTAAATTTATTGTAAAACATGAGTGAACACATTTTTAATAAAAAAATATTTTTAATCCATTAACTAGTGCCCTAAATATTTTTTAACTTTTTATTTGTTGACAGATACTCTCTTCATTATTTTATATGTTTAAATATAATTTTATTTATCTATTTTTAAAAGTTTAAAGTAATATTTACCATTATTACTTTTGATTATGTCATTATTTTAATCTAATTTTCAAATATTTTATACAATTAAATTAAATAAAAAATAATAAATTTAAATTATTTTTTAAAAGTAATAAAATATTTATTTTTTAATTTATATCTTATCTCTTTAAAATATATAAATAAAAAATATTATTATTAAGATTTTACTAACTAGTATTCATTAGATATTAGTTAAATAAACTAATAAATAATAATTTTTTATTAAAATTTATTTAAAATAAATTAAAATATGATAATAAATATTTTTTGTTTTTATATTTTTTATTCTTAAAAACTATTATTTTCAGTCATTAATTACTTTTTTTTATAATTTTTATATACACTTAAGAATATAAAATAAAAATAATATTTTTATTAAAAGTTATAACAATTAAAATTAACAGTATTTTATATTTTATACTATGTTCTATAACTTTTAATAAAAAATTAGTAGATATAAAATTTTACTATACGTCTTTATACATAGGTTAAGTTGTTTTTTTTAATATTATTGTTATAAAACAGCAACATAAAATTCAGGTCCCACATTCTATGATGCCTAGGTGATATGGCCCCAATATTTTTACTCACGTTACGTCAATTACCTTTAAACAGTGAATCAACAACCAATA
Organism: Abrus precatorius; assembly: GCF_003935025.1. Classification (NCBI taxonomy): domain Eukaryota; kingdom Viridiplantae; phylum Streptophyta; class Magnoliopsida; order Fabales; family Fabaceae; genus Abrus; species Abrus precatorius. The sequence continues at coordinate 18,436,038 of NW_020874395.1, read as the reverse complement.
ATACCGTATGATACATACATGATTATTGTCGGTGAGTAATAACCAAATGTAAAAGATATTGATTAATGTTTCTTCAACAAATCATAATAGCCACCCTTGCCACGTGTGCTAAAAGCCCAGCCACGTAAGCCTATGGGTCCCATGTCAAATTACGAAGGTATTCTGAAATGACTTGACACGTAAGCTTATGGGTCCCATGTTCAATTATGAAGATTAGTAGAAAGATTATAAGAGCATGGCCCACATTAGTGGGTGACAGCTGTGGGGAGACCACTGTTTCCGTCGGTAGAAAGCGAAATATCTCGTATACACAACGCAACTCGTGCATTTTTCTTTTCCAAAATTAATTACAATATTTTATTTTAACCACAAATTATTTTTTAAATAAATTAAAATTAAGAAATTAGATGATATTAGTAATGATTTTATTTCAGTTTACGCTACTTTTTAATTTGTACTATGTTTTAGACGTTTCTTATAATATACAAATGATAAAATAAAAAAAATAGAATTAGAATAGTTTCAGATGGCAAATATTGATGACCCCAATTATTTGGGCTTTGTATTAGGAACACGTAACATTTGCCATCATGAAGTAGGATAGATATGGTGGGGATGATGGAGACACGTGCGAAAATGTTGACGCACTAGGTGCTGTTGCTGTTCGATGTCGTTTTCGGAACAGAAAAGGTGCGACATTCGTTTTATGCGAGTCATTCACGTCATGGAACTGCGTGTTTAGTGTTATCTCGTGTAGTTTGCATTGTTGGTAGGGGCGTTCAAATCAAAAGGCAGTGTAGCTTTATCTCGAGTTTCTCGTACGGAATGTATAAAGCGCGGGAAGATACGGCGGGACATGAAAAAATTACTGAATAGTAGCACTCAAAATTCTAACTCCCGGGCTTGGTGCCCTTTTGCCGCACGCCAAATTGCAAGTCGCAGGGAGTTAAAAAATGAAATAAAAGGAAAGAAAGATATTCCGACCTGCCGGATTCGAACCAGCGACCTAAGGATTACTTTGAGCTATGAACCCACTACAGTCCTCCGCTCTACCAACTGAGCTAAGGTCGGTTAATATGTGGCTGCTGGGATTCGAGCCCAGGTCTCCACGGCCACAACGTGGAATTCTTACCACTAAACTACAGCCACTTTCTTGTTTGAGTCTTAACAAAGCATAAAAATGATCATTAAACTAAATGCGGTAATTGCATTATTGAAAAGTGATTTTTGGTTCTTCTTGTTTCATGAGTTGTGAAACTAAAGCTCTAAGCCAGTTGGATAAATTAATGAAATCAGTTTTTGGGTAGTAAAAGCATACGGCAGTACAGAGCGCCTTTTTGAATTTGGAATGGGTCACACGTAGAAATCAAACTTTAAATATCTTTGAATTTAGTATGTCACCAATTGAGCTTTATCTTATTGACAAATAAAATAAAATATATTTTTCGTTTTTATAAATATATATGATTACATTTAGTTTCAGTCTTTTAATTGTTTTGGTTGATTTTAAACTTACAAATGCTTTATTGTTACTTATGAATAATGTGATATAGTTATAAAAACTTAGTATATTAGATAAATGTTATATCATTCATTAAGTGATGACAAGAAATATTTTAAATTTATAAAATATAAATATGACTGTCACAACTAAAAATATAATATATAGTTTTAGCGGTTTATTCCATTTGGGTCCATGGGGTTTTCTTTCATTCAATAGCTGCCTTGTATTTGGACCCAAGTTGCCGCCAAGTCTTTTAGAATGGTATTGTAAAGGAAATGACTGTAGGCCCAAAGAATGTGTTGGCTTGGATTCAGCGAGTCCAGGAACAAGGTTATAATAATACCTTATATTGTTTATGTGAATATCTGGTTCAAATTGGTAAATTAATGTCACTTAGGACAATTAACAATTACATAAATATAAACCTAATCATGTTATGGTAAAATTAAAGATTTATACAATGTTATAAGTGTTTTGATGATTATAGAACTTATTTAATATAAATTGAAATTAAAAAACCAATTTAATATTAAATAATAAATTAAGAAACTAAAATACTAATTTATCCTATATAAAATACCCTATTCGCTACTAAGTTCTAGACTTCTAGTACAGTATTATAGTTCAGGATTCAACTGCTATCCAACTAGTGTTTAAGAAATGCAGTTAAGATAGACTAAATATAGTTCATTATGCATTCGGAATTACATGTTAATGTAGTGTATTTAGTGAGAATGAGTTTTTTTTTTTAAGATCGAATAATAAATCTCAATCATGTAACTATATATGTATAAACAATTAATGAATGTTTTCTATTTTAAAATTCTGTGAATTTTAAAAATAGTATTTCACTAATTTCTTATATAACACAAAATTATTTCTTGACATCAAAATATCCATATGCTTTTGTTGCAACTGGAGTCGTAATAAGATAGCAAAAATAATTCAAAAAAATATATTTTATAGATAAAATATTTTTTAAAAATAGAAGAGTCACTGTCAAAATTTATTAAAAAAATTTTGTGAAAATTTTTAAAAAATAATTTTTGAAACTAAAGTAAGTTTGGAATCATTTACTTTATGAACATTTTATGACATCCGTTTAAATAATAATTACTTTAAAATAATTAAGAAAAATTATTTTAATTTTAAAAAATATTTATTTAACTTTTAAATAAAAAGTGTTGTTATTTTTATTTTAAAAAATTATTTATTAAAATATTAATTGATATCCTTAAGTATGAAAAAAATATTTTTAAACATTGTTTTAACTCGATAGTTCGATTCCAGCATTTACATATTTTTTGGTGCAGAAAACTTAAAGTCACATAATTCTAACTAAAATATTATAAAATTGGTTGATTAAATTAAAATTAGTAGAAAAAAGTTTATTTTAAGATTTGAAATTATTTTTATTAAATTATAGCATTTAGAATATAAGATAGCGCACATATCTTATGATAAGCAATATAAAAGGCAAAAGGAGATAATATAACTATATTGCAAATCGTAAAAAATATATTTGTATTTGTAAATAAAATATTTAAATTTAAAAATTAAAATAAAAAAAAATTTAAAATAGCATAAGTTATACATAAATTCCTTATAATGTATTGGACAACCAAAAGCAATGTAAATTACACATCGATGTTGTTATAAAAATTTATATAGTAAAATTAAGTAATCAAATGTTTGGTTATTTAATTTATAAAAGTTAAAATAAAAAATCATGAATTAAAAAGATCTAGTATAAAATTATTTGTATTCAATGAAGGGCGAATTAAGTTATATTTAAATTAACAATACATATAATCATTTAATTAGAAGAAATTGAGACATCATTGGATAAGTTTGTAATGCATGAGAATCAAGATAACGTTGATATATATATATAGAAATTTTAACAATTTAAAATGCATAAAGGTAGAGATGCTACATAATAACATTATAAATTAATATATTAAAGTAATTTTTAGTTTAATTCAATGAATCAATTAATAATTATTTGATAATTAAAGAAAAATATTTAAATAACCATATTTTGATCAATTAAAAATATTTTTTGATTAATTAAATTTAAAATGTATCAGATTTTATTGCGTAAGGTTTAGGTAATGTAATTACACGTAGACCTTATCAATTTTATAACACATTATGATAGAAAAGTTATACATTAATGCTATAAATTAATGCAAATATTATGTTATATTATTTATTTAATATTAAATTGAAAATATTATTTATTCATCATCAAATATTTAAAATTATACAATATAGTAAAAGATAATAATGCTAAATAACATAAATAAAAGATTAAGATGTAAACGATAAAATAACACAAAAAATTATATTAAAACTAAGTCAATTGTAATCATTCTTTATTATTATTTTAATTATTATTGCTTAGAAAAATCAATAAATGATATTAAGAAAATTAAATAATAAAAATATATAGTTAAATATTTTATTTGAGATAAATTAATATAAATAAATATGAGATAAATAAAAATAAAAACCCTATTTTCTAGGCCAAAAAATGAGAAAAATAAAAAAAATTGAACTAAAAAGTAATAATAATTTTTTTATAAATAATAATAATAAAATAAATAAATAAATAAAAATAATAATTCTAATAAAATAAATTCAACCGGCCAACTTCATTTAATATTCCTTACTTTTTCTAATCTTTGCTTAATATTTATTATTAAACCATTTAGATTAAGAAAAAAAAAAAATAGAAATATTTGATATGATTTGAATGACATTGAGGGCACAGGGCGCAGGGGACATTGCATGTGTGTAGGTGAGGTAACGCAGAGTATCAAGCCTTATGCTTCTTTTTTTTCCGATTAAATAAATAAAATAAAATGAACAAAAACTGTGTATAACTACATTTAGCTTCTCTTTTTACTTCACTTTTCATATCCATACTTAGCAAGAAAAATTTAAACCTTGCAACAACATGCAGATGTGAGTCTTATGCTTAAGGGATAAGAAAATATCTAGTCAGAGCAATGGAAAATAGCGAAGTAATAGAAATAATTTTTCTCTTCTTCCCCTTTCTTTTTACTTTCTATTTCTGATTTCTTCTTCTACTTTTTATCTATTTTCTTTTACTCTCTTCTTATCTCTTTTCTTTATTTTAGATTTTTCTTCAAAGAAATTTGTTGTCTCTTTTAAAAAATTTAGTTTTTCTTTTAATTTTTTTTTTCTAGAATTGGTTGTTGTCCCCTCTAAATAATTTCTGTCCTTTTTCTGAGTCTCTCACTTATGTATTTATATTAGTCCATTTAGAGTTTTATATGAGGACAAGTTTTTACATTTTTCCTTTTTATGCTTAAAAATTACTTTAAGTGTTAAGTATAAACTTGCACAATGTAAGATTTCTTTTTTTGGAGTCAGGTTAAATTTTTAAGTTTTTTTTTTCTATTTTGCTGTTAAAATAATCTTATTTTTTTTTTTTATCTTTTATAATATACATATTTTTTAAAAAATTTGAGAGCAAAAAAATAGTATTCATATCTTTTTATTGAGATGTCTTAAATTTGAATACGATCACGTTTAAGTAAAATGTAGTATCTTATATTCAAAAATTATAGTAAATAAAAGTTTTTCAATTTGTCTATGAATATAGGTCACATTTCTGAATAATGTTAATTTTGTGTGTTCTTTCTATCATTTTTTTTTTGTCCTAACAAGTGATATCAAGGCTAAAGGTTTGTTTGGATAATTGTCTCAATATGAGTATTAGAAATTGGTAATAGATATACGTAAGATCATTATATTGAAAGTCTTTTTAACATTGTAAATGTTGCGCAACATGTTTAATATATTGATGAAAGCTAACGACGAAGTTAAGTTGAAAATAGCATTGACATTGGTGGCTCATTAACGAGAACTAATAATGATAATGGTGAGTGCAATATTAGAAAATTAGATAGAGAGTGTGTGTATTGCACTGTTATAATAGTTATTACCTTCAAAGCAAAATTTTGATGAATCTTTGGTGCAACCCTATATTCGATTTTGCCCTAGAGTCAACACAACATGTGTTTGAATTTGTGCACTAAAAATCAAAATTAAATGGATTTTCACAAAAAAAAAATATAAATAATTAAGAATTGAGAATATAATTAAAATAGAAATGTAGAGAGTGAAAAGAAATAAAGTAATGGTAGAAAGTTATTTTCTCTAAATCTTTCATGTGTTAGTACCAAAATTATAGGAGAGAAATGTTTCTCCTTCCCACCAAATGAGACATTGAACATAAGTTAGTTAAGAAATTAATCATTATCATTTTTATCTATTTTTTGTTATCAATTTATTACTCTTAACATAAACACAACACACACAAACCTGTCATTTAGTGTTCTCTCGTTTATTTCTCTTCAATCTTCATATCTTAATTCTGTCTTTAGTCATTTAGTATCGTATATTATTCATTTGTGACCTTAGTGTTTATGTCATCGCTTAGTCTCTCTTTTGTTATGATTTTACCTCCTTGCTATTTTACTTCCTTAACCTAACAAAGTTTATTGACCAATCATGTTTTATGGATCTAGCCTATACTAGTGATGTATTTGATAATTCACTTAATATTTCACTATTAAATTTAACTACTGTTTGTAAAATGGTGAGTTTAATGAAATTCATGATAATCTGTCCTTTTTTTTTAATGATTATTTGCTCCAAGCTAAAGTGGTCATAAAGTTCAAAATTATATTTGTAATCAGTTAAAACTAGTTTGATGGTTAAAATAAGATAATATAAATTTTTTTCATATCTTATTTTTGACATTTGTTGATATGATAATAATTATATTCTATTATTGTAGTTAAATTCTTATTTTGAAAAGAATGATGAGTTAAGAAACGTTACGATAGAATAACATTTTTTTAATTATTATATCTTACTCATAATTTATAACTTTTTAAACCCTTTATAAAAAATTAATATTTAAAAAATATAATTATAATATTATTTTATATAAATTATAGGCATATTTTTTTAATGAAAAATGAACATGATATATTTTTAAAGAAAATTGTATTCAAAAAAATATTTGTAAATTTTTTAATCATTTTATAAAATATAATTTTAATTATTTTTATTTTAATTGTAAAAAATTGAATAACATTATTATAATTTAATATCAAATTTTAATATTATATATATTTTAGTATTTTTTTGAATTTTTAATATATAATATATATTAATTTTGATAAGTAAAAAGTTTAAATAACAAATTATTTTAAAAAAATATATTAATTTTGATAAAAGTGTAATTTTATTATTTAAATATAATTTATATTTTGTTATATTATTTATTTTAAATATTAAAATAATAATACAATGTATCTATTTTATTATCTTAATGCACGTTAATCATATGATAGGATAAGAGTTTATTTATCTATTATCATATCATAGGCTTATCTTTCTATTTTATTATTTTATTCTATCGTGTTTATTTATGAAACTCAGCTTTCGTATTGAAATAATTGGGAGAAGAATGAACATTCCCATGTGCCATTTCCTTATTAGCCAAGCCGAGATGGACATTCTGATGAAAGATGTCATTTGATTGAATATAAAGAAAAAGATAATAAAGAAAAGGAAAAATGTTGAAACGAATAAAATGCAGAAACGAAAATCTCTAGCGTAGATAAAAGAAGAGTTGAAAATGGGTTACCTTATACATTAAGATTGTAGACACGTATTACTATAAACCATATAGAGATAAATGTCTATACATAGATCGAGACATGAAAGTCAATACAAGCGTATTATTGCTGAGATTATGAAATCTACTAAGCACACGAAAACCATACAACGATAAAGAAAAGAACATATAACGTCGATTAACACTAAATTGGTTTATTTAGGGTAGTGGCTAACTGAGGCTAGTGCAACCCAATATCATGACACTCTCTTCAATTATTGTTTATAATATATATTTCCATTATTCAACCAAAGAGATGATGGTGCTTCTTTTCATGAGTCTCCTCATATTCTTTCTTTGCTTCTTTCTTCTCATGATGCTCATGGAAAGCAAATCCACCAGCTCCAACTGCGGCTGCAGCTGCAACCTCCTCTTCTATCTTGTGCCTATGGGCATGCTCTGGATCTTTACCTGCCTTGTGTTTCTCATGCTATTGGTGTAAAAGATTAAACAAATTACTAATTACCATCTTATTTAACATTTGTTACTCTTAAAATATAAACGGCAAATAATTCACAATTTTTTTTTAATAAAATATAATCAATTTGGAGATTTAAATAAACAACATCATACTCATAGAAAGAGTAGTGATATCAAAATTCTCATCAAATTATATACTTTTCTCGACATGGATCTCCTGCAGTCATCTTTCTATACAGTCATTAATTTCTACCCTTCATTTTTTTTCTTTATGATTTAACAAAGTTAATTAAATATAAAAAAAATGACTCATTGAATAATGAATGAGAAAAAATGACTGCAGAGTATGCAACAGCTTAGTATGAACTTTATGCAATCTAAGAGTACATCTGGTATTTGAACTATATGCCAAGAAATTGTAAGAGGGCCAAATTAAATGAGTTTACTTTTAATACATTGTTAAGGTAAAAAAATTTCATACAATCAATATTTAAATTAGAAATTTTAAAGTAATTATCATAAAAGGTGAAGGATTTTTCATATGAATTATGATATGTATAACTTACCAAGGCATAAGCACCAGCAGCAACTGCTCCCATTTCACCAAGGTGCTCCAGATGGTTGTGGTGCTTCTCTTCCTTTCTGTAGTCAACCTCATTTCCGGCAGCATCAAATGTGGTCTGGGAGTAGACGACGGTGTCAACAGGCTGATCTTCATCCCTGTTATGGTGAAAGAGGTGGTGGTGGTGCTTCTCTTCAGCCATGGTGATGGAATGCAAAGTGATCTTAAGGGTGGAGAGAAAATGTGGAGTTTTGTGTTGGGAGTAATGCTATTTATAGGTGATAGAGAGTGCGTTGTTGTTTGCTGTAAGAGGAAATTTTTTCTCATATACAAATTCTCAAGAATATTCAATGCCCAAAATGAAGAATAGACAAGGGGAGAAAAAATATTAGGGGTTTCTTTGTTTTCTATTTCTAAAACTAAAAATATTCAATGCGTGGTGAGTTTTTAAAAATAATTTTTGAAAATAATTTTTTATTTTCAATTTTTAAAACTAAAAAATAACTTTAAGCTGTTTTAATTTTTTTTCTCATTTTACAAACAGTTTTGAAAACTAAACTAATAAGCAAGTTTTATTTTAATTTATTTTTCTTAAAATCTCTTTTTTAAGATTATTTTAAAATAAAATTTTAAAAAATTAAAAAATTAAAAACTAAAATAAAAACAAACAAGTCCTAGAATTCTTTGACGTTTTTTTTTAAATAAAGAGAATTAAACTAACGTTCATAAAGTGGAATAATAATCAAACTAAAATATCATTTCAGGTAATCAAATATTATAAAATTTTAAAATAACAGTTTTCATTATTTTTAACTAGGATATTAAGTTTTTTTTTTTTTTTTATAACTGGATGAATCCAACTTAATCAATTACATATAAAATATTTAAACATATTATACCGTTTATAATCAAATTGTAATAATTTAATTTACATCCTAAAAATGAAAAAAATTAATCCAACTCAATTCTTTATATTTTGTTCAATTCAATTTTCTTTTATCAAACTTGACTCGAGTCGTGACCGCATGCACCCATACACAATATGACTCTCCAAGAAAGATAATGATAAAATATCACATCTGAAAACGCGATGGGTCTTCGTTTTTGTGCACTGAAAGCGTTACGCGTTTCTAAATTTATTTACTAATTTGTTTCTTAATATACAATTATTTGTAAAGAGTAAACGTATGCGAGACTTAACGAATTATAATTTATACGATAAATTTAATTTTAATATATTATTAATATAATTTTCTTAATAAAAGTCAACTATCTCAATTATATAAAAATATACATTGTTAAAATAATTTTTTATATTATCAATTTTTATAAACTTTACAATAAAGGTTAATCATTATCAATTATATGAAAATTTATAATTAAATGACAGCATAAAAATATTTTTATAATTAATATATTTTGATTAAATTTTATATATTGCACTTCGATTTCTTAGAATTTGAAAAGATATGGAATTTTTGTAAAAAATGATTTCTTATATCGTAAGATGACATGTGGCGAGAATACAAGTTAGGAATGTAGTTTGGGAGTCAATTTAGGAAACATTCATGAAAAAGAATCATTTTGTAATTTTATAAAATAGTATAACAAATTATTTAATTTGAATGTTGAGGTGTCATCAGATGTTGAATTCAACAAATTTCAAGCACAATATCTAGTCTTCAGTGTAAAAAAGATGTGAGACAAAATATCCTTATAACATTTTCTCTTTTAGTTGGCTTTTAAAAATGAGTAATACCTAACTTTTTAATAATTAATTTTGATTTAAACTTTCAATAAAGTATAATCCTTTTTTTTCCTTTGAGGCTATCGCATAAGCACAATAAATTTCCAATTATTTTTTTCTGTAACAACTGAATTATTTGTATTACAGCTAAAACTTTGGGTTTTATGTTAGTACGTTAAACCCGGTTGCCCCTTCCCAAGGTAACCCACATTTTTGTGATACAACTACTAATTATAGGAACATTCACAAGATAATAGCGTCTAGCGTATAGCACTAAGACTCTGATCAGAACAAGAAAAAAAGTTTCACGCACTGAAACGGTTTCTACGTGTAAGCATGTTCTTAGCCATAACTTAAGTAAGACAAAGTTGAGATGATTCAAATCACCGCAAAAAGTGAAGATGCTTCCCCTTTCTACGTAGTTCTGAAAGCTATAAAGATGCTTTATAGAAATTATATTATTTTATCAATCAAAACTATAGTTATTGTTAATCATACGTTATAGTTTAATCGAAGGAAAAAAAAAAAAAAAGGTTTTATCTGGTCAGTTTTTACCAGGGGAAGGACTAAATTGGTGTTTTCATATCTAAGCAGATATTAGTGTAAAATAGTTTGATAATTTGAAGATTTGACTTAGAAACTTTATTCTCAAAATGAAGGGAGAATCATATCCATGTGATTTTATATGTCTATTGCCAACATAGAAGGGCAAATTATGAGATAATCTCCCTTAATTGACCATATCAAAAAAGAAAATAGATGTAGTCTAAAATAGAAAAATTGACCTCTCAAAAGTAATAAAATGTCACAAAAGCCTTTTCTTGATGATTATAATTGATTAGTTTAATGCACTTTTCTCTGTTGAAAAAAGAAAAAAGGAGCTGCGGAGATTTAAAGCAGCGTCTCTCGTTCGTGAGTCATTATAAAAATAATCGTTTAATTTTGTTTAGAAAGTCAACTAAATTTGAAAATAATTTAAAGTTTGAAGTCATGATTATACTTAATTGAAATTATAGATTTATTTAATTTTATATAAATTGATTTAATTCTAAATTTAATTTTGTATTTGAAATTTATTAAAAATTAAGAATTATTTTAAAAATAATTTTTATAGGCTTAATTCTTCTTTTAGTCCTCCAATTAAATTGATTAAGCAATTTTACATTTTTTTGTTAAGGTGTTTATAATAAAAGTTAGTGATTATTAAGTTATTTAAATTTTTTTTTATTTTAGTAAAATTACAAGTAGATTAGGTGATGTGCTATAAAATTAGGGTTACCAAATTGGAATTGTTTTGTTTCAAATATGAATCTAAGAAGATTAGGATATAAATGATTTTGTTGAACTGATTAAGAGTATTGTTGAGAGATTACACATAATGGGACTAACATTTTCAATGGAGTAAAATGGTGTTTTATTTGGAGAGTACATATGAGACAAAAGTAGAATTTCAATTTAGCAGTTTATGCACACAAAAGAAAGTATTATAGAAAATCCTTTGTGGGGAAGGGTGAAAAAAGTATTGATAGTTACGTGTCAAGGTATGTTATTTTTCACCTGTTTCACATGCAATGGGAGAAGTCATGTATTTTGAGATTCTAATATATGTGGTCCTAACTCAAATAGTTTAGCAGTTTTTAATTTTGGTTAATTTTGGTGGTGCTAGTGTTTGATGTTGAGTTTAGAATGTATTTTTTTGTATGATTTTGCTTTTATAATACATTTTTTAATCCTATTTTGTAGGCTAAGTCAATGTCTAGTGATTATACTAAAGATATACTATGGTAGGTTGCTTATGGAACATCTCCTTTTGTTGTATGTAGATGGAAAAGCGAAATAAACTATTTAGGGATGAGACTTAGATGAAATTTCACATTGGGTATCCTGTTCAAGTGCTTATGGTACAAGAATCCAAAATCCGACCTTATATCACGACTCCTTTTTTATAAAGGACTGAGAATATTATTTCTACAATATTTACTTATTTAAGATAGATAAATAATAGAGAATATAAGTATAAAATTCACTTTTGATTCAAAATAAACAAAGTTTATTACGACAAATATCTAACATAATATTACATTTAGTTCATAATACTCAAAATACACAAAAATTATACTATATAACTTCCTCTATATGAGATCTAAAAATATAAGTGATGAACGAAATATTTTCTCATTTGCAAAAAGATTTGTCGTCAACCTTCATCAAAATATGCAGAAAAATTTATGTAGTCTAGGATGCAAGCCTAGGTCGTCTCCCATGAATCATTGGACGAGTGACCAAATATCAAACATGTAGTGTGCAATGTATTTAGAAAGCAAGTAAAAAAAAAAAAAAAAAAGGGGGTTTTGTGATTATCAACTTAAGCAGAAAATTAAATTGTAAAGTTCAATCGATAAAATGTAGTAACCCCTAGTTCATTCATATAAACTCTATCCCTATTCCTCTCAAGATTTAATACTCTTCCTCTCCTCCCAGAATTAAGTTGATTTCACAAGCGAAAATCAACCTTATGTTTTCATATGAATTAAGCAATCCAATGAACTCCAATCTCTTATTCCTTGATTACGCAATCTTGGAATTAAACAAGAATTAAGCAATTCAAATTTAGAATTTTCTTAAAACGAATTAGGGTTCATTACGCAATGCTCCCCTCATTCAACCATTAATTCGATTCAAGAGTTTGGGAGGAAGAAATTCATGGAAGAAAAAGATTTGCATTAACATTCAAAAACCAAGAATTCAAGAATCCATATGAACTCACTAGAGATTACAAGAAAATTAACCCTCCATGAGGATGGGTCTCACAAGTACAAAATGAAAGTAAAGAGAAATTAATAACATCAATGCAAAAATCAAAGAGAAGTAAGGATAAAATGTTAATCAAACCCTAGGTTGGACCCTTGGCTGTCACCCAAGGCCACCCTAGGCTCTCCAAGAGTATCCTAAAATTTGTGGTATATCTGAGAGAAAAAGTTCTGCAAAAGTCCCCCTACCCTAAATGGTAAAAATCTATATATAGAAAAGTTGACGCCTTCAGAGTAATTACTCTCGTTCACGACAGTGAACACTCTCGATCATAGTAATTACTATCGTTTACAAGAGTAAACACACGCGAGCATAGTGATTACTATCGTTCACAAGAGTAAACACGCGCAGGGTCTTGAACTCTGGGGCTCTCTGGAGTGTTTACTATCGTTTCTGAGAGTAAACACGCGCAGGTCTGGGTGCTTCCTTTGGTTCTGGAGTGATCACTATTGCTTCTGAAAGTAGTTACTCTGGCCTGTCCTCTGGATCTAGCTTGTTGTAGTGTCCACTTTCACTTCTGAAAGTGATCACTTTCAACTCAAAATTTCTCAAAGGCTAAAAATCCATGGAAAAAGTCTAGAAATTCCTGCACAATTATTCAAATGATCAAAATTGCAAACTATATCTATGTAAATTAATGTAAATTAACCAAAAATTAAGAAACCTATGATAGTTGGTCAAAATGATGTTTTTATGTTATTTACACTTCCTAAGTTTACTTTTTCTATTAAGAAACATCAAAATGACAAGTAAAAATCCAATAAAAAGTGGATTCATCAATAAGGAAAATAACTTTAATACAAAATCACTCGACTCTAGCCTTCTAACACTTCTCCATTGGCCCCTCAGTCTGTGAAGTAGATGCAACACCTACTATATTTGTTCACGTACCACTATGCGATCATCGCAGTACACATATATACACCAGAAGAGACAGAAATGCAAGGGTGAGCTTACAAAAGAAAAATCATATATAGAGCAAAATATTACTTACAAAAATAGTCTTATGTATTCCCAGCCCATCTAATACACAACATGAAAACGATTTCAACTAGTTTCACAGCCTAAATAATCCAAGAGGTACCGAGCCGATCCGGGAGTGACCTATTCTGGTATCTGGATCCAGACAGCACAACATAACACAGCTCAACATGCTCTATCGTTACACGTCTATCTATCTAAACGTGTAACTCGGCTCTATAATGATGTAAGACATATATATCAGCATGATGCAGCATAGACAAAATTATATTCTCAACTGTTCAGTTAAAACAATTCATAATATTTCAGCCAAATCTCAACTTTTGAATCAATTAACAACAGTTACAAAGTAGAAAATAGCTTTTATCCAAGAGATATAATAAAATCATCTCAAAACTTCTTGTAATAACATACCAAATTGTTTCAAATATCGTTTAATAGTTAAAGTAAGCTCCTCTTATCTTAGAACAATGATTCACACTGGATTTACCGAATATTACTTGTTTTACGACAAGATCCACCGAAGATTTAGCTCTACAACGAAGTTTCTCTTAAGATACCATCAACTATCTATAAGAAAGAGAAGAAGAGGAGAAACAAACGGTAAATCTAACTTCAAACTTATAGAAACTTACTTCAAATCCTTCATAACAGACGTAAAATCTCAAATATGATGAGAAATCTAAGTTTAAGAGGGTTTAGTATGAGAGAAAATGGTAGTATATGACTTTGGATCTCTTTAGAACCTTTGAGAAGGGTAAAGAAATGAAAATTTCGTGTAAGGTCCCCTATTCATAGGAAAAAAAAAACTTAGTATTGTTCACGCCGACTTTACTGTTCACACCGCCTTATTGTTCATACCAGAATTACTGTTTACACCAACTTTACTGTTCATTTTTTAAAAAATAATTTTAAATTCCATCTTAATCTATTCCAATACTAAATAATCCTTCAATTAACATTTAACAAGTACAAAATATTAGATGTTACTTAATAATAAATTTACAGGCTTGACACCTTATAGATGGTTTAAGATTTGTGAACTGTGATAATGATATATTGATGTTTTCAAAGGATGTCAAAGGTACTAATGTAGTAGAAATATTTGTGGAGTATTTTACTACTAGAAATACTTGAATTATAGATGAATTTTTTCTGTCTTTACTAAAGACAGATTTACAGATAGAAAATTAAAAAAGATTTTTTAAATTTTTGGATAAATCTATTTGTATTACAAATATATAAAATTAATCTATAAATATAGATATTTTTTATTTTTATATTACATACGGATTTATAGACTGAAAAATATGTCTGTAATTTTTTAGACAGATTTATAGACCAAAAAATCAATCTATAATTTTATAGACGACTTTTACCGACTGATTTTTTTTTCTCTCTATATTACAGACGAATTTATAGACTAATTTTTTCATCTTTAATTTGAAACTAAGGCGAAAGATATTAGGCGCAAATTACAGACGATAAAATCCATGTGTAACTGCATAAATGAAACATAGTATTCCATAAATGGACTTACAAATGAATTTTGTCATCTATAAGTCAATTATTAAAACGCTACGTTTAATCAATGCACTTATAAACAAAATCCGTCTGTAATATGTAAAATAGTATAAAAGCGCATCTCTTTCTTCTTCCTCATTTTTCTATTTTTCTCTCTCTAGCATCTTCGCTACCCTGCACATTGCTACTAATTTGAGCCTTTATTTTACAAACAAATTGTGCCATTGTATTTCTGGTATTATAATCTAACTTCTAATCAATTTTGTTTTTCTATTTTTGGTGTAGGATATATACTTATTTGTTATAAATTGTTTATTACAGATGGATCACATGAGAGAATGTGTCAATTTTGAATGTCTTGCGGAGGAGGTTGAAATTTGTAGTGGACTTAGCAACAATAAAGGAGGGAGGGTCACCATGAATTTATCAAATTAAAGAAAGGTAGAGTTATGGAGAGGCAATGAGGTTAGAGCTCAAAGAAAAAAAAGTATTGGAGTGTGAGGGAAATAAAGTGTTTGAGAATGAGAAGTGTTGTTTCAGAGAAGTGATGAATGAGATGAGAAAAATGATAGAAAATACGTTTGATGAGATGATATAAGAATGATAGATAAGGTTGAGTTGCTATCAAAACAATTAAATTTTCTAAAGGTTTTGTAATATAGAGCCAAACCTAAGTTGATTCATGGAGACACATTCTCAGTCAAATTCAATTTTAAGTTTTCTTTTAAAAAATGTAAATAAGGTTTTTGAGACTTTAAAAATTATAAATTAATCAAATTAAATTAAGAACAAAATTAAAGTGAGTAAAAATAAATTAAGAAACATCAATCCACAGAACACTAATTGCATGTAACTCCAGCTATTACAGTATCTAAAGATTTAAATCCGCGTTTGAATAATCACCTAATTTAATTATTAGTTCAATTGAATAACTTAATTGAATAGAGTTACGAATTAAATCAAATAATTATTTAACCTAATCCGCATTAATTATCAAATTAGAGCATCAATCAAGTCCTAATTTAAATTCTAACAACAAAAAAGTCAATTACGATCGCAATACACAATTCTGAGATCAGAGAGAAAAGAGAACAAAATCAGAGCAATTTAGTGCAAAACTCAAGTCAGAATTATGACATTTGAATTCTGCAGATTGAACGAAAGATTTAGCTTCCATCAAAATGCTTAACCTACGCAAGAATGAGAAAAAAACGAGATAAAGTAAAAATAAGGAT
Organism: Abrus precatorius; assembly: GCF_003935025.1. Lineage (NCBI taxonomy): Eukaryota > Viridiplantae > Streptophyta > Magnoliopsida > Fabales > Fabaceae > Abrus > Abrus precatorius. The sequence goes on along the minus strand of NW_020874395.1, from coordinate 18,419,532 downwards.
TCTTATTTCAGCTAAGTCTCAAAATCTCAAAGTGTTTAATGACCTCATCTTAAATCAGAACCTTATTAATATATTTATAAGCTCTGATTAGGGTAAACTAAATGGTCAAAATTTGGACCGTAATTATAACTACAAGCCCAAATACAATTATCTAATAACAAAATGTCCAAATACAATCTCGCAATATTTAGCAAATCTGTCTCAACTTCAAAAAACCATAAAAAATTGAAATCAACTCCAAATCCAGTGATCTATATATTTATTTTAAAGCCTTGGATGTGTAGAATCCAATAAAACTAGAATCTGCTAAAAATTATATCTATAAAAAAAAGTTATGGCCAAAAGAGAAGTCAGAGGTCAGAATTACCAAAAAATACAAAATTAAAGTATTTATTTGTAATAGGCCCAATTTATTCGGATAAGTAGAAAATGGCATAAGCTCTTAAAACAAAGCATATTAAAAGTATTTATAAATCAAAATAAAACTATAAATATAAACCTAAAATATGTCACATTAAAGAACTATGAACAAAATAATTGTTATAAAATTTATTATAGATGAAAAAATACGTGTATAATTTTACAGACGGTAAAATCGGTTTATAGTAAATATATTTATTATAGACAAAAAAAATATGTCTGTAAATTTATAGAAAAAAAAATCTATCTATAGATTTACAAAAGTATTTTTCTGTTTATAGATGATTTTTTGTATGTATAAATTACCAACGCCAAAATTATAGACAAATTTTATTCATTTATAAATCTGTCTGCAACACTAAAATCTATCTGTAATCATTTAAAATTCTTTGATAAAATCCATCTATATTTGCAAGTTTTGTAGTAGTGTTTGTTTTATACACCTATATTTGATGAACTATGTTCAGATACAAATGTCACGGAGACAAAAGATGTGAAGATAGTGGAGTTGGATGGTGAGTTTGAAGTAAAAATCTATTCCAACAACATAACTAATAGTTTTATAAGCCTATAAAACTCCAAGAAAGAGAAAAGTTCGGTGCCAGTATCATAACTATATCACTTTTGCATCTTTATTGTAACGCCCCAAATTTTAGTAATATTAATTATTATTATTCTTATATATATATATATATATATATATATATATATATTTATATGTGTGTTGAATTATTTGAAAATGATGTTTTATGTGTATTAAGTACATGGATGTATGTATATATGTATATGTATGACTGGATAGGTTGAAAATGGGCTAAGTGCCTAAGTGCAGGGCGTAACACTAGGCTGTTCTAGGAAGGACCAGAACTGTCGCCCTCTCACTGTAGCAAAAGACGTCTCGCTGTAACGACATTTTCGGGTGCATTTCTAGGTGCAGTCTCAGTGTAGCGAGAGGGCCTCACTGTAGCGAGATTCTGCAGAAACCAGAGTGCAATTTTCTCTGGGTTTTTTGCTGCAGCGAGAGTATTGCGACCAGAAAAGAATTTAAAGGGGGTTAGGGTTAGGGGAGAGTTATTTCTCCTTTTCCCTTCGATCCTCTCATTCCCCAAAGCCCTATTCCACCGATTAATTGCCTCCAAAGCTGTTCGGGAGCTTGATTGAAGGTTAAATCCGTGTGGAGAACGCTTGGAGGTAAGTTTTAATGGTTAGGGTTCCGTTTTTCATCCCTTTTTTCTCTGTTTTCGTGGTTTTCTTGGGTTCTCATGGAGTTTCTCCATATGTTTAGGACGAAATCTGTGAGGGGAAGCACTTCTTGGTGGATTTAGCGTGTGGGTCTTCAATCCAAGGTAAGGGGGACTCTATCCTACTCTTTTGTGCATGAATTGTTGTTATTTTACTTGATATTGTGTTGTGGCTGAGTTAGTGGGTAGGAAATTGCTGAGAAATGTAATGTGGGCCATGTGCCGTGATATGTGAATATTATGTGTGTTGACCCGAACTTGATGGATGTAGATTGTATGTAAATGTTGCATGATAGATGAATATTGGCTATGTGTCGTGTGATGTGAAAAGAATATAGGCCTAGTGTCGTGTATTTGAATGCAATGTGGGCTGTGTGTCGTGTGTAAGCATGATTATTGCATGCGTGAATGGAATATGTGTGAATGAGTGTGTTAGAGCTATTGTAATGTATTGTGAATGGTTCAGCGATACACTAGGGGTGTGGGAGATGAGGACGGTAGAAATACCTTGTGAAGGAGATAGTGGTGGTGACACCGACTGTGGAACGGGTGCACCACGGGCCACACACTCTCTTCCTGACTAGACCTCTGACCATTACCTTTGCTGAGCGACCCGTGACTGCCCACGTGGTATCCATGAGGCGGGGGGTAACCAGCGACCATTCATGGTGTAAATCTGTAATCACAGTGCTGCAGTGAATGTGACTGGTGTGCATATACATGGGTTTATGAATTATACTTATGGATGTGAAAAGTTGCTGGTGATTGTGTTTGTTTAATGTATTGGAATGTTTTGGAGGTGAGACTCTACGTCTATTGTGTGTTTTTGGGTAGTGTAGAGTACTCACCCTTACATTCATTTTTCAGGTAATCAAGACGATCAACACCAAGCTCAGTGAAGGGACGGATGGACTGCTATAGAACTTAGAATTTATTTTGAAAACGTTGTAATTGAGCTAGTCTTGTAGCAGTTATTTGATATTAACTTGTAACCCTTCACTTATTTCGAAACCTTTTATGAAAATTTAGTTATCCGATTTGCGAAATTATTATTTAATTGAAGTTAAATTTAAAGTGTTACATTTTTCATGTAAATTTATTCTTGCTATCACTACAAAAAAAATAGTCATTTGTGATGAATTTTTTAGTTGATAATATAAAAGTTTTGGTCGCTAAACTAGTTAGTGACTGAATTTCTAATTGATTTTGTTGGGCCACTAAACGTATAATTGCTAATTATTGAAAACTAATTTAGTAACTGATAATTTAGAAACCGATTTAGTGACTAAATTTTGTGATCGATTTTAAAGATTTACTAGTAACTGAAGGTAAAAACTAATTTAGTGATTTATTTTAGTGACTGATGTTAAAGATTGAATTGTGAGTGATGTTAGAGATTGAATTAGTGACTAATTTACTGATGCAAATTGATATATTTATACATAGATTCAATTTATATTTGTCACAAATAACTATTTATTTTTATGTTTTCTATACTTCTACAGGAGAATAACAACGTGCAATGAAGATAAATAGACTTTTCTTAATAGACTGAATTCAACGAAAGATGATTAGAAAATAAAAGTGCCAATGATTATGGGATATTCTAAACATATTTCAGAAAAAAAATAATTAGTACTGATATAATACTAATTGATGAAAGGTATCCGTATTTGTATTTTTCTTATAAAAAAATTATTATTGGTAATAAATTATAATTATGTTGTCTTTTACATGTAGTTCTGGACTAACTAGATTTTTTTTAATTTTTTAATTGATTCAATTTTTATTTTTATAAAACAATTACATATATGCTTCAACAGGACAAAGTATTGCTTACAGGTTCAATATCAATAGTATATTAAAGGAAAAATATATATATTCCATAAAAAAAATTTCAGTTACAAACAACAAAGATAGATTTGTTGTGGTTGAAAACAATCTTTACATGTTGCAATTCTATGTCACAACTATTATTAAAGAATTAAACTATGACGATAACATTATTCCTTGTCATATCTTTGAGTTTGTATAATTTGAAGTTTCAAAATGTTGTTATAAAAATAATGTCTTAACTGGTATTTTATTGTAAAACTTTACTAAAATTTTATATAATTTATATTTAATTTATCAATTAGTTTCCTAATTTTTATTTATTTTATGAATAAATGTTATTGGAGTGGTCATGCATACAATGACTCAAGGTAAGGTTAATACCATAACACTTCAATTATAAGACATAAGGTATAAACAATTATTTTAAAGTTATTATTAATTGAAAAATATTTTAATTTTAGTTAAATCATTTATAAAGGAAATAAAGTAGAAGTAACACTATGGGATGATTATATTATATTGCACTATTTGAAGAAATAATAAAAGATAATGTGTCTAAGGATTCAAAAATTAATGTTGAAATATTCACATCCACTATTGTGAAAGAATTTCAAGATAATTGTATTATCCTATATTTAAAATATTTTATTTAATAAATTATATATATATGGTTCATATTTAATTATAAAAAATATGAATGTATGTATTATAGGTAATATTTCTATTTCTACATTAAGTTCAACAAAAATTTATGTCAAACATACCAGAGGTTATTCATTTTATAGATTCATTAAAGTAATGAAATTATTTAAAATTTTCTATTACGGTAATTATTAATAATTCTTTACTTTTCCTCTTAACGAAATTTTCTTATTATTACTTTAATGTAGGAATTTTAATGATGTGCATATTGCTGACAATGTTAATAATACAAGATCTACGGTTCTTTCAAAGTTAGAAAATTTTAAAAACATATATTAAATTTTCACTAAGGCAAAATCAAAGAGTGATATAGTAAATATTATTTCTCTTATATTTTTTTTTCTTATTTTATTTTTAAATTAATTTTCAAAAAGATGTAATTGATTGTATTGCAACTGTGGATGATATATTACTTAAAAATTGTTAGTATTATATTTTTTGCCCTCACTGCAATAAAAAGTTTCTTTCATAACTACAAATTGACTAAACCCTCATTTTGGTCCCCAAGAGAGTTTGCATCTTGCATTTTAGTTCCTAAGAAATTTAAGTGTCATGTTAGTCTCTGACTTTCATCTCCGTCGGTTTAACGCTCCTAATTTTGTAATATTAATTATTGTTAATTATATAAATCTAAATGTGTATATATATATATATATGTGTGTGTGTGTGTGTGTGTGTGTGTGTGTGTGTGTGTATGCATGACTGGTTGGGCTGAAAATGGGCTAAATGCCTAAGTGCAGGGCGTGATACTGGCTGTTCTTGCTGTAGCGAGAGGGCCTTGGGAGGAAGGACCATAACTGTCACCTTCTCGCTGTAACGAGAGACGTCTCACTGTAGCGAGAAAGCGACAATTTGGGGTGTATTTCTGGGTGCAGTCTCGCTGTAGCGAGATTCTGCAGAAACCAGAGTGTAATTTTGTTTGAGATTTTTGCTATGGCGATAGAGGGCGTCGCTGCAGCGAGAGGTGTCTCGCTGTAGCGAGAGTGTCGCGACCAGGAAAGGATTTAAAAGGAGTTAGGGTTTGGGAAGGGTTATTTCTCCTTCTCCCTTCGAATTCCCTTCGATCCTCTCATTCCCAATCCCTTTTCTACCGATTAAACTATTTCCAAAGGCATTTGCAGGCTTGATTGAAGGTTGAATCCGCGTGAAGAACACTTGGAGGTGAGTTTTAATGGTTAGGGTTTCGTTTCTCATCCCCTTTTCTCTGTTTCTAGGTTTCCTTGGATTCTTATGGAGTTCTTCTATGTGTTTTAGGCCGAAATCTGTGTAGGGAGCACGTCTTAGTTTAGGGATGATCAGCACCAAACTCAGTTAAGGGACCGATAGACTGCTATATGACTTAGATTTTATTTTGAAATTGTTGTAATTGAACTAGTCTCGTAGCAGTTATTTGATATTAATTTGTGACCCTTCACTTATTTCAAAATCTTTTATGAAAATTTGGTTATCCGATTTGCGCAATTATTATTCAATTGAAATTAAATTTAAGGTATTACAATATTGGTATCAGAGCAGTTCATCCAAACCAGACTAGGGTATTGGACTAAAGTGTCCAAGATAAGTGTTGATTATTTTGTCTGCCTAAATTATAATGTATAAATTGATCTAATGTGCTGGAATGTAATTGCTGACTTGTTGTAGCTAGGTTGAATATGTCTGGTATTGGTAAAGGTAGAGGAGCTAGAGGCACCAATGACCTCATGGAACGCATGGCTCAGATTCTAGAAGCCATGGTGCATAATCAAGGTGGAAAGTTGGTTAAGTATCAAGGGTTGTCTGCCTTCACTAGGCATGATCCTCCAAGGTTTGAGGGTGGATTCAATCCCGAAGGAGCCCAAAGATGGGTGGCTGATGTGGAGAAGATCTTCAATGCTATAGGGTGCCGTAAGGAGAACAAGGTTGCTTATGCCACCTATTTGCTGTGTGGGGAGGCTGAGGACTGGTGGAGGTTTGCCAGACAGACCTTGCCACAAGAAGATGGTTATATTCAGTGGGAAATGTTCAAGACCATCTTCTTAGGGAACTACTTTCCTCGGGACCTAAGGAAGCAGAAAGCTAGGGAGTTCCTTGAACTGAAACAAGGAAACATAACTGTAGGAGAGTATGCTGCTAAGTTCCAAGAGTTGATGAAGTACTGGCCTCATTATCAGCATGATGATGGAGAGGAGAATTTGTGTGCTCAGTTTAAGCATGGATTGAGGCCATACATCCGAGCTGCAGTCAGTGTATTTCAACTGACGGACTTGCCCACTCTAGTGAGTAAGAGCAGAATCTTTGAAGCCAACTCAAGGGGGAAGACAGTGGACCCTAGGGGAGTTGGTCCAATAAGGCAAGATAGGAGACCCCCTAGGTTCTCAAGGGGACTGTATTCGGGTTCAAATAGCTCTCAGTCTCGAGGGAGTTCATCTCAAGAGAAGAGCAGTGGGAGTGGTTCAGGATCAAGTTCTTCCAGAGGGTCGCTCAAGTGCTTCAAGTGTGGAGGGCCACACATGGTGAGCGACTGCCCACAGCTAAGGATAACTTGTAGCAATTGTGGGAAGTCAGGGCACGTTGCCAACGAGTGCTGGACCGCCAAGAGGGGAGGCAGTACAAGTACAGCTCAGAGGCCAGAATCAAGATACAGGGCAGAAGCTGAGCATTCCTGGTAGAGTCTTTGCTATGAATGGTAGGGCAGAGGCTTCGCAATATGAGGTAAATGTATAATTAAAGACAGATTATTTGATGTGTTATTTGACTCGGGTGCTTCGCACTCCTTTGTATCTGTGTACTGTGTGAAGAGCCTGAATTTGTATGTGATAGAATTGCCGTGTAATGTTGTGGTGACTACCCCTACGAGTAAGCCGGTTGTGATGTCATGGGTGTGTTTGGGTTGTGCAATGATGATACACGGTAGGGAGTTTGAGGTGGACTTAATTTATTTACCTCTTTCTCAACTGGATGTAATCTTGGAAATGGATTGTCTTGCTGCCAACCATGTGCTGCTGGACTGTAGGGAGAAGACTTTGATCTTCAGTGAGACAATGACAGAGGTTCTAAGGCTTATGAGCCAGGGAGCGTGGAAAAACATGGTGAATGCCAAGGCCTTTATGATAATGTTTTCAATGGAGGCTGAAAGCGTTGTGGAGTCAAAGTATATTCCGGTGGTAAGGGATTTCTTGGAGGTTTTTCCCAAGGATATTTATGGGCTACCGCCTGAGAGGGAGATAGAGTTTGCTATCGACCTCATTCCGGGAGCAAGCCCAATTTCTGTGGTGCCTTATAGGATGTCACTGGTGGAATTGCCAGAGGTTAAGAAGCAAGTAGAAGACCTATTGCAGAAACGGTTTGTGAGACCGAGTGTGTTACCGTGAGGAGCACCAGTGCTCTTGGTTAAAAAGAAAGATGGAAGCATGAGGATGTGTGTAGATTATTGGCAGCTGAACAAGGTAAGAGTCAAGAACAAGTATCCACTTCTGATGATCGATGATTTGATGGACCAATTAAGAGGAGCAACAGTGTTCTCAAAGATTGACTTGAGGTCGGGGTACCATCAAATTCGAGTGAAGGATGCCGATATACCTAAAACAGCGTTCAGGACGCGGTATGATCACTACAAGTACTTGGTGATGCTGTTTGGGGTGATCAATGCGCCTGCGGTGTTCATGGACTATATGAACAGGATCTTCCATGAGTTTTTGGATAAGTTTGTGGTTGTGTTCATTGATGACATCCTATATATTCAAAGACTCAGGAGGAACATGCCGAGCACTTGAGGATTGTCCTGCAAATTCTGAGGGAGAGACAGTTGTATGCAAAAATCTCCAAGTGTGAATTCTGGTTGTCAGAAATTCAGTTTCTGGGGCATGTGGTATCGAAGGAAGGAATCATGGTAGACCTTGCAAAAGTGGAAGCAGTGGCTGAGTGGCTGAGGCCGTCGAATGTGACAAAGGTGCGCAGTTTCCTCGGATTGGTGGGTTATTATAGGAAATTCATTGAGGGGTTTTCTAAGATAGCGTTGCCCTTAACGAAGTTGACTCGCAAGGGAAAGGAATTCAAAGGGACCAAGCGGTGTGAATCTAGTTGTTGGAGCTGAAGATAAGGCTGACTTCGGCGCCGATGTTAGCGCTGCCTAACCCGGAGTGGGAGTTTGATGTGTATTGTGTGATGCATCCGGGCAAGGACTTAGTTGTGTTTTGATGGAAGACGGACGAGTGGTCACCTATGTCTCAAGGCAGTTGCTCCCACATGAAGTCAACTATTTGACTCACGATCTGGAATTGGCCGCGGTGGTTTTCGCTCTTAAGGTATGGAGGCATTACCTATATGGAGCGAGGTTTGAGGTATTCAGTTACCACAAATGCTTGAAATACCTGTTTGACCAGAAGGAGCTGAACATGCGGCAGGGGAGATGGATGGAGTTCTTCAAGGACTACGACTTCACATTGTCTTACCACCCTCGCAAGGCAAATGTGGTAGCCAATGGTTTGAGCCGAAAATCATTGCATGTGGCAGTGATGATGGTGAAAGAGATGGAGTTGATTGAGGAATTTCGGGACATGAATTTGGCTATGGAGGTGAGGTCAGGGAGTTTATATATCAGAGCGACGACGATTCACAACGACTTTTTGGTGTATGTTCGAGATGCTCAGCAGGGAGATGCCTTCCTGCAAGACATGATGAGACAGAAAGGTGAGGGGAAAGACTTAGAGTTCCACTGTGATGAGAATGGAGTGATTAAGTTCCAGAACTGAGTGCGCATTCTTCAAGTAGATGAGCTGAGACAGATGGTGCTTGAGGAAGCACATAAGAGTAGGATGAGTTTTCACCCCGGTGCAACTAAAATGTATCAGAATCTTCAGAAGAGTTTTTGGTGGAATGGAATGAAGAGGGACGTGGCTGAATATGTGGCTAAATGTCTAACTTGCCAGAAGGCGAAGGTAGAGCACCAGCGTCCACCTGGGTTGTTACAGCATCATTGGTGAAGGTAATTTGGAGCTCAAGTGATGAGGGAGATGTCACATGAGAAACAGAGAGTAGAATGAAGGAGTTGTACCCAGGTTGTTTTTGTAATTTGTGAGTGTTTGGTTGAATTTCGGGGACGAAATTCCTTAAAGAAGGAGAGAGTTGTAACACCTTAATTTTGTAATATTAATTATTGTTAATTATATAAATCTAAATGTGTGTATATATATATATGTGTGTGTGTGTGTGTGTGTGTGTGTGTGTGTGTATGCATGACTGGTTGGGCTGAAAATGGGCTAAATGCCTAAGTGCAGGGCGTGATACTGGGCTGTTCTCGCTGCAGCGAGAGGATTCTAGTTGTAGCGAAAGGGCCTTGGGAGGAAGGACCAGAAATGTCACCTTCTTGCTGTAGCAAAAGAGCGACAGTTTGTGATGAATTTCTGGGTGTAGTCTCGCTGTAGCGAGATTCTGTAAAAACCAGAGTGCAATTTCATCTGAGATTTTTGCTGTGGCGACAGAGGGCGTCGCTGCAGCGAGATGTGTCTTGCTGTAGCGAGAGTGTCGCGACCAGGAAAGGATTTAAAGGGAGTTAGGGTTCGAGGAGGGTTATTTCTCCCTCTCCCTTCAAATTCCCTTTGATCATCTCATTCCCAAACTCTTTTATATCGATTAAATTGCCTCCAAAGCCGTTCAAAAACTTGATTGAAGGTTGAATTCGCGTAAAGAACGCTTGGAGGTGAGTTTTAATGGTTAGGGTTTCGTTTCTCATCCCCTTTTCTCTGTTTCTGGGTTTCCTTGGATTCTCATGAAGTTCTTCTATGTGTTTTAGGCCGAAATATATGTAAAGAGCACGTCTGTGGTTGAATCTGAGTGTGGGTCTTCAATCTAATGTAAGGGGAGATTCTACTCTATCTCAATGTATTATAATTCTTGTGTATTTTTTTTATTAATGCAATGTGGCTGAAATAGGAAGTAGAAATGGTGTGTTTGATGGAAATTGGTGTGCATTGTGATGTGTGCTGGAATAGTTAGGCCCTGTGGGAAAAATTATGTGTGATGGAATACCATTGATAGATGAATTAATGAATATTGTGAACAAATGTGGACCCGAGGGTCGTGTAATATGGATGGATATGGGTCATGTGCCGTGTAATATGAATGAATATTGCATGTGTGAATGAAATATATGTGAATGGGGCGTGTTAGCGCCGTTGTAATGTGCTGTGAATGGTTCAGCAATACACTGGGGGTGTGGGGATGAGAACGGTCGAAATACCTGGGGGAAGAGGGAGTAGTGGTGACACCGACTATGGAACGGGTGCACCACAAGCCACACACTCTCTTCCTGACTAGACCTCTAACCATTACCTTTGTTGAGCGACCCGTAACTGACCACGAGGTATCCGTGAGGCAGGGGTAACCGGCGACCATTCATGGTGTAAATCTGTGATCACAGTGCTGCAGTGAATATGACTGGCATGCATATGCATGGGTTTATGAATTATACTTATGGATGTGGAATGCTACTTGTGAATGTACTTGTTTAATGTATTGGAAAAGTACGGGAGGTGAGACCCTATCCTGACTGTGTGTTTTGTGTAGTGTAGAGTACTCACCCTTACATTCATTTTTCAGGTAATGAAGACGATCAACATCAGACTCAGTGAAGGGATGGATGGACTGCTATAGGACTTCAATTTTATTTTGAAATTGTTGTAATTGAACTAGTCCCCTAGTAGTTATTTGATATTAATTTGTAACCCTTCACTTTTTTCGAAATCTTTTATGAAAATTTGGTTATCCGATTTGCAAAATTATTATTTAACTGAAATTAAATTTAAGGTGTTACAGTCGACATGTAAGTCCCTAAACCTAGAGGCCGTTAATAGACAGTAACGGAATGCTGACATGTTATATTAAGTGACACATGTCATTACTTATGTGGCAAAATGATGTTTACGTGTCACGTTAAGTGACACATGTCATTGATTACGTGGTAAAAACAACATTGGATGTGGTATAGTATACATTTTCATTTCATTTTAGTCCTTGAAATTATAACTCGTCAGACATTTTAGTTCTTGAAATTGTCACCGATAGGCATCTTAGTCCCTAAGATTGTCACTGACAGATATTTTAATTCCTAAAATTGTCACCAACAAACATTTTAGTCCCTGAGAGAGAGAGAAAGAGAAGATGGGTGGTAGAAGTTCTGTTGAAAAAGGATCTGGTGGAGGAGATGATAGAGAAAGTTCATGTGGAGCTGCATTTGCAAGATGATTGGTGGCACCGTAAGAAGAGGAAGGAAAGGGAAGGGAAGAGAAGAGTGATTGGAGTTCTTCGACTCGTCTAATGATAGAAAAGTCATGCTGAAACCTTTATCGTTGTCCTAACTCATTGTAAACTGCAGCATCATCAAAACTAACCATTGCTGTTCAAAACCCAACACATCATCTTCAAGTCACACCCATGTAAAAGATTGCGCTCACACCATAATAGCTTCATCACTTACAACTCAAGATTTTGTGCTCAAGTAAAACCCAAATATTTGATATGAATGCATGCATATATACAAAGGAAAACTACGAAGAAGAAGAGTGTGTAATCACATTCACACAAGAAGAAGCTAAAGAAGATGTGAAAGAAAGATATGAAGATGAAAGAAAAATAAAGAAAGCAATGAGTTATAATCTTAAGGACTAAAATGTTTGTCGATGAAATTTTAAGGGTTAAAATGTCCGATGAGTTATAATCTCAAAGATTAAAATGAAATGAAAACATATACTATACCACATACAATATCATTTTTTTCATGTAATTAATGACACGTGTCACTTAAAGTGACACGTCAACATTGTTTTGACATGTAAACAATGACGCGTGTCACTTAACTTGACATGTTAGCATTTCATTACTGTTTATTAACGGCATCTAAGTCTAGGAACTTAAATACCCGTCGGAGATGAAAGTCGAAAACTAGCGTGATATTTTTAATTTTTCAAGGACTAAATGTGAATTATGTTATAAAGATGTTGAGTACCCAATGATAAGGTAACTGAATTATAATACTATGTATTTTATTTTTTAAATTTTAATATTAAAATAAATTAAATTATATATTATTACCTTAATTTATATACATTACAAGTTTGGTCTTGAGATTGATGTTAAAGATTCTACTGATTCAATTATATGTGTCTTATTTGATAAAATTGTTGAACAACTAGCACAAATAAAGTTAAAAGATCTCTTTGAAACATTTGAAATTGTAAGCAAATGTTTTAAGATCTAATTTACTGTAAAATTTAATCAAATGATTGATTATATAAATAAAATATATTAAAATAAATAATTATTTTTATGTGATAATTTTTCTGGGATGATGGTGAAAAGTTGAAGTTGCCTCCACAACTTTTAAATTTTATAGGCACTTCATATATTTTTCAAATAAAAATGAGTACTTACTTTGAAAGTTGTGAAAAATAAAGTTTTACAGCAAATAAAATTTTGAAGTCGAGTAGTGAAGGTAACATAGAAGATTAAATTGAAATTTTATTATTTCCATTTATAATATTTACAATACTATGATGAATAACTTTATTTTTATTATTTAATCTTTACATATTGAGAATGAAGAAAGTTTAGATAATATAAATATGAAAATAAAAGAAAATAATTTGACAATAAGTTCTTTGTGTATATCTCTCACCGCTAGAACACCAAATTTTTTAGATTATATAGTAATTTATATTTGATATTTTATTTTAGATTATAATTTGATGAAGACGAAGCAAATAATACTGAACGAAAAACAACAATAAAAGATTTAAAAGATTAAACAATTTTATTGCATTATTGTATAAATACTTTTAAAATTTTGTAGAATTTAAAAAAGTAGAATATCACTGAACTTTTTCATCTTTATAAAATAATTTTATTATCTTATTATATATATCTATCTTACTTTATTATTATTATGTATGGACTAGTTCTTATCATATTTATTTATATTTTATATGTGACTTATAAATTTTATATTATATCAATATGTGTAATTTTAAATGATATATGAATTAATTTTTATATTTAATAAAATTATTTTCTCTTTTAATTTCTATTTAAATCTTAATTAAAATTTTTAAATATATAAAAATATATTTATCATATTTTTTAATGTAATTATATTTGATATTATTTAATATAATAAAATTTTATTGTTATATATTTTTATATTTAAATTATAAATTTTTTATTTTAAAATAAAATAATTTTAATAAAAATATAAATAAATTTGAATAACACATAAATATATTTACTAATTTATAAATAAATTATTATTAAAATTTCTAATATTTAAAGTCATATATAAATTAATTTTAACTATTAGATTTATTTTTTTTATATATAATTTACTTTAAAAATAACTAAAATATTTATTTAACATTTTTTATCTTTCTGTTATATTAAAAATAATTTTTTGTATTTAAATTATAATTATTTTATAATTAAATTAAATAAAAAATATATAAATATATTTATGCAAATTCGTGCAATGCACGAACATATTTATTAGTATATAATATATTTTTAGCTTTAATATTTAAAGTTAAATTTAAGTATATAAAAATAGTAATTTTTTTATTAAAAAGTTATTATAATAAAATTATATAAATAAAATAATTATTTTAAATTTTTATAAATTATATAATTATTATTATTGTTATTATTGGTATTTATTGTTTCAAGTTAGACCTAAAATTTATAATTAACATTTTTTACACATAAAAATCTGTTTAAAGAAAAATAAAAGTAAAATATTAATTCTTAAAATTTTATTAAAATGGTAAAAGTGAAATCATGAAAATCAGTTTGAAGTATCATTTAATTTTGATTTATATATAATTTTATAATTTTTTTATTTTTATTTTTTTTGCGTTTGAAGAATCCACTTATTCATACACTGAGTAATATCAATCTAAGGCTCTAAGCATTGTAGCTCTATTTGATTATTTTTTTTTTTAATGTGAAACGCAATTGGATGTTTTTTCAACTTACTTCAAAACTCCGATTTCTCTAAAGAAAATATATTTTTACTCCAGCTTAAATTATATTCCAATAACAATGCCACACAATTCAATAGTTAAAATTTAATTATATTTTAAAAATATATTCCATATTAAAATAAATTAAATTTAATAGTTATAAAGTATATAAAATTTGGTATATTTAATCTACATATATAATGCATAAAAAATTATAGTTTAATATTGAATTGATAAATTTAATATTTATAAAAAATACCATATCTTTAATATATATATAATACTATTAATACATAGTTATTATAAATTTTAATACATTCTTAATATATATATATATATTAATACATAGTTATTATAAATTTTAATACATTCTTAATATATATATATATATATATATATATATTAAGAATGTATTAAAATTTATAATAACTATGTATTAATAGTATTTCTAATAATTTATTTATATTCTTTAACTGATATCTGTTTGACATATTTGTTTTGTTGCTTCACGCGAATGCATCACATAAGTAACAGTAAAATGTTCTTTTTGAGCACAAGAGGATTCAGCAAGAAGTTCAAACGTTAAAGATGAAACCACACCTAACAATGTCTAACGGTCTTATAGTAATAGATGCCTTTACTAGGCAATTGAGATTTTCAGGCTAAAGACTTTAGGTCAAGTAGGGTTTGCAATGCTAAATTTATATGTTGAATTCCATGTCTTGGATACAGTCATTAACATCTTAATCCAAGGGGGAAAAATGACGTTACAGAAGAGAGAAAGAGCACAAAATGATGCATGTGGACATGGATGAAACACATTAAGCATATGGCAGTGGACTGCAGTGAATTGAATCATACATCAAATAGCCTAATTCATTGCTAATTGAATTCTCCACGCACACGCATAATGCATTTTTCTTTTCCATTTTTCAATGCTTTTTTTTCTCCTAGAGGAGTCTCTTAAGGAATCATCCTCACATATGGCGTGGATTGAGTATCTTGTGTATAACACCATCAACATAAGGGGTTGCTTCTTTGCATGGTTCTCTTTCCCCACAAATTGCAATGTGTTATGTGGCTTAATGATTTGATGAGTTGTCACCTTGTGGAGGTTACCGTGACTCAGTTGACTGTGTTGCACATGTCTTCGATATGTTTTCTTTCCTCTTTTCGTATTTTCCCCTTTGATAGAAAAAAGAAATTGATAATAAAAATAAAGAAAAATAATTAATTTTAATAAATACATATGCATTTTAAAATAAAATATTAATCATTTCTAACTAACTCCTCCTTCTAAGCGATGATTTTCAAAATATCTTCAATAAAATTGATTAATTCTTCTAGAAAACATTTTAGTATGATTTTTTTTTAAAAGGAGGCTTATAATATTTCTGATCATATTATGTAAAGTCACAAAAAGATTTTAAACAACAAAGTTTCCATAATTTATTCCATTTAATTTTTCTTTCATGCAATTTAAAAACAAAGAACAAATAACCTCATGGGCGATCAAGATTTTTTCCTCTCCTGCAATGGTAAAGGGAAGAACTTATCATTAAATGGGTTTGACGATTCGCATATTATTTTAATTAAAAGTCTATTAGAATTCATTACATTATCCTGTAGCAATATTGCCATATTGACAATGTTAGTATATCAAGTTGACTGTCATTGTTTGACTCTTTTACTTCAAATATTTGTTTACCAATACTTGACATAGAAAATATTGGAATTGATAATGACCAGAACATAATGTAATTAAATGCCTTACTATTTGTTTTTCACTTTGAGAATGTTCATAATTGACACCTACTTGGAAAGTAGGTAAGGTTTGTTGCTTTCTCAAAACTAGGTTTAAGCTTATATAAAACGACTATTCTTTTTCTATACTCATCTTCGAGGTCTATTTCAGTTGCCTAATGCTTAACAAAATTTATGATTTGGTGGGCCATCCCCGAACGTAATTGACTATGATGATGAGATGATTAATTGATTTAAGAGAAAGTAAACTCAAAAGGAATGAATATTCATGATTGAGTAGCTAATCTGTTTAATGATGACAATATATAGATCACTGAACAATCAAGTTTGGACTTCATATTTCCCCTCAGCCATATACATATTCAACACATTTGATTGCATGATAACAAGACAATTAACAAATTGTTGAGTGTCTAAGACTACTGTTCAATTAATGATTTAGGAGGATTTAATTTGCATTAACAAATTGCATGCAACATTCAAATGTATGTATTCCTTTTTTTTTTCATCCTTATTCCTTTTCATTATATAAATATTTTAGATTTGTAATCTACTTGAATAAGATAAACTTGTCATTTTATATGTGTATATCTATATATATAGAGAGAAATATCTTCTCACACCAGTATAAATTTATAAATTCTTACATTCAATTGATCTAAACATTTTATTTATCTTACATCTAACAATTAGTGAAATAATAAATTATAACTCATTAGATATAAGTTAAATGAAAGACTCAGATTATATATATATATATATATATATATATATATATATATATATATTAATGTTATTAATTGCTAGGTATAATTTAATGTCACTGTAAAATCATAAACCGTCATATAACTTTTTTTTATCTGTTCACATGTAAATATATGTCATAACTGATTTTAATCGATTTCAAAGAAAATATATAAACAATGGAAGGGTATAATGGTAACTTAACCAAGAAATGTATTTTATATTACCTTTCTTCATTGAGAAATATCTCTTGGCCTTCTAGTACACTTGTAGGTTAGAACTGATGTAAAGTTGTAAAATTATGTAACCGAAAAAAGGAGAATACACGTAAAACAAGGGGACAAATTGAAAGATAAGAAAAAGCTCTCAGGAGAAAAGGGGTCATCAGTTATTTTGGCATTAAAGCTTGCAAACAACTTATAGAAAAGCAATTATTATAGTTGTCTCCCTCCAGAAGATAATATTCGAAATGATTATGACGAAAAGAAAGCTTAAACATGAATTATTGTAATGACCTCGATCGATAGGCTTTATATACAAGCAAACTACACATGTCTATCAACTTCAACAGAATACCAAAAAGTCGATTAGTACTCTCTTTGTGGATCATCGATTCATTGCTCTTTCTTATAAAAGACTACAACGAAAAATTAATTGGGGTGATGAAACTGCACCGAATATGTCTCATTTATTGAATCTATGTGATTGTTCATATAGTTATATTAATTATCTTTTTAGGTTTAATTTCATCAACAAGATTGTTCGAAAGATCAACCAACTATGTTATCAAAATTAAGAGCTTGTAAGGCTTCCCAAGGTATGTTCTTACTTCAGCTTTTTATTTCTCTATTATCTTCACAACTTGAAAATCCTTGCGACATGAGTTAGGTTAAAGGTAGTGTTTTAAAACCAATATCGTGCTTAATAATTATTTGGGAATCTTGGAAAGATTAATTGATTTTCTACTTGTTTATCAAAGGAAAATGTTATGTACGAATAATTAATTGAAAGACAAGCATAAAATTTCCTTGAATGAAATGGAAGTACATGCTAACATTTTCCTCACCAAAATGTTTTCATTTTCGTATTCAGTACATTCTAAAAACAAATAATGGCAAAATTTTCAAAGGTAAATATATAAATGCAACACAATTTGAGAGGGTAAATGGAAAAGCTTGGTCCTGTTTCTTAAAGAGCGAAAGTAATATTTTTCTCCATGTATTCTTTAATTAAATAATGTAAAAACTATGTCCTCCATTTTCTTAAATTTTGAAGCTCAGAAACTTCTTTCTGACTACTACTCCTCGGCTCTGTGATTGTTGTAAGTTTGCTTTGTTAAACCAAACGACTTTATTCATTTTATTTAGTTTCTTGTATACTGCCTTATTTTCGTGTGTCTTATTAATTACATACTAAGGCTATGTTTGATTTCTCTTTTAAAAAGATTTTTCTATTTTTTTCCTTCTAAATATAGTATAAATTTATATTATATTTAAAAAAACTCATTTAAAAAAAATTAAACATACTCTAAATCTTTCATAAATTAGCTTCTATTTATGTTATTTGAGCTCAATGGCTTATGTGATATTCTAAAATTTTATACGTCCTTTTTCTAAGGTAAATTACACTTTATCTTTATGTAGTTTGAACGTTTTAAAATTTATCTTATACATTTTTTGTTACATCAGTAAACTCTTTTTCTTTTTTCCGTATGATTTAACCTCTTTGTAATACCACTTTTTTGTATCACTATATTCTCATCATAGAAATTTATTGACAAAAAGAAATATAGGAGGTAAATTAAAAAAAAAAAAAACAAAAGGTATCAATCTACAACAGAGTAAAGTATAATTTACTTTCAAATCAAATTTACTTTCAAATCAAATTTCCCATAGAATTATTTAAAATTTGAATGACTTTATCTCCCGAAATAATTAAATTCAGACATGCAGCTGGTTCCCTATCTTTAAAAGACAAGTTTCTTTTTGTGGTACATTCTTGTTGACATTTGATTGATGTATAGATTATATTTCTGCTGTCAGATGTGAAGCAACCTAGAGATGCTCAAAAAAGCATAAACTTCCATGAGGAGTACCAGAAGGCTTTAAGGACAAAATCCTATGCTGATTTTTTCAACAAGGCTCAATTACTTGCAAGCCAGCCTTCCATTTATTCCAAACAAAATAAATTTTCAGAAATCTTCCTTGAACCAGATCAAGAAACCATACATTCTATTATTAATACAACAATCCTTTCAAAGACACCAGAACTAAAGAATCTCATGCTCAGCTACTTTGACATCAGCGCTGAGGCTTCATTCATTTGCACCCATATTCTCAAAAGCATCAACCAAGTTCAATGTAATTACCAATTCATTCAAAGAGCACTAGACATTATGGATGAAAATAATGACTCTCATGATAAACTCAAACAAATTGGTTTTGAGCTTAACTCATTCATTGTCTCAAATAACCCATTTTCCAATCTTAGCAATCTTGGTTTCAAGCTCATAAGTGATAATAAGTACCCATTAGTTTTGCACCATTTAAAATCAATGAGAAAAAGGGTAGGAAGGAAAATTAAGATAATGAAGTATTTGAAGAAGGCATCAAGAATTTGTGTTGTACTAGCATGTGGCTTAGTGGTTACCACAGCCACAGTTACAACAGCACATACTTCAGTAGCTTTAATCATGGGTCCAGCATTTCTCAGCATTCCATGCGTGAGTATTAAGAGGAAGCTTCCAAGTTCAAGGTTTTCAAGAAGTAAGTTTCTCACTAAACTTTGTGATCAGCTTGACATGGCAGCCAAGGGAACTTACATATTGAATAGAGACTTTGAAACAATGAGTAGGCTAGTAGCTCGGCTTCATGATGACATTGAACATAACAGGGCAATGGTGCAATTCTGTTTGGATAGGAAAGTTGATAAATGCTTTTTGCAAATAGTGAAGGAGCTTCAGAAAAGTGCTGCTGAGTTTAGGAAACAAGTGGAAGAACTTGAAGAACATTTGTACTTGTGCCTTGTGACAATTAACCGAGCAAGAAGTTTGGTTATTAAGGAAATGACAGAAACATGTACAGAAGGCTTCGGACAGTAGACTTGAAAATATACTTGTGAAGCTTGTACAGTGTTATTAAGAATTGTTTTTTCTTGTATCTTATCATTATATTAGTGTTTTTTCTTAAGTGGCTGGGAGGATTTGTGTTTACATTTCAATATGGGTTAATCTATTTGACAATGACATGTAATTTATGATAACAAAGCTTTTTTAAGGTGTAACTCGTATAAAAATTTGTTTTATTTAAATGAAATCTTAACTTTATATATATATATATATATATATATATAAAGGGTTAAGACATTATTGTTTCTTCAATTAAACCTACCTAACTTAACTGTTGTTTGGATCTCAAAATATTGTGTTTTATATAAACACTTCAAAATTTAGTTTAATGTAATTATGCAAAGTTTCTCTATAAAAAAATTGGAAAAAAAAAAAATACTATTCTTCATTCGACTTCTATCAATTCAGTCCAAGTTCCACTTTAGTCCGGCTAAGAGTCATATATTTGAATTTTTTTCTTCGAAAAACTAAAACAATCTGATATTATAATTATAAATTTCACATAATGTTAATTTTGAATTCTAAAATTCTAAAATCCAACTCAATGTCATGATTGATGAGGACACACAAAGAGGGTTGGAAGAGATAATGACCGTTTGTTAAATTTTTAAAGAAGTTTTTATAGGAAAAAAATAATATAAAAAATAAATAAATTTTATTTTATAAAGTAGAATCTTTATTTTTAAGAAGTTCTATCATTTAATTTTTTTTAAAAGATGTCATTTCTAACTTATAAAAAAAATTTGTTCATTTCAATACCCATTTTTTCTTCTATATAATTTTTTTTTATCTAAACTGGACTAACACCATCTGTTTGACATATACACTTTTAATGGTATTTTATAAAGTATACATTTTTTAATTAATTATTGAATCATATGATCCTATTTTAGTAATTTTGTATAATATATTTTAGATCATTTAAACAATAATAAATATATAATTTAATAATATAAATCTATTTATATTTTAAATATTACACTTTAACGTATAGTAATAGGATAAAATATCAATTAGTTTTAAATTGTATATACTTCTATATATTAATTTATTTGATAAGAATTTCAATAAGATTATTGCAATGATTATTCTTTTTTGTAGTTAATAAATCATCAGTGTATCACCTTATATTAAAGAAGAGGATAATTTTTTTATTTAGCATATAATCTTTAATTTTATTCGCTTTTCTTTATTTTTTTTTTAAGATTGGTGAAATAGAGTTGAAAATGAGTTCTTGAGTAAAAACGAGCTTAATTTGAAGAAATCTAGCATTATAAAAATTTATAAATATCCGAGCAATGAAACAACAGTGAAGGCATGTGTAAATATATTTCAGCAACTACATTCATGCTTATGTGCACAATCGCGCTAAATTTATAGCATGCCCATGCAAGTCAGAGGACACTTAAGTGTTTATATATGTGATTTAGGAGCTTTAATTAAGATAACTCTTTATTTATCGTCAATTGGGTATGAAAGAATCAAGCCTACTCTAGCTATCTGTCTTAAGGGACCATTGTTTGCGCTAAAAGCATGTTAGAAGACGTGCAAGTAAAAGTAGATAGATTTCTATTTTCAGTTGACTTCTACGGAGTAGATGCTAGAAAGAACAAAAGTATATATCTCAATCATTTTGTGACATCCTTTCCTGACTACTACAAGCACTTTTCATTGATGTGAACAAGCGCACACTTATTCTGTAAATGCAAGATGAAGTGGTAACCTTCTTTGCCTCTAACGTAACAAAACACCCCTGGTGCTCATAAGCCAGGCAAGGAAGGTGCAACTTTAAAGACCAATACATCATCATACACTCAAAATTCCTATGGAGGCAAGAGAATAACATTCAAGCTTCCACACAGGTTGATTCAAATGAAGCGACAAAAATCCTCCTAATCTGAATTTGGTTAAGCTATGACACGACCTTTTGGCTCGCAATGTTAAGTCAGAGCTTTGCATGAGGCAACCAAGTTCCTTTGGTAGTAATTCTAGATTTTCAATTTTCATATTTGCATGGTTGTGCTCCCTGTCAACATGGTCGCGTACTTCTAATCATAATTAAAATGTTTAGGATAAAGTTTGAAAAAGAATGATAAAAGAGTTTTATTTTTCAAAAACTACCACTAAATCAAACGATAGCTAGACTTAAATCCTAAAATCTTCACATACAAAAGGGAGTATTTAGCATCCAGAGTTGTGCTAAAGAAGGAAAAACACTAAATTGGAATCTAGGTGATACATATCAACCCTCTATAGCGGTAGGTGAAGATTTCAGATGCATTCATATCCATAGGTAGATGATAGTATTCCTCTCAGGGTCGAAGCAACATTCATCCTTGTCAATTGCAGCGAAGATGGTGTATGTCAGGTGTGAAAAGTCTACCCATGTATTCATCTCAATCGGATATATGTGATGTAACCAATACAAAGTCGGAGTCAAATGAGGAACAAACTAATATGTGAATAACTGTTAGATATTTTTCTAATACCCTACGTATATTATATTTATAACGTTTCAGGCCTTCTAAAATATATTATAAGAATATTTATTAGAATTTATAAATACTTATATGAATTTTATTTCTTATAAATATCATAAGTCTACTTATTTTTACTTTTAATAATTAATAGACCAAATTTATAAATAAAATAATATTAATTGTCACAACTCTTCATAAAAGGTATAAGATTTAAAAGGTATAATTATTCATAAAAGTGTATTTGACTATTATAATTAAAGTTCATAGTTTCCAAGTCAGATATACACAATTTTTTCTTCTTCTAATAATCCATTGTTAGTAAAGATTAAAAGCAATTATGTATAAAGGCTTGAAAAAAAATAATTCTTGACTATAACACCTTTTTCTTAATTTATATATTACATTGTCTGATAAGAGTTTACGACTTGTCCTATCTAATGTTTGACTTATTTAAATAATTAGTTTAATTTAATTTTTTTAAAAATTTAATTAATTAAATAGGTCAGATTTAAATTTAAATTTTTTTATTAAATATAATAAAATAAATTATTTAAAATTTATAATAATATTAAATTATAATATATTTTTTTTAAAATAATAAATATAACAAATATGTATATGTAATTTTATTATAAATATAAAAATGTTGAATCATATTTGTTATAACTTTCTCAAATTCAAGTCTTATTACTTTTTTAAAAATATGCTAATAGTTTGATAATTTATTTTTAAATAGATTTAATTATTTATTAAAAATGTTAATATAAAATACGTTATTAAAAAGATTAACAGA
Organism: Abrus precatorius; assembly: GCF_003935025.1. Taxonomy (NCBI): domain Eukaryota; kingdom Viridiplantae; phylum Streptophyta; class Magnoliopsida; order Fabales; family Fabaceae; genus Abrus; species Abrus precatorius. The sequence continues at coordinate 18,396,442 of NW_020874395.1, read as the reverse complement.
TTAAATCAAATTCTTAAAAAAGATTTAATTAGATTTAACAAAAATTTATGATAAATTATGTTAAACTCATACTTCAAAACGATTAAAGTTCTTGAGACTATTCTTTGAAAAGGTTTTTAGAGTTGTTATAGGGTGGTTTTCACATGTTTTGGACCACACATGGTCCATAATCATGTTGTAACTTGGTAATTGGCTTATTATTTTAATATTTATTAGACAATTTTAATTTTTTATAAAGTAAATTTAGCAGTGTATGTAAGTTGGACTACGGGTGGTCCATGTTTTCACGGGACCACTGTATGAAAAATCCAATTTCTATGGGGCGGCAATGGAAGGAAAAAAGTGGACTAGTATAATTTTGACAAATATATTAGTAAATAGGAACTTGCATAATTTTTTTAAAATAAAATAAAATTATACGAACCGATAGATCCATTAAGCTACATAATATTAAATTTTTATATTTTTATGTTTGATATAGAGGAATTAGTTATTTGATTTATTTAAAATATTTAAGAAACAAGACTATTAGTATAAATTATTTTGAAAATTTAACATATGCTTGGATTTTCAACTGAGTTATAAATCCTGTACCTGATTTTACATCTTGTGTGCCGTATTTATTGCTTTCGCAACTCATGTACAATACTCAATTATGGTGGTTTAACCGTGTATGATAAGCATTAGTTACGTGTAATGTAACAATTTTAACGGAATAAATCATAACTTGGTGACCATGTTAACTGCTACCTGGAGCAACAGTAAAAGTAAGATAGTAGACATCAATAATAAAAATTGGCAACTTATATGATATAAATTTATATTATATATTTAAAAAATTATTAACTTTTAGCTTTCAGAGTTCACTTTAAGCACTTATAAATAGTATTTTATTGAAAAATAGTATAACATTAATTCACATTATCATATTCTCAAGATATAGTAGTTTAAATTTGAGCTTAACTTTAAGTTTCAGCTTACTTGTTTAACTAAAAAGATAAATTTAGCCTACCATTTAAAAGTTTAGTTCAAATAATTCACAAGTATCTCAATTTATTAAAAAATTCAAAATTATTAAAAATAATATTCTTTACCTTAATTGGAATTTTTAGGATAAGATTATGGTGATAAAAATAAAAATAAAATAAATATGAAAAACATTTCTTCAATTAAATTATTAGTGTTATTTATAATGTCCTATATTAAAATATATTATCATGCTAATATTTTTTAATAATGATATATGCATGCTAAATAATAAATTATTTCAAAATTTTGCAAAAAAAAAAAAAAGAAATGGCTAAAAATTAAACGTCTAAATTTTTAAGAAAATTTTCATGCATATCATGAATAACAAATGTGAATTAATAATATTAAAAAACTGAAAATATCAATATCTTTAATTCTTCAATTAAATCATTTTATATATTAAACTATCAAAGAATATACTAAATTAATAATTTTGATTCTCTATTTTTTTCTAACTTGGTCTTTAATTTTATTTTGGTTCTTTAAAATTATCTTTTATTTTAGTTTTTTTTCTAATTTTTTTTATTTAGTTCTATATCTTCATTTGGAAGGATTAAACTAAATAAATAAATAAATAAATTAGAGAACTAATATAAAATAAACACTACTACATAATACATATTTTACGTAGGTTGAATATAGACTTTTAGATAAGTTGTCAAACCAATAGATTTTGAAAACTCTTTACGGTGATTGTAATTGACAACTAATTTAAAAATATTTTGTTGGATTTAATTAAATATTTGATCTCAACAAAAATTTATATAATTTAGATTTAATTTTTATAAAATATTTTATTAAAAAATATTTTTTACTTTTTTAGGAACTATTAGTTTTAGTTTTTTTAACTAAAATAATTAAATAAAAAACTAATACTTGACAATATATCAATAGACTATGTTATTTTAATAAAAAAAATATAAAAATTAAACATAAATTTTACAAACTTTACAAAGATCAAGCACTTAATTAAATTTTTTTTTTAAATTAGTTACTCAAGGGAATCAATGTGATAAGTTTTACTTTTAACGCTGATTGTTGCTCAAATCAATCAAGTAAGTGTATTTTTTCTTTTTTGTTAACATTAGTTAATGAGCAAGGGTGATACAAAAAGTTTTGTACATAAGTTAATGTAAGGACTTGTTTAAAAAGTCAAATCGATTTTTATATACATCACTGTGTAACTTCAATAGATTCAACAAACCAAACAACCAATAAAAGCATAATAGAAACAATTCAATTAGTTTCGTTCTACAAAATCATGGCAATTTTAAATTTAAACTTATAACATATAAATGTACTAAAAATACAAAACTATGATAGAGCTTTACAAAATAACCTAAAAATAATTTAACCATAAAAGATAATGTAAACAAAAATATAAGTTAGTAACTTCAAGAAAATAAATTGTCCAAAGTATTTTAATATCAACAGGTTTTTCTTTCTTGAATGAATTTTAATATTTGAATATCTAAATATTTTTTAAAAAATAACTCATTAACTAAAATAAATTTCAAGTATTAGAAAGATTCAATTGTTTCTTTTCATAAATAAACTATATCTATATTTATGGAGATGCACTGAGAATATGCCTCCTGACTTAATATACTTTATACTTTTAGTTGTTTTTTTTGTAGTATAAACAAGTAAAAAAAATTTTAACATAATAAATAATTATAATCTAATTATTATTATGATATTTTAGATATCGTTACCAATTGAGGAATCTCAAAACTCAATAATCAGTTGAATTAAGTTTTAAAGATTTTGATAAGCTTTGTACTATTATTTTTCTTAAAACAATGATATATTTTTGAAAGGATTAATCTTTCTAAAATTGTATCCTTATTAAATGATATTGTGAACATTTTAATCAGAACTTCTTCATCTTTTGTAGTTGTAAGGCTCATGCATGGTATAACGTTTCTTCATTGTTTCTTTATCAATTCTATTTTGGAGGTATGTGAATAAATGTCATTTTCTTATTTTGATTTCATTTTTAAACTCGTTAAATTTTTCTTCTTATAAGCTCACATTGCATTTGAAGAGTTTTTTTTCTTTTTTTTACTATAATGTAAAAAACTTTTAATATTTAGCTCAAGTCCTTAACTTGAATCTATCAAAAGGAGAGTAAGAGATTTTCTATGGTCTAGGAGGCTACTCTTGAGTTGACACATTTTTAACATCATGTGAACTTCACCTAACTTTTGGTTGTTGTCTCTTTTTTTGGGGATGGATTTTTTTGTAATTATTTTTGCAAAATCACACTAATGAAATTAAGTATGATGCATTAAAAAAAATGACAGTATGCAAAATTCACTTAAGCAAATTTGTTTAACTTAAACAAATTTTATAAAAATTAAAAAAATGTGCATTCATAACCAAACTAGTATGACAAACATAGGAAGCAATGACATTACAATGACGTTCTAAATATTTCTAACTTCTACAATCAACCCTGAACCATTTAAAATCAAATTCTAACCTATTTCAACAATAGTTTTCCTCAACTCCACAACCAGAACCTCCAAAAAACTATCATTTTGCATTGAAAAGAGAACATATAGAAGAAAGGAATGAAAGAGATGAATGGTTTGACTTTGAGAATGAGAGTAAAAAAGGAAAATAATATGGTGATTGATAAGTTCGTAATTAGGCCTTCTTCTACGACTCATATATTTATATTTAACCTTTATTTTAATTAGATTTTACATTGATTTATATGTTAAATGTACAGTTTAGTATAAGAGGACACAAGTGGATTTTGGGTGCATTTTGGACACAAATTGATGAAAGATCAGAGCTTTGCAACAGTCAGCATGTCGAGACCCTTTCAACAAGGCCTTACACGGTTGTGTTCATTCGCAATAAGCCCAATTATAAAGACCTTTTAGGGTTTTCAAACCCTATAAAAGATATATTTCAGACATCTTGTTGGACACACTGTTTTACATCTTATCTTTCACTCTTCGATACATCTTTCATTTTGTCTTTCTTACATGGGATCATTGGCATACTTGGTAGGCTAGGAGCTTTGAGCGACTATACTTAAAGACCAAAAAATCATCTTTTTCTAGTTTGCTTTTCTCTATGACTTTGTTTATGACTATTTTATTTTTTTCTTTAGCATGAGTAACTAAGTCTCTATAGCTAGGACTATGAGAACTATTGTTCATGATTTTATGAGATTTTGAAGTTTGAATTTATATTTAGTTTTCGTTTGTGATTAGCTTTTATCCTATTGCGCATAATTATAATCTTAATTAATTATATCATCAGGCGATCGTACCTCGAATAGTTAATAAATATATAGGAAAAAGTGAGACAAAAAATTAGGTGGACCAAACCAATATTTCTCTTCCAATCATTATTAAATTAACAAGTTCATAAGTGTTTTATGCTTTCTTTAATTGATGTCTTGCATGATCATTGAGGATATTAATTTAGAGAAAAAAATATTAATATTACATGATCATTGAGTATTAATAGTATTTGCATGAATGATTGGTAATCACAAGGAAATATAATTTAGAGTTAAACAGAAAATTAACCTATATGCTCAAGGTTCCTCCCCTATAAGTTCAACCAAGACGTGTGTTATGTTATTTGCTTTTATTCATAATTAATTTTATAATTAAATTATAGTTCTTACTTAATTTCACATCTTTTAAGCTCAAACAATTAAATTAAGAAATTCTTAGTAATTTAAAATCAATCTTTGTGAGACGATATCTCGATAACTTATTTTAGAAACTTTTATTACTTCTCGACGGGTATACTTGCCCTCGAATAGTAATTTTCAATTTAGGCAATTTTTAAGAGTAACAACTTAGTTTTGGTATTTTCTCTTCTTTATTGTTGGCCTAAGTTGATACTTTCCCTTAAGTGAAATTTCCTCACTTAAGCGAATAATGGATTATTTAAGTGAATATTAAGTCACATAAATGATAGTGGAGCTAAAAGGTCACACAAAATCGCTTAGTATAGGTATAATCATTAAGCCACATTATTTGCTTAAGTGAAAAATGGTCACTTAAGTGATATAAGTCCTCTCATCTAATGAAAAGTGATTAAGCAAACAAATGTCACTTAAGATATTATGACTCGCCTAAGCGAGAATTGGTTACTTAAACAATTTTATCAATAATTTGGCATGCAAACTTCAATGGTGTGACGTATGCTTCAAGAAATATTTGCCCAAACCTCTTTCTCTATGAGAAAACACTTCAATGGTACAAGTTAGAGTTAGAGGGAAGAGAACACCATCTTAAAACATAATCTTGGAGGTCTAGCGCCATACAAAAGCAAAACTTGGTTTTTGTTTCTCCATTTGTCAAACAACTACATGATGTTTGGTCCAGTAGTATTACCTTTAGAAAAAATCTCCCTATTTCTTAAGTTTATAACGAATTGTGGAATATTAAATAAACTTTGAAAAATTCTTTTCTTTATTTTGTTAGAAAATATAACGTCTACAACTATGAAATGAAAGTTAAGAGTTAAGTTAGAGTTGGAAGTGTAGATGAAGCATGTGTATTTTGAATTAAATATGGTAGGTAGACATGTTTTAGAGTTAAAAAGTAATACTTCAATAAGTGAAAGGAAGAATATGCTTTCACTTTATGTATATATGTTTGTTGTAAAGAGAGCCTTCGAAGGAGGATAAAAGATATTCTCAAATTACCAAGCATAGACCTGATTTTAGAATTGATTGTTATGCAAGAATTAGAGTATTTTTGAAAAACAATAAAAAAGTTTGTCATATACAAATTTGTAGAAGAACATAATTATCTATTACAACTTTAGGACATAACTCGCATGTTTGCTATGCATAGTAAGATAACCAAGGTCAAAGCTTATAAGATTGATATAACTAAGAATTCTGGATTGCAATAAAAGTTATCATTTCAATTTATCACCACACTTACAAGTCATAAAGCTAATGTCAAATACACTAGGTAGGATGCAAAAAATTACCTCAAGGTAAGAAGACAAAGTATGATTTAAGGAGAAATTGATTATTTAATGCAAAATTTTTAATGATAATTATTAGACAATTCATCATTCTTTCATGCATTCTAGATGGATATGAATGAACAAATAACAAATATATTTTAGGCTTACACAAAAAATGTATTAAATTACACATATTTTGGTGAATTAGTTTCTTTTGACACTATATATTGTATCAATTGTGCAAATATGCATCTTGCATTTTCTTAGATTTTAACCATTATAGGTGTTGTGATTATTGGTGTATGATAAAACAATAAAATCTTTTGAGTAATTTTTTGCCAAGATCAAACAATGGTTAAGGTCCTTATTGAAGACATGCCTAAGACATGTCATGTTTTGTGTACATGATACTTAATACAAAATAGAATAAAACACCTCACTAACTTGATACATTAATTGACTTTGAGGAAGTTTGGACAAACATGATTGAGGAATACAATGTTTATAACAATAATTAGATCGAATCAATATATGTCATAAAGAAAAAATGGACATCATGTTACATGAATGAAGTGTTCACACTTGTAATGCAAAGTACTCAATCAAGTAAAAGTTTAAATTCTAACTTCAAAGCTTGTATGAAGCCTGATATTGACATAAATAAATTCTTTGCATACTTTGAACGTGTTGTGAAAGACAAGTGTGACGATGAATTAATTTGTTAGTATGAGCCCTACCATAAGCTATTAATATTAAGATATGAAATGTCTCTCATACTGGTACAAATAGGTAAGCTTTATACACATATTATATTTAACCTATTCCAACAAAAATTTTGATTCATTCATAGCCTAATACATATAAGAAAGGATTGAATTCTCCTTTTGTTTGAATGTGTCATTACTATAGTCAACCACAAGAGATCATAGAGAGTATTAGTTAATCATGTAACATCTATATGTTACAATTGTACAAAAATTTGAAACATTTGGCACTTTATTTTCATACATTAAAGAGTTTTGAAGTAAATGATGTCAAGGTTGTGCTTGAAAACTACATCATTAAGAGATGACAAGAGAATGTCATTCTGACATTATACATAATGTCAAAAGAATAGAGATTGAGGGGATCCTAAACTGGTTACCACATAACAATATTGACAATTAGCTTTTAAAATGATAAGACTTTCATCTGATGTATCTATTTCTAAATAATACTCTCACTTAGTATGTAAAAGTGTATATGTTGTTTGTCGTCAAATCACACACATTTGGTTACAAGCACAAAATATTGAGATTCATAATGATGATGCTGCTATATTGGTCATCAATGATAGTATACAAACAAAAAGTTTCAAGCAATAACCAAACATAAAGAGAAATAGGTATAAACAATTCAAAATTTAGATTGAGCTACAAGAAAAAGGAAAAAAAAAATGCTTCAATTGATCACAAAATCAACATTCTTAGTTACATATGTTAATGCATATATCATAAAGAAGTCAACTTCTACATCCTTATTGTAACCATGTGTTATTTATTTTGTCAATATTTTAGGAATATCAACCTACCCCTTTTGAACACTATGAGGTATATTATTCGTCCATCTGATGATCCTCTCACTTCTAACAATCAATTCAATTTATTACATTTTTTATGGTAAGATCATTTAACTTAAAAATACAAAGTTATATTTTCTTACTTCATTATATAATTTTTGGTATTTTATCTTTCTTTTGTTTGCAGAACCCCTTGATGATACAACTTGGTCAATTCTTGATCAACCATAATTTTATTTTGTACTTTATTTATTTTGTTCATGTTAGCTATATTTCTGTAGTTATGTCAATATTATAAATGTATATTCTAAAATGGGGAAAGATTTTCTCGTACAAGTGTAAGTCTAAAAACTCTTACACTCTACTTAAGTCTTTCATTTAACTTACATTTAACGGTTAGTGAAGTAATAAATTATAATTCGTTAGATGTAAATTAAATGATAGGCTCAGATCGAGTGTAAGAGTTTTTAAACTTACACTAAGTAAAAAGATCTAAATTATTTGATGTAATTTATGTGATAAATTTTCTTTACATGTTTGTTGCAATTGAATTCTTGATTTTGCAAGTCGGGAACCATTTTTTGCATTTTTCGCTTAAGCAAAACATTTTGCTTAAGCTAGTTAGTCTTTGCTTAAGCAAAAGATGAGGTCCTTATAACATTACTCTTTATCCAATGTTCTCTTAAGCCAACAAAGATTCACTGAAGCAAATCATGTTTCGCTTAAATAATTTCAGTTTTACTTAAGCAAGTTGAATTGTCTGAGAGGGTTGCTCTTTGTTCAATTTCACTTAATAAATTTAAATTTCGCTTAAGCGAATTTGTTTTCACTTAAGTGAACTATTCTTTCTTAAACTAATATTATTGTCCCACAAATTATAGTCTCTGATGAATTTTCACTTAAGCAGTTTTGCACTCATTTAAGCAAATTTGCTAGTTTCATGGTTTAGTCTCTTATAAATTTGTTTAAACTAATTCTAACAATCTCTCACTTAAGTTAAAATTTCAAAATTTACTTAAATGAGCCTAAAATCGCTTAAATAAAAAAAGAATTAAAAGTTCAATTTTTGCACAAACTAAAAAAAATTTAAATACTTTGTTAAAGAGGTTTAATTTTTTTCTTCTTATTATTAATAGTGACATAAAAATCTCTAACATCTCATGAAGGGTTATTCAATTGAAGCTAATTATGTTAGCTTCATACTAGATTTGTATCACTCTATAAATACTTTGATTTATCACTTTATAAAATAAGTTTTTCATTGACATTGTCTTATCCAACTATTTCAATTTTTCCCATTTTTTTAGCCTCATTTTAAACTTCTTTATCTTATGTATGCTAAGGTTAAAAAATTCTGGTCAGTTGCTGAGGATGGATCAATTATTGACTCTCAAATGTCAATACAATCACACTTTTATATTTAATTTAAATTATAAAATCTATAAATTCTTTACTAATAAACCATACTTAAATATTACTCTTTTATATTAATTTTAATTTAATCTTACTTTTTGCATTACTATTTTTTTTTCAACATTATCCGTCTTATTATTTAAAATCTTATTTGAGTAAATTTCTCACTAAGCACTTATAAAATGAAAAAGAATTAAGTAATAAAATAAAATAAATTTCTTTTATAAATTAAACTTAACTTTTACTTATCTAATTTTTTTTAGAAATTTTCTTATTTAATTTATTTTTAATTTGAAGATATAAGTTATTTTCAACTTATAAAAAAAGTTTTATTTATTTTTATACTAATTTTTTTTTATATAAAAAGTTCTCTAAAATTTTATCCAAACTAAACCAAATTCTTTCTATCACAACCAAAAGAAAATAATTTTATATAAACATATGTTTTTATCATGGATTGTAATGGAAAAACACATTTATAGAGATATTAAATATTGATATAATATTTTCTCCTTTTACTCAATAAAATACAATGTCTTAATTCACATTTGAAACATGATCTTAATTTTAAAAAAAATTAATATTTTAATTACCTTTAATTAAACTTGCTCTTACTTGTAAAAGTAGAACAATAAAAAAAAATAATATGTAGTTTATGGATCTAGATTTCTTCTAGTTTGTGCAAAAATTAAACGTCCAATTATATTTTTATTTAAGTAAAATTGATTTACTTAAGCTAATTTTAAAGAAAAATTAATAACACAAAAAATATACAAAATTTACTTAAATCACCATTTATATAATCAACATTTTCCATGGATAGAAATGAATTAAAGTACATGAAACTAGAACTCAAAGAAGAGGGTTAGAGGATTTTGGAAAAAAAAGGACTCTAGGAAGAAAAAAGTGTGAAAATGGGAAGCTAGAGGGAGGAAGGGTTAAGGTAAATGGAAAAGTAAAAGAAGAAGATAGAATAACTTTGTAAAAGTAAGTTAGGAGAGAGAAAAAAAGAGTTTAGTGTTTAGAAAGTTTGACGAGTTAAAGAGAAAGAGAAAGAGAAAGAGAAAGAGAAAGAATTAGATTTAAAAAAAATATATTTGATTAAAAATTTTATATGATTATAAATTTAATTTTAAAATATAAATTTTTAAAAACATAAATTATTTTATTTTTAACTCATTTTAATTCAAATATTTTTAAAAATTACAATTATTTAAATTAAATTTGTAAAGACTTATTCAAACTCATATAAAATTATATTAATTATCTTTTAAATATCATTGTGAACTTATTTCTTATAAATAATATTTTATGAAATATAGGCTTAATGTTATTAAGTATTTTTAAGGTACAGATTAGAAAATAAAAAATTTTAAATACAACAAAATATTATTTTATTTTATGACTAGTTTAATAGCACATGAAATATATAAATATTTTATTTTAAAAAAAAAATAATTTAATAATTAAAAAATAAAATTTATAACATAAATCATTAAAGTGTACTAATTTAATAATATGTGCAATACACAAATATTATAAGATATAAAATATATTATAAAATAAAGATTAATAGATGGATTGTTCATAAAGAAGTGTCACGGTAATAAAATCATTAATATATCTATTCATAGATTTAAATAATAAATATATCAATTCTAATACCTAATTAGTAAAAAATTAAGTATGTAGTTTCAAAATATAGCAATTTGTAATAAGAAAATATAATTTGAAAAATGAGTTTTTAATAATATTTTTAATGCACAAATTTTAAAATTAAAACCTTTTAAGTATATGCTACCTAAATTAAATTTTTTAATAAATGCATTTATTGTTCACATTGCATAGTTAATGACAAATAAAAACTTAATTTTTTATTTTAATTTATTTGATTTTTTCACTACATTTTTACTTCTTACACAACCCTAAAGTAGTTTAGATTTAAAAGTAATTTTTAAATTATAAAGGAATCACTTAATTTTATTCTATTGTTTAATTTATACAACAAATAATAAAAACACCTTTCTATTATTTTTACTATTTTAAAAAATAAAAATAATGTAAAATAAAAAAGATTATTTATGAAACTAAACATGCATTTTACTGTTCCAATATTTTCTAATAATTTTCAAAATTTGGCCTCCTTTTTTTAGGGAATTTTCTTTTCCTATATAAAAAATGTCACGTTCAATTCATTAAAGTGACAACTCGTACTCGGTTTCCATGGGATATCGTACTCCACCCTCGTTGGTATGTGTCAGACACTGAACGAACCAACTTCCTTGTCCCAATCAACACCAACCTCCAACTCAAACCCATAAAAAAAAAATACTTTTAATTTTTTTTTCATGTTATTTTCTAATTTTCTATTGGAGTAAAAGCTGTGGCAATGGCATGGTTGGCATGAAGGGCGAAAGAGGTGATAGAGGTTCTATGGTGTTTCACTTTCCTCTTCACAATTCAGTGTTGCCATTCTCTTTTCTTTTCTGGTGTGAAGCTTTTGTTTTGGGTTTTTTATGCTAGGTTGGAAATTGGAGCTTGTTCTTGTCCTCACAGTGAACCGTAGCTTGAGCTGGGTCAAGGTTAAAATTTCAAAAAGGTTTGAACTTTGTGCTTACCAAACGTTCTTTGTGTTTGAATGACTAGTGGGTTGTGCTACTGGTCAAGTTTACTTCTCACAAAAGCTTTTTTTAATTAGTAAGTGATGTTTTGGTCTTTTTGAGGCCCACTTATCATGTGTTTATGAAAAGTTAGCAAGGAAAAACTAGTTCAAGTGCTTCTGAGCTTGTATTTTGCAGGGTTTCATTGCTAACTTTTGTTTTTTAATTACTGTTTTCTCTCATTTATAGCTATATGGTGAATTTGGGGCTTAAGAGTGTACTGCTGATTTTGTTTGCGGGGTTTGTTTGTTGTTTTTGAATTTTGCCAAATTAAAGAGTTACTGAGAATTTGAAAATACAGATTCTGGGATTGAATATATGTTATCCAAACGCTAAAGAATCAGTAGAAGGTTTTGATTGGAAACAAAGGAAGATCTCAGTCAAATGGAAGATGATGAGTTGGTGACAACTGGGAGCAAATCTGAAGATGAAAAGCTTGATTCATCTTCTTCTGAGGCAGAGGATTTGCAGGAAAGTTTGGAGCTGAAATCATCGGAAGTTAGTTCTTTGCCGCCAATAGGTTAGTGAAGTTAGCTATAAGTTAATTTTTTTTTTTAATCCTCTTTTGCAGTTGATGACTGTGAAATTGGCATTGGAGTGTTGTCAAGTGGGTTAGCAAAGGTGGTGTTAGTCGGTGTTAGAATTTTAGGTTGTTCTGCTGAACTAACTTTTGCTACTTATGCTTGACAAGTCTCTCTCTCTCTGTCTACAAAAAATAAATATTTTTTCTGGCTTTGTACATGAAAGAAATGTCACTTTCACATTTTGACTTTTCTTTGATCCCCAGATTTTATTGCTCTAGGATACTATGAAAGAGTAATAGTTCTTTTAGCAGTAAAACTTTAATGTATGTCATGGCATAGATCATTGTAGTTGTAAGCTGCTGTAGTGTTTTTTTTTACTGGATTGGTATCTAAAATTTAATTCCAGTCAGTGGGGAAATAAGAATGGAGAAAATGAAAGTTTTTGTGTCAATTGCAAAAAGGAAAAAGACTTGCATTTTCGCATATTGGCCTGCTTAATGTGCAAATTTGTAGAGACTACCCTGGTATTAGTAGAGCCATAATAGTAGTTGAGGAAGGGCACATCTCAAGGGTGAAAATGAGGGCTTTAAAATGGAGAAGTGTGAGAGAGTGAGAGGAGCAATCGTGAAGAGAAACATAAATTGTAAAATGGAAAACTGAAAAGGATGCGATACGAGGCCTCATGAATTAATGCCAATATTTAGAAATTGCTTCATGAATTGAAATCCCTTAGACTTTGTTTGAGAGTTTGGAGGGAGAAGGAGAGGGAAGAGAATAGTTTGAGGGCTATGGGGAGGAGAGGAGAGGAGAGGAGAAGGGAGAGAGAAAAGGGGTTAACAAAAGAAATATCCTAATTTTGGGGAAATAAAAAAATGAGTTTATGGTGGCTTATAAAAAGTCCTCCTCATATTTAAAATCTCCCAAACAAGAGTTACCATCAAGTAAACCTTCCCCTTTCTTTCCTTTCCCCAGTAAAATTAACTCTCAAACAAAGCAGTCAAATGAGGAGGACTTATTATGGTGGGCCTAGGACTTATTTTCCTTATGTAAATGCTTTATCCAAAGTGGAGCTTTCATTTTGATAAAATATCCATTTTTCATTATTTCGACTCTCACAAATTTATATCTAGAAAGCCACATTTTTATTAAGTTATTTTCAATATTTGAAGCTTTAATACCTTCAAAAATTAATTTTGGTTTTTGATATATCACAATTGCATATGTTGATTCATGTAGCTGACCCTCATTGTGGGATAAGACTTGATTATTGTTGTTGTGCATGTATACCTCCTATCTTGCGTAATTGCTGTATGCCTTGCCTGTTTTGACTGTTTCTTGGTTCTTTTGAAAGGATAATTTTATATGTTTTATAATATTGATCTTGCTCATGAAGGTTTGGACCATTTCATCACAGAGCCTGTTGGAACTGCAAGGAACCTGCTTGTTGCTGACCATGAGATTATGTTTTCTGAATCAATGATGGAGAAATGGGGGTCTCAAAGGCAAGACCTAATATTGGACAGGCTGTCGGAGTGTGATAAGGTAGACACAGGTGTTGTATCATGTATGTAGTCTTATTTTTTCTAAATATGCTTGTGCATTTAATTCAAATTTGAGCAAGTTATATAAATGGTTGTTTTTATGTTCTGTTTAATATTGTATGAAAGATGCAAACCTGGAAATTGGTATTTTAACATTTATATATGTTCAACATCCATGTTAATGTGCTGACTCTAACCTTTTGTTCGCATATATTTTTTACGTTTCGTTGAGGAAGATGTCTCTCTAGGCTTACTATCCAAATGCAATTGTTTTAAATTTAGTTAAATGTTGTCACTTCATATTAATACTTCGTAACTTCTCATCAGTGAAGTATAACATCTTCATCTTGTTTTCCTTTCCTGCCCCCTGCAAAGCATTACAAGCTTGTCTACTTCAGCCTTTATGTTGCATGCCTTCATAGCTTTCTTCTGAACACTGTGGTCTGTATTTGTGATTTATTTGGTAGAGTTGCCAGATTCTTTTGATTGGTCATGACACTCTTATGTTGTTTCTCAGCTAAAGCTGATTAACTTAGTGAAGATACAAAATGATGGGACTGTTGAAGTTGATCTAGAAAAAAGTGGACCAATTGCATCAGAATTGTTGGAACTCCAATCTTTTGAAGAGTCGACAATAAGTGGATCTCTCGTCTCTGAATCAACAAAGGCAGCTCCCTGCTTAGAAATTGTCATGCTTGTGGTTGGAACTCGAGGCGATGTGCAACCTTTCCTGGCCATTGCAAAAAAACTTCAGGCATGTTTGAATATTTCCCTCCAATCCATTCTGGTGCACAAGAGAACTTAAATATCAAATTCTTGTGATTTTTTTGTTGCTTATTGTATTTCTTGTGGTACAAATTTTTCTAATATATTGATATTGCTTTTTCTGTGGGTGAGTCAATTCTTTCTAACTAATAGAATCAATCTGGTACGTGGTGTATTTTGAGTTTTAGATTTTTTTTTTTTTCCAATTTGATGATAACATCCGTTGCTGGTTACCTGTGGTCTGGCTTTTGTCTATTCCATTCTTTAACATGATCAGGGTTACCTTTTGTTTCTACTAGGGACTGCAAGAAATTGAAGATAAAAGCTTAAAATGAATAAATCTGTTGACATGTATTTTACTTTAATATAAACTTGGGATGTCGATTTTACTGTAAATTGCATTATTTGTGAAACTTAGATGTCATAGTATATGTATGCTTTATCATGTGGCCATTGGGTATAATAACAAGTGATTGAAGTTCAACCTAACTTTTTTTATTCTGGGAAGGGCTTTCCCTGGTCTTCCGTAGTTTTACTTAGCTTCAACAATAGTCCTACCGTCAGTAGCCCTACTGTTACTGCAACAAAAAACATAGCATACCATGCAATTAATTCAGTTATATTCACACTGTTGAGATGCAACTTGTATTTGCCTAATTGTTATGAGATTTGTACTACCGATTTTATTTTATTTGAGAGAATTCAAAATCATGATTTCCCAATTACATAGTTAAATTCTATATCCAAACCCCAAGTTTTTCTGAATTCACACTTTCTGCAGGAGTATGGTCATCGTGTTAGGCTGGCAACTCATGCTGATTTTGAAACATTCGTAAAGTCTGCTGGTGTTGATTTCTATCCTTTGCATGGTGATCCTCGTGCTTTGGCAGGATGTAAGGCCAAAAAGATTCCTTTTAATTACTGCCATTTTCTTTGGTTCACCTATTCAACAGAGCATGATAGGATGCACTGGTATCTTCTTGGGGCATAAATACTTCAAAATCATTTAGTATTAATTTCAATATTCTATATAGGTTGTTATACTCTGGCCTTTTATTCTGGGCTGGAACTGCATATGGACCTAAAACAGATTCTTGGGGCAAGGATTTCAAGTACAAACCAGGCATTTTAAATAACCAATTGCTTTGTAATTATTGAAATCTTATAATCTCACATACTCTAAATACAGTTAAAACGTGAAATGGCATGACTTTCCTAAACGTCAAGTTGTAAGATATTTTGAAATTATCAAAAAGCATTCTTATTTCCTTCTCCATCACTGTCTAATAGCTAAACAGTCGCATGATCATGGCAACATGTTTAGAAACCCAATGCTCAGAATGAGGGATATTTCTAGTTTTGTTTCTTCTCATTTTAGCTGGGTCACATTATTTTGAAACAGGCTGACTGAAATAATCATGTATCTGTCTTAGTCTTATACCTCTTCTTTTAGACTGATTGAATATATACAATTACCTAAATACTGTTACATATAAAACCAATCACAAGCCTTGATATCTATGAGCTCAAGCTTTTGGGGTGGTTGGTAGTTTATATATAGTATTGTGGCCTTTATGACTGACTACGTTGTCAAGTGTTCAACCCTTATTGCTTCAATTCTTCTAATAAAAAAGTTGAATTTCAGCATAAGGTGGGCATATGCATTGTTCATACTTTGATATTTGAGCCCAAAGGGCTCTTGCATGGGGGTTGGGTTATATATAAATCAATCATAAGTCTTCATATAACAGTTTAAGCTTTTCCGAGGCGTGGTTCTTGACATATACTAGCTGAATTATTTCAATATTAGATATGGCGAGGAATAAAGGTTTACTCCCATCTGGTCCAACTGAAGTATCCATCCAAAGAAAGCAGCTGAAGGCCATTATTGATTCTCTTCTTCCAGCTTGCATAGCACCTGATTTGGAAACTGGTGTTCCTTTCAGAGCTGAGGCTATTATTGCCAATCCTACTGCTTATGGTGAGTGGTGAGAAGAATGGTATTGATTATTTCTTCATTTCAGACCTTGCTTACTATTCATTTATCTTCTTAGGTTTGGTTGCTAAAATAGTTCTTTTAGTGTGACATGATAACATTGCTTGCTTTGCAAGTATGATGTATATGGTTTTATCATTTGCCTTGATTTGAGACTACTACGTATTTTGTGTACCTGAACTTATATTTCCTTGATGATAACTAAATAATATTCATGGCATGCCATGTTAATATCTTACTTTGTTACAAATACGACTGTTATTTTAAATGATTGACCCTCATGTTTGTGTCACATTAG
This sequence comes from Abrus precatorius, assembly GCF_003935025.1. Taxonomy (NCBI): domain Eukaryota; kingdom Viridiplantae; phylum Streptophyta; class Magnoliopsida; order Fabales; family Fabaceae; genus Abrus; species Abrus precatorius. Next base: position 18,379,702 of record NW_020874395.1, on the reverse strand, counting down.
ACTACTTGATATCACAGATTGAAGTGCATTAACATCTTGCATATGTACACAAGTAATTTTCTAATATCAATAAGCCAATAATAAAAAGAGTATATTCTTCGAAAACGAAGAGTGGGCCAGTTAATGTTGAGGCTCAAGCTAAAGATACAATCAGTTAGCTCATAATTAGGAGTCAGTTAGAGGGGGTTAGGCAGTTACAAGGGATGGTTGTTAATTAGGGTCAGAGTAGGAGAATTGAGGGGTTGTTTGTGAGTGGGAAAGCTTGTGTAGAAAAGTAGTCAGGATCTCAAATATTTTTGGCATTGTATGATAACAGTCTGCACCTACATTGGGTACAAAACTGTGTTCTTGTTCATTCTCAGTAATACAATTCAGTCTCTTTCTCTTTCCTTGCTGATCTAGTTCTAACAATTTCCTTTGCTTATAAACATTAATTTGGGCTTTAGCATGTCTTTCCTTTGATCAGGGGGTTAAACTTAGGTAAAATTAAGGATCTTTCTAGTGATCGGTTTTGCAACAAACTGATTGATAAATTACGAACAAATGCAGGAAAATTACTGTTGTTATATCTTATGCTTCATAATATAATACATGTTAGAGATAAATAGAAATTGAGCAGTGTTGATAATAAATTAGAGACAAGGAGAAATAGGGTAAATGTGAAAGTATGTATATAATCAATTTGCTCTTTCATTTTATTTTTTATTTTTTCTGATATCTGTTACATAAGTATAGTACTCCAATTAATATTAACATAAGTGTTAACCTTGTGCCTCCAAAGGAATATATGAAACTTTAAGTCACGAAAATGACTGCTAAGATTAAAGCAAGAAATTCAAGGAGGATTCATTTTAAAAACATGCAGAATTAATCTTATGTTTGGCATGCTTGTTTATTTCTTGACTTCTGTTTTTGGGTATATTTGTATGGTGCATGTTTTTTGTGAATAAATTATGTTCTAACTTGCAGGACATGCACATGTTGCTGAAGCCCTTGGGGTGCCCCTTCACATCTTCTTCACGATGCCATGGACGTGAGTTTAAATTGTTATAACCTTTGAATAGAATTTTTAACAATTGGTCCCCTCAAATATGGAAGATAGGTTCCATAATAATATTAGTATTTGATTTTTTATTTGAATTAATATTTGTGAATGTTGAGCTTTTAAGGAACAACACGGAAAAAAAAAAGAGAGTAGGAATTGCAAAAGTAAGAATGCTAAGATGGATGGGTGATCACATTGAAAAGGACATAATAATAAATTGTTGTATACACGAGAATATTAGAGTAATACTTATTATAAAAAATATGATAGAAAATCGATTAAGGTAATTTGAATAAGTGTATAGGTCATTGGAGGTAATAGTGAGAAGAATGGATGACAAAACTTTAATCTGGTGAAAGGAGACACAAAAGCAATAAATAATATCTCAGAGAATTTGATTTTTAATTGAGTTTGATGGCATTGCATGATCTATGTAGTTGACTTAATTTAGCCAGATAAGACTTAGTTGTTATTATTATTGAAAATTAAACTACTACAATTATCTTTTGAGAACTAAAAGCAAGCATAACACTGTTTCAATTATTCAAATAAATACGACATAATATTTTTCAAATTATTACCCATTTTTCAGTTTTCAAATAAAGTGCATTATAATTCCATTATAATTCAAGGACTTCAAAATGGATCCCTTGAAAGTTGAAATGATGTAGCTATGCTTTGATACAAAGAAATATAGAGGTGGATAAAAAGTGGCAGTCCTTTCTATCATAGTTTTGTAAATATTTGAGGGTGAGGGTATTATTAACATATCAGTTATTGAGAATACTCATAAGAGAAACACTCTTAGTCATCTCCTAAGCAAACCTGAAATTTGATAGTTTAAAGGGAGTGGGAGAGGATTAGGGCAGAAAGAGGGATTGAACCACTCAAGTTTTATCATTCTCTTCCTTAAACTGGCTCCAATTTTGTGACTGGTTAATAGTTTAATTTTGATATAATGTTAGTGTAAAGTTATTTTTAGACTTTTTAGTCCGAAAAAAAAAAAAAGGCAGAGAGATTCAAAAGAACCTTAGAGGAGGTTATTATAAGATATCTTTTTATTAATAATATTTTTAAAAATTTAGTTTTTGACTGAACTTAGGACATCGTGATAAAGCTTGATTGTTATTGTTGTTAGTGTAAAGCTATTTTACTCTATCATCTAATAATGTATCCAAGCATTATTATCTGAAGAAGTGTTTGTTCCACTTGCCAAAATATGTGATACAGAAGGCATAATAGCCTTTTTGGGTACAACAAATTAGTATCCTAATCAAGGATAACGCAGAATCTAATTTACAACATAGGAAAGAGAAAAAAAATTGCTCTTCTAATTCAGGAATTAGCTTGATATGGGCATTGCTATTCTTGACTCGATATCCAACACTCTCCCTCAAGCTGAGTCATAGATGCATGTCCAGCATTCATATTCCTTCACAAATTCTGTGAGCTATAGATCTAAACTCTGCTTCTACTCTATTCCTTGTTACCAATGATTGTTTTTTTACATCTCCAAATGACTAGATTTCCCCATAGTAGTCAATAGCGGTAATAGAGTGCACGATCGCAGAGGTGCGAAGTGACACCCTGCTGCGATTCTAGGGCCATTGTATTGTGGTTCAGTGTATCGGCTGTCGTGCTGCGATTCGCGGCTGTGAAAGGGAAAAATCGCGGTTATCGTGGCTGGTATGCCAAATAGGGGCAAAAGGAGAAGTTTGCCCTCCTTTTCTATAAGTTAGAATGCTTTTTAAAGGAGGCAATCTTGGGATTTTGCTCACCTTCTATATCATGATGTGCTTCTCTATCTTTACAAGTCAAGATCAACACTTCCTCGTTCTCTCATTCTCTTGTTCTTTTGCTCCGTTCTCCATCTCTAACGTCACTTTCTGGTGCAAGTCACCATTCTAGCTAAGTTTCGGTCGTCTTCTTTATCTCCAACGAAAACCAATTTATTTCTAACGTGAGTAGACATGTTTTCTGGCTGTCTTCTTCGTCTCCAGTGAAATCCAAGCTATTTCTAATGAGATGTAGACGTTTTCTAATGATAGTGAGACATTTTCTGGCGAGACTATTTGTGTTAGAGCTTTTTCTGGTGATTGACCACTCTTTGACTTTTTTTTTTCTTTGTTATGATTATCTTCATAATAACGGTCATTCCGCTACTTGCCACCCCATAATAGCATTTTTGGGGTTGGTCACTTTATGCTACTATCCGGGATTGACTACTTGGATTTTTCCAAATAAATGAACAATACCACTAGTTGATTTCCTATCACATATAGATCCAGCCCACTTTGCATTTTAAAATAGGGCCCCCTGATAGGAGTTTTCTTCAAATACTGCAGTATATGGATAACGGTTTCATGTGAGCTTCCCTAGGGTCATTCATGAATCAACTTACTAGGCTTACATAAAATCCAATGTTTGGACAAGTGTGAGTCAGATAAATCAATCTTCCAACTAGTCGTTGATACCTCTCCTTGTCAGTTCGAGGACTCTTCCTTAATGCCATGTTTGACATTAGATTCCATAGGTGTATTAGTTGGTTTGCACCCCAACATTTCAGTTTTTTGTAGTAAATCTAGGATATACTTCCTTTGGGATATGGATATCCCATGTTTAGATCTGGCCACTTCCATCCCAAGAAGAACCTCAAATCACTTGCATCTTTAACTTCAAATTCTTTGTCTAGGAGCTGTTTCAAACTTCTAATTTCCTCATAATCGTCTCCTGTGATGATAATATCATTGACATAAACGATAAAAATAGCAAGTTTGCCCACTTGGAAGTGCTTTACAAACATGGTGTGGTTTATTTGGCATTGAAAGAATCCATCTCCCTTCAAAAGTCACAACCCAAGTTAGCCTATCAAACCGAGTCCTTGGATACTGCTTAAGACCATAGAGTGATTTTCATAATTTGCAAACCTTCCTTGAGTTATCAGATGATTCTAATCCTAGAGGGATCTTTATATAAACCTCTTCCTTGAGCTCTCCACTTAAGAAAGCATTCTTGATATCTAGTTGATGCAAAGCCCAATTCAGATTTACTGCAATGGACAATAGAACCCAAACAAAATCAATTTTGATCAGTGCGAAGGTTTCCTTATAATCTACTCCATATGATTGAGTTAATCCTTGAGCCACCAATCTAGCTTTGTATCTTTTGATACTGCCATCTATATTATATTTTACAGAAAAGATCCACTTGCATCCTATTGGTTGCTTTTCTTTTGGAAGTGAAGAGTACTCCCACATGCCATTCATTTTTAAGGCCTTGATTACTTCATCTACTGCTGCCTTCCATTGAGGTTGTTGGACAGCCTCACAGAAATTCTAGGGTATTTTGATACTGTCCAGATGTACAAAGGCTCTATAATGCTGTGACAGTTTTTGAAATAACATACAATTTCCAATTGGGTGTTGGGTGCAAGACCTCATCCCTTTCCTTAGAGAAAATAGGCATGTCTAGATCAGAATTGTCATCAACTAAATGTGAGGAAGAATTAGGTGTGTTACCTATGTGAGCATTTTCCAGTTCTGAACTTGAGTTAGAACCTTGGTTTTGCCTTGGAAATTTACAGTTTTCTACCTCCATATGAGGCTTCTGTCTTTGATTTCTTCTAGAATAGACTTGCAGCTCCTTTATTTCATTACCAGAATCTTTATTTTTAAGTAAAGCAGTTGGAACCATATTAGTCAATCTTAGATAGCGGCATGGATTGGCTAAACCCAAAAATGTTATAGCGGGATGACCGCTATTTTGAAGACAATAAAAATAGAGAAGGAAAATAGATTAAGGAATGGTCAATCATCAAAAAAAGCTTTAACATAGATGGTCTCATTGGAAAATGTCTCACTATCATTGGAAAATGTTTACATCTCGTTAGAAATAGCTTGAGTTTCATCGGACATGAAGAAAACAACTGAAAAACGTCTTTGCTTACATTAGAAATAACTTAGGTTTTGCCGGAGATGAAGAAGACAATCAAAACTCGACTCCAAATTGTGACTTGCACCAGAAAGTGACGTCGAAGATGGGGGATGAAGCAAGAGAATGAGAAATGGAAGTAGGGTTTGTTCTTGACTTGTGAAGATAGAGAAGCAGGGCATCGCTATATAAAAAGGAGGTGAAATCCTAAGATTACCTCCTTAAAAAGCATTCCAACTTTTAGATAGGGAGAGCAAACTTGCAATTTTTTCCCTAATTGACATAGCGTTCGCGATAGCTGTGATTTTCTCCTTTCACGGCACGAGTCGCAATGCGACAGCTGCTACATTAAATCACGGCGCGATGGCTCTAGAATTGTAGCAACGAGCCACTTTGCTTCGCTTCTCTGCGATCGTGCCCAGTATTGACTACTATGGTAGGAACAAAGTCTTGTGCCATGCTTGTTTCAACTTCTAGTTACTTTGGCTCCACCTCTCCTGATTGGATAGTTTCTACGCTGAATTTCAAATTTTCTGCAGTAGGTATAGGTGCAGAATTCTAAGCAGTAGGTGCAGTAGGCTCAAAATGTGCAGCAGGATTGATAATTTTCTTTCAAGGTTGGTATTCACTCATTCTCTCCCCGTGAGTTCCAACTTTGGTGTAGAAGGGTTGGTTTTCAAAGAAGGTGACATCTAAAGTATGGTAGAATTTTCTGTTAGAAGGGTAGTAGCACTTGCATGTTTCTTTGTTGGAAGATATCTTAAGAATATGCATTTTAAGGCTTTAGGGTCAAGTTTGCTTAGAATTTGGTTGATGGTTATGAGCAAAGACAGTGCAACCAAAATTTTTTGGTGGTAGGTTGGTAATAAGTTTGGTGTTGGAGTAGATGGATTAAAGAATTTGATGAGGTGTCTTGAAGTTGAGGGGCTTGGATGACATTCTGTTTATGAGATAGGTTGAGGAGAGAAGAGCTTCACCCCAAAAGTGATGTGGGAGATTTGTAGAGAGTACAAGGGATTGAGTTTTTGAGTAGGTAATTATCAAGGTTTGGGAGATAAGGTTTGGTGCACAATACCATTTTTGAGTAGGTAATTATCAAGGGACTTGTGAAAGTACTCTACCATTATTGGTTCTAAGGATTTGGATAGAGGTTTGAAACCAATTTGTATCATTTTGTGAAAATTTTCAAAGATTTTCCCTACTCATGACTTTTCCTTCATGAGAAATACCCAGGTAAACCTTGTGTGATCATCTATGAAAGTTACAAACCACCTTGTTCATGAGACATTGTTAACCCTAGAGGGTCTCCATATATCACTATGAATTAAAGAAGATGGAGAGGAGGATTTGTGGATTGAGTGGAATAATGAGATTTGGTATGGTTGGCCAACTACAAATTTCACATTTTTTTCCCAAATACACAAAATTTGGGTGTCCAAGACGATAGTGCCACACCATTACATCATTTTTTGAGGAAGAACATTTGTGTGACCTTTGAATGTCTACTCTTGTGGTCTTCTACTCTTGTGGACATTCTTTAGCACTGTCAATTTTCTTCCCTGAGTCCAAATCCTGAAATTCATGCACTTGGGAGAAATTTAGAAACACACTTCAAATCTTGTGTTAGTTTGCTTATGGATCGTAAATTGCAATCCAAATTAGGGACATATAATACAATTTTCAGTATTATGTCTTTAGAAATGATGACAAGACCTTTCCCGGCCACTATAGAAGTGGTCCCATCTGCTATGCAAACAATAGAGTCATCATGATGAGGGTTATATTGGCTGAACACATTTATATCCTCCGTCATATGGTTTGAGGCTCTAGAGTCAACAATCTAAGGACCTGTTTTCTGGTGGTTGACATGAAAGACAGTGGAAGAATTTGTACTTGTGGTTTGAAAGGTCTGTTGCAGCATTTTTTGTATCATTTCCATCTGCTCTTTGCTGAAAAGAATGGGTTCAGATTCTGCTTTGGCTTTGTCATGGAGTAACCAACATGTCTCCCTTGTGTGTCCTGTTTTTCTGCGGTGATCACACCATCCCCTGTTATTCTTTGGGGATCCTCTTGCAGCAAGTTCAGAGCTTCAGTGGCAATACTATAGTCTGTCCACTAAACATAATTTTCTTTCTGCTTTCCACCTTTCTAACTTTTGCAAAAGCCTCGTGGATGCTAGGGAGTGGCTTAGTGCCAAGAATTTTCCCCCTAACTTCATCCGAATTCTTGTTCAGCCCCAACAAGAACTGGTATATTGGGTCCGCCACTAGAGTCTTGTACTGCTTGCTATCTTTAGGACATTTCCACTCCATGTCTTCATAAATGTCTAGCTTCTACCAATGCCTTGTGAGAGAGTGGTACTATTCAATGACAGAAGAGTCTCCTAGCCGCAGATCATGTAGGAGGCTCTTGATTTCGAAAATGGCCGAGGTGTTGTCTACATTTGAGTAGTTTTCCTTTACTGCATTCCAAATTTCTGCAGCAGTCTCGTAACACAAAGTTCTCACCAGTTTCATTTGTCATGGAGTTGAGCAGGCAGGACATGGCCAAGCTATTCTCAAGCTTCCATTTCTGGTGGGTTGGATCCTTCTTTTCTGGTTCCTTTGGTAATGTAGTCTTCCTTCCCTTTTCCTCGAAGGAAGAGGTGGACAGATCTTGCCCACGAGATATAGTTCTGGCCATTAAGTTTGTAGCTAGTGATTGGAAGGAGGTTTGTATTGGTCAAACTGGCATTTCAGTTGCTGATATTTTGTGCTCATCGGCCGTGGGGACTCACTTTGTTGTCATGGTTTAGAAACCTGCTCTGATACCATGAAAAACTGTTTATTCTGCTTGCCAAAATATGTGATACAAAAGGCATAAATGGCCTTTTTGGGTACAACAAATAGGATCCTAATCAGGGATTACACATAATCTAATTTATAGGAAAGGAAAGAAATAAAAAATTGTTATGCATAATTAGGGATATTAATCCATTGATTCTAGCTATACAATTAACCCGAAAATCTGTTCCTCTAATTCAGGAATCAACTTGATATGGGCATTGCTATTCTTGACTCAATATCCAACATTATCATTGTAGAACTCTTTTAATGATATGATAATTGAAACACATGATTGGATGTTGCTATTAAAATATTTTACATTGACAATGGACGAAATTAAGTCCTAAATTATGATGTGGTTTATTAAATTAGATGCCATTTTAGTTTCTCTACAATCCACATCAACTGACAATTATTTTAACATGATAATATTGCATTGAAATTTCTTCTTATCTATAAGAACAGAAATATCTGATTGGAAAGAAAATATATGTTGAATTGTATGTTGTTACAAAAATTAGAGAACTAATTAGCAAGTGTACTAGATAGTTGTAGCAAGTAATAAAATTTAAAAATTAACGAGTCCCAAGTATCGTTCTCAAGGATTAGGTCTATCAATTACCACTTCACAAATCAATAACTAGTTGAGTCAAACAAATATTGGAGATATTTTGAATTATTTGAGAACAAAAATAATAAAGTGCAGAAATCTGAAAAATACAGTAAAATAAAGCTACGAATTTAAAAATAAAATGATATGTAAATGAAGTTAGGATTGATTTCACCTCTTTATCAATTACAAAATTGAAGTAGATCTGAACTTTAAGTTTCTTAATTGATTGATGATTAATTTTACTAGATTAATCAAAGGACAATTTCTTGCCTCATTGATCCTAATATCTAACTAAATTACCCTAATTCCTTAGGTGTAATTCAATCAAACATTACATTAGGCATTAGAAATTAAGATATCACAATATCACAAATTCTTATCTTTAAGATATCCATAACCTTGACATTTAATTCAAATATGAGAAATAAACTCAATTTTCATTGATAAAGATTCCTCTAAATTCAATTGAATGAATGATTAGTTCACAATTGCATTAAGAAAAGAATTAAACGTTCAATACAATCAAGATCTTAAAATCCAGATCCACTATCAATTTACAATATCAAAATCAGATCCATCAATCCCTAACAAAAATAAATCAGAACATGTTTTTAAAAGAAAAAGAGAAAGAAAGAGTAGGAGAAGAAGAGTTGCAGAATTTCTTCATAAATCCAATCCCCAGTTTGATTTCTCAAGGTCCAGAGCTTGGAAGTCGTCTCCAATCTTCCTATCTAACTCTCCTAAGATGTAAAAATGAAAAGAAAACAAAAAATGGCAAAAGACTCTCATATCTGAACTCTTAATAACTATTTATAATTTTTTCCGCCACCTTCCACGTTGACACTTTAATCACTGAGAGTAATAAAATAGAAAGTTTTCCAGAAGCTTCTAAGGTTGAAGTGGGAACTTTAAACGTCTAAATTTGACACTTAAAATTAGTTTTTCAAATTCTGTTATTTTGCATGGACACTCTTAGCTCTTAGAGTGTTTACGCGCATGTGTTCTGTGCAAATAAGCCTTGTGCGTGGCTACTTTAAGTGACCAGAGTGTCCACGCGCAACTTTGAGTGACTACTTTTAGCAATTAGAGTGGATATTCTCTTCTGCGCGTGGCTACTCTCAGCAGTTAGAGTGAATACTCTTTGCGCGTTGCTACTCTCAGCACTTAGAGTGGACACTCAATTCTGGGCGTAGCTACTCTCAACACTTAGAGTGAACATTCTCTTTGATCTTCATGGATTTTTTTCTTTAAAGTGTTAACTTTATGCATCCAAAATAGCTACGTTCAACACATAACACTTGATTTTTCATCTTTTAAGCTCAATTCCTCTACTTCCTTAAGTTCAATCTTCAACTCAAACATCTTCAGCTCAAGCTTCTGCACAAAGTCTTTTTAAGCAAAATTGTCCAGAATTGGAATAAAATCTAAAATTCTAAACTATTTACACAATTATGAATATTAATATAATTTTTATAGTATTTTCAAGTTTATTTACTATTTAACTCCTTATTTACTAACAAAAACTAAGCTAAAAATATAGTAAAATATGGATTTATCATATATTAAGATGAAAACTCATGAAAAGCATAGAGTAAACCTTGAGTTTAAATTGCCCTAGAAACCTTGAGGATGAAAGAAAAATTTTCCTCTTTCGTAGTTCTTTTGAAATCCTTTTTGGTGATAGCTTCTTACATTTATTTTTTTCAATAGGCAGGCCAACATATGAGTTCCCACACCCTTTGGCACGTGTTCCTCAAAGTGCTGGTTATTGGGTATGTCCTTTGCTGAAACTATTTGCTGCTATCTGAATTTGATAACTCTGTGAATAAACAGCAATATGTCCTTGCTGCTTCCAGCTGTCATACATAATTGTGGATCTACTGATATGGTGGGGCATAGGAGGAATTATCAATGACTTCAGGAAAAGAAAATTGAAGCTTGCTCCTATTGCATACTTCAGTATGTTCCATGGATCAATATCTCATTTACCAACTAGCTATATGTGGAGTCCTCATGTTGTTCCAAAGCCAAATGGTATGGACAAGGATGTAACAAACAGTTTCATAACCTGATGTCCTTTTGTACCTTTTAAATGAATAATTTTTTTTTGTCATTAGAAGTATGATATAATTCATTAGTTGTTACGTTCAAGGGTAGCCTCAGTTGCAGAATAATTTCTGAATTGGACTTGTGGCTATTTAAGTTATCTGTTGTAATTAAATAATTGGATGGATTTTTTTCATATTATTATATAAAGGTTTATCAAAGACAATCTAACTACTATACTTCAAATTAGATTCCCCTAGAGTCCTGAAATACTTTTAGATCTGCTTTACTTACTGTCTCAAATGTGTTGCCCGCACTAATAATAACATTTAAAATTTTGCAGACTGGGGCCCTTCAGTTGACGTTGTTGGTTATTGTTTCTTGAACCTTGAATCAAAGTACCAACCGCAAGAAGATTTTGTCCAATGGATTAAAAATGGACCTAAACCTTTCTATTTTGGGTTTGGGAGCATGGTATGGTGATTCCACCTGAAGTGATTCATTTTATGCAAACAATAGTGTGGCTTTTGTGTTTTGGATTTTAAGAACATTACCACTCAAAGATGTTTGTTACTTATTGGGAGGTCAAATCTTTCTTCAAAGAAAATAAAGCAATAGCATAATTTTGCTTGAGAGGATTTATAGATTGTGCTTGCCATCAAGACCTGGAATGTGCTTAAAATTGCAAAAATAGTGTCTTTATCCATTGCATGTATATATTGTAGTGCAAGCTCAATTTCACTTTAGCATCTTAAGAACCGCAGAAAAAATGAAACATACGGAAAAATATCCAAAATTCTCAATTCATGATTGATAGGACCCTCAAATGGATTATAGGAAATAGAAGAAATTGTATTAATCAAAATGTGAATTACAGACCAAATATTCTAGTAGAGATAAACCCTAACCAGCTCAGAGCTCTTGGCTTTTTTCAGAGAAATGCTTTGTGCATTCCCTCCCATGCTACACACACACTTCCACTTATAACCAACTTACACATTTTGTCTACTTGGGCCTGGGCCCTTTATTCTGGTTCTTACCAATGACCTTTCAAATTTGGATAATCTATGCTCTGTGTGTACCATGGGTTGTGGCTGACTTGGCATAGTAATATATAGAGGCTTTACATTCATATAATAAAATTAGTCTAATTATTTTTCTTGTCACAACTAAAAGTTTCAGGTATTCTCTAAAGATAGAAAAACCTGACACATTATTCCTTAATACCATTATAAAAATTTTAGAATGAAATTTTGGAGTCCTCTAATGAAAATTGAAATTTTGTGTTTCACTTTGTTAGCCTCTTGATGATCCTCAAAGAACTACTAATGTTATAGTGGAGGCACTGAAGGATACAGGACAACGGGGAATTATAGACCGGGGCTGGGGAAATCTAGGGAACTGTAAGTTGTCTCCTTTGTTCGAAATACTCATTTTTTCTAAGAATATATTGTATATTTACTGTTGGTTTGATGTTCTATCACTTGCTTGTATGTTGGTGTCAATGAATGACCATAATACATTATGTTTAATACTAGGATAAGGTTTCCTCTTCTTTCTCCGTTTATTTTTCTCTGTTAAATGTAGTTCATCCATGCTTTTATGAGTTCATATATGAATATTCCAGGGCAATTTGCACTAGGTAGTTATTAGATTGATTTTCTCATTCTGCTATGACAGACTTATTTATTATTCAATAAAAAGTTCAAGTATGACCTATTGGCCTTTAACATAACATGTAGTGATTATACAAATTGATGAGAATTATTCTTTGGTTTATAGAAAGGTATACAAACATGATAATAAAAATTCACTTCGTGAAGTAGTAATTTTAATTTATGAGGAACAAGGAAAGAACTTAACACTGAAAGGCTAAAGCCTAAAACATGCAGGCAATTGGTAAATAACTTGGAGATCAAGCATTTCAGCACTTATTGGTCTACCACAATGACAAAAATATCATTTCTATATCTTGTGTACATTAAAGACAAACTTGCCAAATCTAATCATTATGTGGTTGTCAATTTTTTTCTTTCTCATGCATCTTTTTGCTGTTAATAGTAAATAACTAGGGTGAATGATAACAATTATGAACTTTCTCCACTGATAGTCTTGGTGATAATTGATAAAGATGTCCATAACATATGATATGCATTTCATTGAGAATTCAAAAGTTTACATTACTTTTTAGATAATTATTAGTTTCACCTGCGCTGTTTTCCATTATGCAGTGGCAGAAGTTCCCAACTATGTTTTCCTTCTAGAGGAATGCCCTCATGACTGGTTGTTTCCTCAATGTTCTGCTTTGGTGAGTTCCAATTTATGTTTTCTTGTGGGTTATTTGGAAAATAAAAAAAGATATTTTAAGCCAGTGGGATTTCTTTTGATTTGTAGTTTAATCCTTTGGCTTTTCTGAAAAGAAAAAGTCTTGTGGATGTTCTTTCATAATAGTAAGCCCAGTTTAGATCTGAAAGTTTCCACAGAAAGCTAAGAGGAAGAAGGGGAAGGGAGATTGGTGTGGTTTATGCACTTACATCCGTGATTACAAAATAAACTGAGGATGTTTGGCACAAAAATGCAGGTGCATCATGGTGGTGCCGGAACAACGGCTACAGGACTAAAGGCTGGGGTAATGTTCTATTCAATAGTGTCATTGTCGTATAAGGAATATTTTTCTTTTCCTTAATCCAATGATCTTTTTTATTGTCTCAAGATTTTTTTAATTGCATTATTGGTTGTTATTAAGATAAAGAAAAAGCATTAGTATTTTGTTATTTTTCTCATTCTTCTTTTTTACTGATGTTAATACTAAAACTCAGTGTCCAACAACCGTGGTTCCATTCTTTGGAGATCAGTTCTTTTGGGGAGATAGAATATATCAGAAAGGGTTGGGACCTGCTCCAATTCCAATATCTCAGCTGAGTCTTGAGAAATTAACAAATGCCATAAAATTCATGCTCCAGCCAGAGGTAACTTCTACCAATCCCAAAATATGTGAACAAGCATTGAATTGAAGTGTGAAACAATTTATTTGGGTCTTGCTAACCAGTGGGGCACTGGTTAAGGAATATAAAAGATTTTATTATTTTTTTTCAGAATTCACATAGGAAATGCATTGAAAATCATGGTGGGAATGCATTTATAACATTTTTAATAAAAACTTATTTAGGCATTGGTTAGCGTTTACTTTCAATTGTAAATGAACTTGCTTCATATCCCCGTTAATATACTTTTGTACAATTGTTTCTGATGTAATTTTGGAACTTGATCATAAAATATAGTTGGCCTCGCGAATTGATGGTAACAATCAGCATATTTATATTCTATACCTGCTTGTTTGTGCTGAAACTTGTGTTTATGTCTTCATATTTTGTTGAAAGTAATTGGACATGTTTGTTGTTCTCAAATTAAGGCCTTTCTCATATCATTAAATTCAGGCTTGTTTTATGATTTCACATTTCAATGGCTTCAGGCATTTATTACTACAACATAATGTATATAATTTATAAACAAAATCATTATATTAATGGGATATACAAAATCTTCAGGTAAAATCTCGAGCAATGGAAATTGCTAAGTTGATTGAGAATGAAGATGGTGTTACTGCAGCAGTTGATGCATTTCACCGCCATCTACCTCCTGAATTACCACTACCAACTCCATCTCCAATGGAGGAGGACTGTGCAAATCCTTTGGGCTGGTTTTTCCTCCTACTTGCAAAGTGGTGCTGTTTACCTTGTGGGGGTGTATAGGTACACCCCGGTTGGCTTAAGTATATTCTTTTTTTCTTTTATTCTTTGCATAATTTTATTTTAGGAGCTTTCCATTTTATTCAGACTGGTGGCATTGTTTTGCTTAGTATTCCATTCATTTCAGTCAAGTCTCTTTTGTGAGGTTTTGACTTGGTAAATATTCAAGTTGTGCGTCCCACCACCCAAAGCTGTTTGTATAAGTGGTTCTATGTTGTGAGATAGATTAAGAGTTGAGGGCACTTGTTATGAAAAGAGTTAGGTTACTTTCATCTTCATTGTTTATGCTTAGCCTAAAAATGGTTGCTAACTAGTTGTCACATATTAGTTGTGACATTATCTGATGGTAGTCCTATTACAATAATTAAATCAAAATAATAAAAGGGCTTCTTCTACCAAATCCTTACTGTAATATCTTATATCTTCAATGTATGTTCCTAGCATCAATGTGCTGGTTAAATCCGTTGGCAACAAAGTCAGAACCTTCAAATTGCCAAACCCTGGAGTTGTAGGCAAGTCCTTTCTACGTAATGCCCAAGCATTGTAATATGACAGTTGATGCTAGGAACGTTTTACGTTTGTTAAGGTATTATGACAGTTGAATAATTATCCGTTATAGTATCAAAACATACAAATAATAATTGGTTAACAATCTATCAAGGATATCAGTACCTATATAGCTTGATAAAGGTGAAAATTAGGGTACCAGCAAACATTCATTGATTGCATATATTATAGATTTTACAAATACAAAGTGCTTTTTTTTTTCTGCCTTCATAAATTTATGGTACTGTTACCAAACAAGTTCATTTTTTTTTATACTTAACAAATATAAATATTTTTAAAAATTAATTAAAGGTGTTCGGGTTGAAAAATAAGAAGACACAATGTACTAGGCGTTAATTGCAACAAGAGAGCTTCCAAGGGCCTAGGACACGTTTGGGGTTCACTATAACAATAACATTCAACATATAAATGCTCTGTACCCTTGACTTAGAGTTAGATAACCATATATCAAAAACCGTCAGGATAAATTCCTAGGGTGAAAATAACAAGTCTTGTGATTTTGGACTATTGGGCTTTGTTTGAGAGTCAGATTTTAGGGAGGGAGAAGAAAGAGGAAGTTTATTTAATTATAATCCTTCTTTAAGAGGTTTTAATCGGGAGAAAATGTTTTATAATCCCTTCTAATTTTATATTTTTAAGTTTTCTTAATTTAGAGGATATTTTATTAAATTACCTTAATCTTCTTTTTTATTCTTCAAACACTTTCTTTTTACCTATTAATAGATATATGTTGAAACTTACTCGTTGGAAAGAGACCAAAAGAAAAAATTTATCACATACTTGTGAAATGTTTTGCTATGATTACTGGCTTGAAGTTCTTAAATATATTTATCCGCCAAAATCTCAAAAAGAAAGGAAAGATCACTTATGAAGTATTTGTCTAGATCCAAAATTTAGTTCCACACAAACTAGACATGAAGCATCAAGTACAAATTCACCATTCTAATTGGTCAAACAAGAACCAAAGGAAGAACAAATAGACTAAGAATTGATCGATTAACAAATAATTAAAGGTTACCAAGATCTTAATATAGAGCTCAGGGAAGAGATTCCTATTGAAATAAAGAAATGATAGGAAGAGACAAGACCCTCTTGGTGGAGTGCACTCTATAGTAGAATAGATAATGAAGAATATCAAAATTAGAATCTCACTTTAAGCCAAAACTCAAAATTAGGTTGTTAGTAAGTCAAGATCCATTTATCTTCTATATAAAGTTGTGCATTAGGTTGTGTGGATCAATATGTGTAAAAATGAATGTTGTAAGATAAAGTAGATTATCTGTCTAGTGTAATTCTAAAAGAACTTTAAGAAAAGTTTGTTGTACAATATTTATGTAAGTAGTGACCTATATTTCCTATCCTATTTTTTTACTATAAAATTATGTATTTTTTTTTTTTCTAAACCCTCTCTTTATTTGAAAACAATGAACTTCTAATATTCATATTAGAGTATGTTTTACATTTGCCTCTATGCAAAGATCTTATGCATCACAAAACTTCTGCCTAATGATCTAAGCTTTAGTTCTATCTATCATAAAAAGAATAAGGTGAATATAGTTGTGTTATGAGAAGGATTGCTTATGGTTGGCTATCTTGGGGGTAGTAAAATTATCTTGTTATTTTTGTGGTATATGAAATTTTCAAGCAAGTATTGGTATAAAAGTCACACAACTCTATAGGTAAGTGGAGGTGCATATGGAATGTATGGTGAGAGAAAGGCAAGTAGGAAAGGACATATATTTACCTAACTTTCAATATGGTTGTATTTTAATGTCATGCCATCAATGTACTTTTCTTTAAGAGCTCTTCATTTAATTCTTTGTAGCCATATACCATATACAAGTTATGCTTTCAAAATGAAAAAAGAAGTTAAAAAGAAACACATAATTGCTTTTAATTAGTCTTTCTCCTTTGTATACTCGGATGGGAAGCAAATGTCATTGCTTAGATTCATATTTTGCAACAAAATTTTACAAAGCTGCTTTAAGTGCATGTTTTATGTATTCAAATACAAACAACATATTTTTTGAAAAGCAAAACATACAACTTTTGATCTAATAATTTGAGATTGAAGAATAGTTTAAAGAAATACCTAAAAATATTAAAATCATACCAAAAAAAATTGAATATCTTAGATTAAAATATATGATTTGTTAACTATGATTTTACTATAAACATATTCAAAAAACTAGAATATGTAGTAAATTACTCCTCTCCCATGGTAGCTTAAAGTCTGCACCAAAATTCACCTTTATTATTTCTTGACACTAATCTTGGTTGAAACAAAAGAAGAAAAATAAAATCAAATTCACTTATTTTCTCCATAATAATATTAACAAGCAATTATCACGATTACTACCAAATAAAGTAAAGTTTAATTTAATTCAAAAAGTGGTACAACCTAGATCATTTTCTAAAGAGAAATTTGAATAAAAGAAATTTAAATTCAATCAAAATTGTAACTCAAACTATGAAATTACAAGAAAGAGGATTTGAATTTAATAACAATTAAAAGAAAAATATAACTACATATATAAAATCAATATTGAAATGAATCAACTTAAGAAATTTAAACATAAAAATTTACAATTCATCTTAGATAACTAAACATTTTATTTGAAATATATTTTGTTACTTTCAAATCAATCACATAAAAATCTTCAAGCATTAAATCAATTTTTAATCCTAAATCAATTAGCAATCATGTAATTAAATTTAGGTCAATTGATTTAAATTTTAATCTTGTTAACCTATATAATATATCTACAATCAAGTCTCTAATTAATCCTAATCAATAAAAATTGATCAATTCAAATTTAATAAAGATAAATTTGATTATTAGGAATTTGTTCCAGTTCTGTTCAAAGTTATCAATCTTAATGAAGCACTGACAACAAAATATGAAAATTAGAATTGAAAAAAAATATAATTTAAATTAATATTCATGTTCAAAATTGAAATTAATGTGCGATGAATTCTTTAGGTTGATAAAAGAATTAGCTTTCTATCTTCATGGGTGAACAAAAAATGAGAGAAAAGTTCAAAAAAGTACAAAGTTACAACATGAGTATTCTTTGCTAAACTCTCCAATATGAACTATTACATGCTTAAGAATATGGTTAAGTCTATAAAAAAAATTAAATGGTCCAAACTACTCCATTCTAGACCCAATTGACAAAATTTGGGCCCAAATATTACATCTTTATAGTGTAAATCTTGCCTAGAAACTAAACTATTTAGGCTTTGACATCTTTAACAAATTTGTAGAAATTTGTGTTCAATGAGTCAAGGATTACTCAATTCCAATATCTACAACTCAAAATATGGTATATAGAAGCCAAAAAGGTCAAGAAGATGTGAAATTTAAAAATAGAGTAAAATTCATGTAATTTCTCAATTAAGCTCAATGTCATCAAATTCACTTGATTTTCTCAATTATTGACACGAAGAATGACACTAATGTAATGCACAAATTATTCCTCTACTAGACACAATTTTTTCTAAATTTGATATCAATAAGTTACTTACTTGCTTATTGCATAAAAAAAACATATATGATATATATTTATTATACAACTATTTTATATGTTGTGTCAATTCCTTGAAGTAATCATTATTCCTATTATTATTATCCAATCT
Organism: Abrus precatorius; assembly: GCF_003935025.1. NCBI lineage: Eukaryota > Viridiplantae > Streptophyta > Magnoliopsida > Fabales > Fabaceae > Abrus > Abrus precatorius. The sequence continues at coordinate 18,361,288 of NW_020874395.1, read as the reverse complement.
TAAAAACTCTCATTCTTTTCTTTCAATTCTATTAGGATGGTTAACTCCCTTCAATTTATGAAGAAAAAAAAATAGGCGATGAAATTGAAAATTTTGCCATGAAAGGTTTTTCTATTGATCAACTTTACTAACTTATATAATAGTCTCTTTATAATTTGTAAACCATTCTATTAAAACCTCTAAACATGATTTTATGGTGAAAATAATACACATATTAGTAGAAAACTATTGAGATTTATCCCTTGATCGACATAAACAAAAAGAATTTGTTAAAAAAATTGTGATAATTGTTAAGAATACAAACCTATAGTTGTTGTATCTATCTATTTCAGTCATCATGAAAATTTAGAAAACTTCAAAAAGAAAAGAAAATATTACACAAATTAATGATTATTTTTAACCAGTAGACTCAACATGCAAAGATTATGGACTAAGAAATGACAAATTATGACATTATTCTAAATTCTAAGATTCCAATGCAAAGATTATAGATGTAATTCTTACTAATGAAATGTAACAAGAAGAAACAAGATCCTTTTGGTAGCATGCGATGTATGACAACATGAATAATGAAGAATATCAATTTTACAATCTTTCTTCTTCGAGTTAAAATTGGAGATACATACATCAATATTCTAACTTCTCCTTATCATGTCTAAAGCAAAGTTATGGGTTGCTTTACTAAAATATGTCATTTGTATTTGGGTATGTAAAATATTTTATACTTACATTAGGTTTGTAAAAGTTTATGTAAAATGTTGATGTAAGTAAATGATGTTTGTTTGTTTGTATAAGGAAAAGAGTAGTTATAACATCCATCGAGAAATAAACATTTGGTGTTTGCCTTGTAATTCAACATGTTTCTTCTAAATTTTATCTTTCCTTCCAAAAACTTAAATTGTAAATTTGTGTCATAGCTCTCTTCATACAAAAGCAAGTATGTTTTACACTATTCCTTATAAGAATCCTTTGAATAAAGAAAAAATACCGACAAATGATTTGTGTTACATTCCTTCTTATCATAAGAAAAATTTAAAAGTAATAGTGCTCTAAGAAAAATTTCATAGACTTATAATATCCCAAGGTAGTGAAATAGTCTTGCCTATTCTTTTAGCATGTGTGACTTCTAACTAATGTTTGTATCACAAGCCTTACAAATATACAAGAAAAATGAGTAAAAAAACTACAAATATGTATATTAATAAACAAATATCATAATTTTACATACAATGTAATATATATAATAATTTTTTTGTTAATATGATAAATAATTCAATTTTACTTTATTTAATCATAAAAAATGATTGTAGCAATGGATCTTGATCAAATAGATTCCTTTTACACATGATCCTTAAGAAGATGCAAATGTAAAGCATGTTTTCTATTTTTTATAAGTTATTCATTTTGTTCTTACCAAGGATCTATTTTATGTCCATAAGACTAAACTTTCAGGAGAATAATGAAAGAATTTAGAAATCCATAGGAAGATGTTATTAGTAGTAGTAGGCTTTTTTTTTTTTTTTTTTACACAAATTGATTATAAAGATTCCTTATATAGAGAAAAGAGTTAAATACACGACAAACATTTATATTATCACACTAGACACTTTTAAGGTCGAAATAACCTATAATAGTACACACTGTATTTTAAAGTATAATTATTTTACAAAAGATAAACACACTTAGGTCTAGTCTTTAAAATCTTTATGAATAAGTTCATGACTTGGCAACATGTTAGGCTCATCTGAATTAGAGTCTTGCTTTACCCAATTCATTAAGTATTATGGATTAGGACTAGGATAAGGATGGAGTCTTGCATTAGTGCATCAGGATAAAGATTTTGAGAAGTTTGCATTATTATTTGTCCCTTATGTTTGTTGCATCCCTTACTTGACTTGATTGATTCCAAATTTTTTCTAATCATGTCACTAAAGATTCCATTTAGTTCATGAAGATGTATTATCAGCTCTCCTTGATAAAATGATAGCTCATCTTCCTGAGTAAAAACACTTAAATTTGAAAACATTGACCATATCTTTACCTAATTTAATGTTCGTAAAAATTTTGTTATTGGATGTTAAAAATAAGGTTTCAGAACTGGTATGGTGGCATGATACCATTGCAATAAATTTGACAGTAAAAAAGATTTGTTTCTTGAGTCATCCAAAAATTCAAACACTTTAAAAGTTAGGAATAAGATAAGATAATTGTGGAGTAAAGAAGTACACTGTAAGTACCACATATCTTATTTAAAGAAAGACATTCTCACCAATAAAGTAAATATATTTAAAAATAGAATATCAGGATGAAACCAAGATGGTTTAAGTTTGATATTGTGTTTATAAAAAGATAATGCTAAATAATGAAACATATGGGTCTTAGCAAAATCTTTTAGATAGGCTAGAATAATCACAATATCTTAACTAAGTGAAAAATTTTGTGGATAGAAGACTTAGAATAAGACGATGATGGTTCTAAATTCATTATTATTATTAGAAGGTAAAAATGAGTGGAGAAAATTATTTGAATGAATTTTTTAAGAGATTTGTTTTTAAGAGATAATTTAAAATTACATTGGTTTTTCCAGGATTGTGATTGACCGTGAATTCATACCTTAAAAACTAATCTTTGAGTTTAAAAATTTGAAGATTTGGTGGAATTTTATTTTTAAACATAAGCATTTTTTAAAATGAGAAGTTATCAATATGCACTTCAAAACTATATTTTCTGAGATGGAAATCAAATTTATTGATTTCATATTTCACCTCAAGAGTTTCATGGAAGGCAGTGTGATAATGTAAAAAGATTACTTATTTACTTTTACATAAACTTCAATATCAATTCACCAAATAAAGTCTACATTTCAATAATTTATTTTCTGCAAGTAATTATGCTATAGACAAATCTAACTATAACCATATACAATTTTTTGTGATCCATTCTCTCATGTTAAAGGATTCAACTAAATCACTTTTTGGTTTTGTAGGTAATAATTACTAGGTCTACACAGTTGTGGGCCTATTTGGGTCAAAAGTAATTTTGGATTTAATTAAATATCACATATATTTTCTTTTTTTAAGTCAATTTTTGTCATGTAAATTCATAAATAACAAATTAAAAATCATTCATTACAAAATTGAATCATTGAAAAAATAATGATGGGTCTTACCCAATCATGTTAACACATTTCTATTGCAAAAAAATTGACAATCTTAAAATTTATAAATGGAACACATAATAATAGTTTAAACAGACATTAGTAGAAAAACTCATAAGATTTGAGTTTTAAAAAATTGAACATGTTGAATGAATTATTAGTATCATAGAGAATAGAGATGTCCATAGTAGTCATCTCAGACAGTTAACACTCAGTAGTCACCACTAGCAAATTCATTCACCTAACATAAATAAAAAATTAGTTTGTTGAAGAACAATCCTACTTTATGTATACATAAAAATACAACATATCTCATCTTTTTTTGAGTTTATAGTCAAAATAATTTTATATGAATGAAAAGAGGAAAGGAAGTAGGTTTGAATTATTATAGTAGATAAAGGTCTTGGTTCAAAGCATCGTTAACTAAAAATTTGGAGAGAAAAAGAAAAGAAATGCAGTATTTAAATTCGAACATATATTTCAGCATCATTGAATCAAAATTCTTAGCAAACATATATTTTAGTTCAACATTATTCATTAAAAACTAGAGAAAAGAAAAACATTTCAATTTAGCATCATTGAATAAAAAAACATAATAAAAACATCTCAGTTCAGCAACATTGAATACAAATTGGAGAGAAAAATAATATAAATGTAGTATCTTAATTTGAACAACATAAATCCTAACATTTAAGCATCATTAAATTAATAAAAAAAAAACACAAAAGCATCTTAGTTAAGCACCATTAACCAAAAATGAGGAAGAAGAAGGAAAGAAAGGTATTATCTTAGAGAAGATAATACAAATCTCAAAAAGAAAGTAGTTAATGAATAAAAAAGTGCAACACAAATCTCAGTTTAATACCATGGAACCACTTCTCCACCTTCTTATAGTTTTCATAATTTTTCCTTTCAATATTACCTCAACAACAACTTTGAGTTTGAGAGGTGTTCCATGAAACAAAATAAAGGTAGTATATTATATAAAAATTACTAATTTTTTCAACATTAAGGCCTAAAACAATAATAGCCAAATTTGATATTACATTTATATAGTTCTATGGTTGCCTTTAAAAAAAAAAAAGAGTAAAAATCCTAAACTAAATAACAAATATGAAACAAAAATCTTACTAATTACTAATTCTTCAGTTGATATGAAACCAAGAAGATACGAGTATTGGCATGTATAAAGTCTATATTACTATTAGGGTTAGGTTTAAATAGTTAAACATTGAGAATTTGAGATTGAAATATTAAAACATAAGAGAGGAAATAAAAACAAATTGATAAAGTCAAAGCGTTGTAATGTGAAAAGAGAAAGAAACGAAGGTAAAGCAAAAGAAAGCACCAGCACAAAGCTAAAATGTAAGACTAAGACAAAAAAAACACCTAATTTATTCGGAATTTTGGCATGAGAGAGAGACAAAGAGAAAGAGAAAGAGGTACTAAGAAAGTAACAAGTGACACATTGCAAAAAGAGCATAGCAACATAATGCAGAAGTCTCAAGCCAAATAGAAAACTTAGAGAAAGGGGACAGTGAGACTAGAGATTAGGTAGGATAGGAAGGGATTAGGAATTCTAAAAACACTTCCTTATATGTGTTTTCAATCACGTTAGTTACCATTGGGTTGAATTTGGCTAACTTGCACCTCATTGTACAAATTCAGAAAAACCCTATAAATTTAAATTCTTATTTGCCTAACTCATTTTTCCATCTTATTTTTATTTTTATTCCTTTAGGTTCAGTCGGACCTAAAACAATTGTCCAACCCTAGTTTTCATCTCCACCTTTAATATAAGTTTCAAATTTGTCCACCAGTTATTTTTATTCATTTGGTCCTTTAACTTTTAAAATGCTTTAAATAAGTATTTTGTCATTAAAATATTAACTTTGTTAAAAGAAATATCTTTTTGTATCATTTATATTGTTCATTTTCTTCCTTAAGTATGCAACTCTAACTCTTATCTCTTCTTCTTTGTTGCATTTTTTTCTTTCTTTCTTTCTTTCTTTTTTTTGACTCTTTACTATGTGAAATTTTTTAGGAAAAAACAAAATAAAGACAATGGTGCATAATCAAACTTGCGTAGATTATTGTTTCAAATGCTTCATCCAAAGATTCTATAGATTCTTACTTTTGCATTTGGAATATTTGGCTACGCATCACTATTTATTTTTCAAAATTTCATATAGTGGAGGATGAAAAGATAAAAGATAAAAGATAAAAGAAATGAAGAGAAAAAAGAAAAAAAGAATATAAAAAGAAGGAAGAAGAGGAAAGGAAAGAGGAAGAGGTGGAAAATAAAGAATCGAAGTTGTAAAAGAAGAAAATGAATAATATATATGATAGAAAAAATAAAAAAAATTAACGAATTTAATATTTTTAACAATAAATAACTTATTTAAAATATTTTTTAAAGTTAAATAACTAAAATAAATAAAAAAAAGTCAAAAAGATATTAAAACTTATTTTAAAAGTGCAGGATGAAATTACTAATTTTTTTACTTTTTTATCGGTTCAATTGCAATTTAGATTCTTATATTTTAATGTATATAAACTTTTATTTTTTTTAATTTTAATTGCTCAAATTAAATTATTCACCTCAAAATTAAGACTTTTGTTATACTTTATACATTTCATTTTATAACTTTATTTAATTTTTTATATTTTTTTATTTGTATGAATCAATCAAATGTTATACTTCTATTATATATTTATTAATTATTAAATAAATTTTAAGGTGAAGAACTTAATTTAAAATAATAAACTTTTGTGTTTGTATTATTATTTATAAAAGTTTTATGAATAGCAAAATATTAATATAATAGAAAGTCTTATTAAATTTTTAAAAATAAAATAAAGAGATTTAAAATGTTAAGATATTTTTTTGAATTTTTAATAAAAGAAATTAATATTAACAATAACATATTAATATAATTTACCTTCGTTACAACAAATACGTATTTTACGTATATTATTTGTTATTTTATTTTTCATTATGATTATAGTAATATATACATATATATTAATTATTAATAACTTTTAACAAATATAACTTTTTGATCGTGATATATGTATATTAAATAAAAATTGTTCCAAATTTAGAGTTATATTACTTGTTATAAATTCATAAAAATATGATTATAAAATAATAACCGATCGGTAAATTTATAAAAATATATTTAATGTTTTATAATAAAAAATTATAACAAAATAATTACTATGATAAGTATTGTTTTATTATTGAATTAATAAATTATATCGAATTCTATAAAAAAAACTAAAGAATCATATTATAAGTAAATATTTTATAATATTATCTTATTACTTTTGATAACATAATTATATAGTAATATTAAAATCATTTTATGTATAATAATTAAATAATATATTTTGTAATTAAAAATGTGTAAAGAAGTAGATAAAATAATAGTAAAAACTAAAATTAGATTAAAAATAATTTTAAAATAAAAAAGTATAAATAGATAGGTTAATTGATATAAATATAGATGAATAGATAAGGTTCACTAGTCAAAAGACCTAAAGAGCCAAAGGTGTGGAAGAGGGAGAGACGACAATGCCACCATTAATACAATTATAAAATGTATCTGTTCTTTTGTTTTACTGGAAAGGTTGGGCCCATTACCAGTCCCTTCTCCCAAGGCACAAGCCTAGCAAAAATGTATGAATTAAGGTAAGGGATGAAATGCGTAAAAGTAAATGAAATTAAAAAAAGATTCCAATGCAAAAATTTATTTTTTATTTTTTTCATTTTAAGATTTTTCATAAAAATTTAAAAAAACTTATATTTTAAATTTTTAAAAAAATAATACTTATTTTTATTATAATTCACGCAAGCATAATTAAAACACTCGAACTCAAAACTTTGTTTAAAATATACAAAGTCACTCGTCACTCGAACTACTATTGATTAGATAATTGTATTTTATATTAAAAAAATTTAATTTTAAATTTAGATAATTTTAACATTATAAAATTAAATCATTATTTTAAAGGAACATTTTTCATCTGCAGAAAATATTTAAAAAAGAAAGGTAAACTACCATTTTATTTTCCATCAAGTCGTAATTGTGATAGACAAAATCTTTGGGACGTTTTCAGTGACGGAAACTACATGCTTCCTTGTGCAACGCACCAAATGGAAGGAAATAAAATAGGGTTTTTTCTGACCACTCTCTCAATCTCGCACTATCCTTCTTCATCTAAGAAAATTACGAAAATAGTCCTGAGAGACTCTTGGCTTTTCAAAAATATTTTTTATTTTATTTTCATTCTGTTTCTTATTTTTAAAGATTTGTATGTTAAAATAACTTCTATTTTATTTTCACTATTACAAAACTTTAAAAATAAAAAATTAATTATGTAATTAAAAGTAAAAACAAATTAGCATAACAAGTGGGCTTAATCTGTAATTACATGGAACATGGCAGCACAAGGATTCGGCACTTAATACACTTGTTACTAAAATGAGAAAAATTCAAAAACCCCAAATTCAAAACTCCCAATGCCAAAATCTGCCAATACAATAACTTAAATTATTTTATACTTACAACATTTAGAATACAAATGGGATGACAGCCTTGACATTATTTGGGAAATCTTCAAACTTAGAAAGATACCACTGCCTAGTTGCATAACTCCGACCCAACAAGTAGAAAGTAGTGCCTATAGCAAAAGAGTATGAATATAGTGTCTGAGAAATGAAGGAAATCCCATAAAACACAATAATCTCAAAAAGGTAGTGGGGGCATATCACAAGCCCAAAAAAGCCACCCTTTGGAATCTTGTACTCCTTTTCACCATTTCCCCTCAATTTGGATAGAAGGTAATGGTGGTAGAAGTTGCCTATGATGCCCACTAGAAACAACACAATCCCAGGATATAGTAGATTGATTTGTGGTTCTGGAAGCCCTTGTGTTAGGTGTTGAGAATATACCATAGTCGCAGCTGATAGGAAATAACTCGAAGTGATGGGGATTGCAGAATTAAGAAGCATGCCGCCACTAAATTTGTGAATAAACAGAACCTACAAATTAGAGTAAAAACAACATTCTTGAGCTGAAAACCAATTACAGAGAACAAGAACAAAACACTTGCGAATAAACCCTGAACAGAATAAATTAAAAACCATAATCTCGGCAACAAAAATAAATAAAATACAATTAAAAAGAAAATGAAGCATTGAGAAAACAAAAACCCGTAATTGCATGTCAAACATTGAGCCGATATTCTTTGCTATCTATACGATAAAACCAATTCATCCAAACAAGAATCTACATGTTAAAAAAAAAAACCTAGGCATAGGGTACTAAATTTTATAACCAACCATCACCCCAACAAAACCTAAACTGAAAATTTAATACAAAAGAAAAAGTTAAAATTTAATACAAATTCCAAAACTTTTCCTTCAACAGGCCCATTGGGCATCTTTTGTGGGTGATATCAGTGTGAGAATTTTGAGAGAGAAAATGTTACCTCAAATATCCTCTTGAAGAAATGAAGGGTGACAGCAGATTGAAGGATGGTGGATCTAACACCCTCATGAGGAAAGATCCAAAAGGAAGCAAAACCAGCAAGAAAAGCAGGAGTATACAGCATAAGCATACCCACTTTACTTGACAACTTGATTTCCCTCTGTCCACTGGTATTCACATTCCAAAACTTTGAATAGTTCAAATGCTTCCCTCTAATTTCGGAGAAGCCAGCGTTTGCTACTGTCACGATGCTTATTGCTGAAATGGCCGAAACCGCTAGAGAAGATGGTGGGAACATAAAGTTGAGCAACACAGCCATCACCATGGCGTATGCTAGCACCCTCTCTGCACACAGGTCGTCTCCTTTCAGATCTTGCTAAAGAAAATTCACAATATATATAACTAAAAATTTTGTTCAAGATAGTGATCACAATTATGGAAGTGGGGTCCACATCCGTATCCTTTCAGGTATAAGAAAGAACAAGTTATTGGAAGTGGGGATTCTTCAATTTCTTCAAAAATCATTGACCTAACTGATATTTGTTTGTAATATAATCTATATTTTTTACTAAACACCTTTTATTTTTATTGTTTCATCAGCGTCTTTTAGAATTACACACAAATATTATACCTTATGTCATATGATACAATAACTTGGTGCTTATACGTGTAACAGGGAGGGAAGTAAGATTATGTGAGACTTATTCCGTATTCAATTTATTTAAGTAATAAGTTAAATTTTATTTTTAAGAAAATTTATTAAACGTAATATATTAACATATTTAAAGTTTATTAATTTTATAATAATATATAAAATAATTTTATTATATAAATCATAATATATTAATAATATTATAATAAATAAATTAAATTTAAAATAAATAAATATCTAATAATTTAATATGAGATATATGTTTTGCAGTTATTTTATACATATAACTATTTAAATAATTTATTTACAAAGAGGTTTAAGCAATATCAAATATCTCAATGAAATATATCATAAAATAAATTAAAAAATTAATTATAACTACATATTTTAATAGTTTTATTTTTCATATAATTAATAATTTTTATTAAGTACCTTTTAATTTTATTGCTTAATAAGTGTCCTTTTTAAAATTATACGCGGACATCTAATGTAATATTTTTATAAAATGATACGATAATTTAGTGATCAGCTGTGTAAACCATATTCTATGATTATATATATATATATATATATATATATATATATATTAAAAAACTATATAAAAGTAAAAATATATATCATTAAATAAAAATTAAAAATATTACGGTGATTAATAATAAGCTATAAAATATCATACAATAATTTCAAATAATATCTTTAACGTGATTTAAAGTTTGAAATACCAAAATACTTTTTTACCAAATTCGCATACACTAACTTCTTATAAGATTTTTTTTTACCAAATTCTTAAATAATTTATACTATATTTTATTTTTAAAAATAAAAAAATATTTAAAAAATTAAACATGCTCTTAATTTTTAAAAGGGAGTATTTAATCAAACTCTCTATGCATGTTTAGAGAAAGGAATAAGGTATATTGTTAAGTGGGCGTCTTTTTAGTTATTACAAAAATAATTACGGAACGAATTTTAACATAATAGTTATTTTTTATTAAATTGTTTTATTTTTATTCCTTAATAGTTTCTTATATTTATTGACACTTTGATTATGTTATTTCTTTTAAAATGAAATTTCACGGCACACAAATGCTGAATGTTATGTATTTTTTTTATTTATTAAATAACATGATAACTTTTTTTATGCAAAATAATAGAATAAGCAGGAGAGCTGAATAACGTGTAAATTGGAACCAGGGATCACAGTCAAGTGTGAACGTCGATTTGATTTGACAGGTTCAGAATTTCCTGGTTCCTTATTCACGTACAATCGCTTTCCTCCAATAATTTTAAAATTGAATAGGTAATTAAATTGTTAAAAATACTAAATCAGGATTTATTAATTCAATTGTAATTAAATTGAGATTGGAAAAAGTTATATATATATATATATATATATAATTAAATAATATATTAATACAAATTATAAATAATTACAATGAGTAAAACTTTAAAGAAATATATTATATATTTTATAACCAGCCAAATTTATAATAAAAAAATTAATAATATATATTATAATTTTTTGTTCATTTTTAAATTAATTTTTTGAAATCAAAATAATCAAGTTCGCTTTTAAAAAAAAGCCTAGACAGATTTAACAACACTTGTTTACACTCGATTTTAGTCAATTTTAACTTATTTAATCGATTTTTAACTTATTTTTCACTTCATCAATTGAGTTTTTCAGACCAAAGATCAGAGTAATCGATTCAATTCCGTTTATAAAACGACACTTTATTTAAATTAATACTAATAATTAATCTATAAGACATTTGATTGATTTAATTTGTAAAGATAGTTTTTTTTTCACATTTTATTATTATATGTCAATAACTTTAATTTTTTCTTTTATGATTTTATTAACAAAACTAATGCTCTTATAATTTAAAATTTAAACTTTTTCATATTAATAGTTTTAAGAATAAACAAATAATTTAAATTTGATACACTATCATTATAAAAAAACTTATATTATTAATTTTTAATTAATAAAAATAATGTAAATAATATTTTTAAAATATTAATTTTTAATAACATAATAATTTATAATTAGATATTATAATAAAAAAATATATTACTTTTAATTAAATGTGTTACTCTGTTATGCATTAAATTTTTAAATTATTTTTTATATATTATAATTAGAAATAATATATATGAAATATGATGTTCTTGAGAAACTTATAAAATATATTAGAAAAAAATTATAAAATATGAAGTTTGTAGTGTAGGTACATAACTTTAGAAAAAAAATAATAAAAAATTTATATAAAATATTAAAATTATAATTGAAGTTTTTATAAAATGTTAAAAAATAAAAATTTACTAATAACAATTTTTATATTTTTTGTAATTTTTTAATGTTTTTCAAAATACTATATTTTAATAATTTTTTTTCCTATGAAAAGAAAAATTAGAGCCCAACTTTTCTCGCTTAAACCAACTATTTTAAATTTTTAGTCGATTTCGATCATCAAATTATCGGATAACTCTAGATTTTAGTTTGAGTATTTACACGGATAAATCGGGTGGGTTTGAACTATTTGTAACTTTTGATCAGATATTCGACAGATTCGTGTTCTTACGCAACCGTAGCTATCAAAGCTAAAGTCAACAATCGATAATTAATTCATACATGTATACAGAATTTGAACGAAGAACAAGTTACTTCATAAAAAAATCTGGTTGAGTTATTTAATAATTTTTTATAAATATTAAATTTTATTAATTTCACAGTTGTATATTAAAATTTAGACAAATGAAAGATTATAAATATGTAATTTTATAATTAATATTTATTTATATTTTAAAAATAAAATTTTAAAACAAAATTTCTGATAAATTATTAATTAAATTTTTATTTGTATGAATTTTTGTATATTTAATCTATTTTGAGAATTTTTTATTTAATACTTAGATTGACAAAATTTAATATTTATGAGTTGTTGAACAAAATATTCATGTCAAAGTTATTCTTAGAGTTGCTTGGCTTTTTTATTTAAAAAAACTTTAAAAAAGTCATCTTTTTGAAAAAAATTTAAATATATCTTAAATAAGATTAAAATATAAATTAAACATAAGTCACACTAAACTTAAACAACCTGCATATAAGTACACTTTGTAATGGAAGTGTACACAATAAGAGTGATGAAGGGTCCAAGAAAAAAGTAAATGATATTAGTTAAATACAACCATTTATATCAGAGTCTTTATCAAAGTCACAATGTCAACGACAACTTAATCATTATTCAATAATAAATTGGATCCAATGAATCTAAATAATATTAACAGTATTAATAGGTTGTTATACGAAGTTAACGAGGGTACTAAATTTATTTATTTTTGAATAAACTAATAGAACTAGTGAGACAATTATTTAAGGACAAGGTAACTGTATTATTTATAATAAAAAATTATAATATTAAAAGACCAATCTGAGTATAAAATTTATGAATTAGATTATAAAAAACTATTAATTTTTAAATAATATACTTACAAATATTTAAATATAAATGATATATAAGAATTGTCAATCTTACATTTTATGAAAACTTATTAAAATGTATATGTATTTAAGTATGAATAAAAATAAATAAATAAAAATTTTAAAAATTATAATAAAATATAAATATAAAAAGTAATAAAGATATAATAATTGCAATATCAATAATAAATTTATTCACGCTTTGCAGGTATGGGCGGGCTCATATAGCCAACAACTTTCTTGTTTCCACGTTGCATTCATTTCTCATGTGAATGCAGCTTCGTGTTCTCGTGTAGCAAAGCTAATATACAGTCAACGTACGAAACTAAATTATATAACACAAAATTCTTGTTATTAGTGAAATGTATTTGTTAAAAAACTAATAAATTTTTTGTTTACAGAGTACACACACCTCCATCAACATTGTCTTGAGCCCTTGAAATGTTGTCATTAGCAATTTTTGAGCATATATATGTGAGGGTGAGGAAGACCAAGGAGCCATGAGACACGAACTCTTTACAAAGAAAAATAAGAGTTCGTAGCTTTGGAAAGAAGAGTTTCGAATTTTGTAAAATAAAAAAAGTTAAAATTTCAGAAGAGAAGGGTGTGGACTGAGTTTGATTTTATATTAAAAAAATTAAATAGAAAGAGGAAGAGAAATTTAAAAAAATATTCTTGATTCAACTTTGAATTCATGCAAGCACATTTAAAAAAAATAGTACTATTAGAAGTCTGGTGATCGACGTCTAACAATTTTTTGTCCTCTCGTATAAAAAAAATTGGTTATACAAGGTAATGTCCTCCATTTTGCTCACTATGATGACACTAATGGGCGGTACATCTAAACACTTCTCCGAAGCATTTCCAAAACTTTATCATCTTCTGGGCACCCAAAAAAACCCCCTACCAATAAAAATTCGTGTCAACTTCTTGAATCTTAATACTTTAACCATCATCAGGTATCAAGCATAAAAAAAATCATGATGCATTCTCACACATTGATTTTTCACAAGGTGCCATGCATGCTCTCTCTCAAGATTCTTCATGAGAATATAGTCCAAAACTATTTTCACGATCTAGAATATTTTGGACATGACAAGCCAAATGGGAATGGGGACCATAACAAATACTAGCCAACAACCCTCCATAGGCTAAGCAGTGTACACCAAGCTGAAAAATGCATGCTACTGCATGATCAGTGTAAGTTTGCTCTACACAAATACAGAAGTTATTTTCAGATTCATGGGTGTAACACATATCAGTTTTGTTAACATACGCCTCAACATCAACGGTACTGGGATCTTTGGGAGACATTAGCCAGCTGAAATTGATACATGATCTCAAAAAATGGCACTTACAGACAAGGAAACTCCAAACATTCAGTGTAATAGCTCTGACACAATGAAGAAACTCATTTGATACATTGTCAAAATCTGTACTTTTAATGTGACCATTTGGCATACAGGCTCTAAATCTATCCATTAATGAACACTTAGAGCATTTGACTTTTGTGACAGAAGCAAAGTTTGAAACAACCGGACCCAAATTAACAAACTTTCTCCATCCAGAACTTCTGGTCAGAGATAACAAAGATTCACCGGCTCCTGTCCAAAAGTTTGCAACAGATGCAATCAATGAGGAGTCAGAATTGAAAAGATGATGAGTCGCACCTGCAAGTAACAAAGAATATGCTGCGCCGGTCCTGCTCATTTCAAAAGCTTCAAACTGATGTATATCTATTTGAGAATCTACAGACAATAAATCACTAGCACGAACGTTATACGCTGATGCCAGTGTTGTGTACACTCTTAGAGAGAGGTGATGCAGGGGATGCAGCATGAATTTAGAATCTGATTTTCCTTCAATGCCTTCTAACTGCTCATTTAAACCTTGCATAAGTATCTTCTCAAGCTTCTTACAACAGGACTCGGAATCACCAGAAGAAAGGTACTCCGATACAACATCATCAATGCACTCAGTCAATCTTCTATCAGCCATGTCTCTTGTGAACTTATAATCGGAACATGAACCAGATGAATCATGAGTGGAAACAGAAATTTCCTGAATAATAAATTTACCAAGATGTTAGAGCAGTCTAATAATAATATCAGTCAAATATTCCATTTCCCAGTGTTTCACAATAGGAATAATTATTAGATCACATCATATTATTAGCACATCCAAGGCAAAGAAACTCAGTTTTGTCACTTCCACAAAATGTTTGAGAAAGACTGACTAAACCACAGTAGAAATAGGAGATCAATTTCAAAGACTTACTTGCAATGCATGATCCACATATGTGAAGGGAAGAACACTACATCGTTTGCAACAACAAATAAACTGATACTTTGACCACAGCTCCAACTGTCTCATTGCCTAGAAAATCAAAATACAAATTAAGACCACTGCAGCTAGAAGCTCAATAACTGATCAATAAAGAAGTGAATGAACTCAGTAAAGACTAAAGAACTGAGAAAAGGAGGATGAAAACAAAAATCAAAAGATCAAGACTGAAAAGTTTCACAAGAAAAAGTAAATTGCAATTTCAACTAATTTATGATTACATTTATAATGAAACCATATATGACAGATAGAACTCATACAAGTCATGAAATAGATGACATATGCTACCCAGGGAGAGAAATTTATATTCAAGGTAATTATAGCATTTCAAGGAATTTTCTTTCCAAGGTGATATCATACAATTATTAGAGATAAATACAACTAAGTATTCACTGAAAAAAGATATGTGGTGGTTTCTCGGCACTAGGCAAGAAAATATCAAAAACAATTATTGATGTCAACAATTGAGGAAAGCTTTCATCCATATGGACAGAGATGGCAACAAGCAAATCTCCACCCTTCACCAGTTGACCCACTTTAACTTCTTAAATATAGCAGAGAACTATCATCGCTAAATACATGATTCAATTCATACTTGTGTTTAGTTATGAAAGCCAATTGCCACGCTAGCAAAAGTGACACAGGAAAAACGACAGCTTCATTTTGGACTGTCATTGCTACAACTACAAGTTTACAACCCATTGACGACATGATCATTTACACTGTCATACAACAAAATTGACTGTTCCATCAATCCAGTAGGAGTGTCCAAATCCAACACACAGGCCAACTTCAAATGTTTATATTTCAACAGTTGAAGGCACGTTCGACCACAACAGTACAGATGCACATTCGGGAGTGAAAAACGCATAACCAAGCCCAGACTTAAAAACAAACAGACCATAGCATGAAAGATAATACTAATTTGGAGCATACCTTAGGTTGCAAGAGATCCGTATATGCTACAGTAACTTCTTCGCCCTTTTTTATTCTTTTGATACTCCTCACAATCAATCTTGGACCATAACCTAACTCCCCTTCTTTTTCATGGCAAAAAATAAAAATGACCCTAATTAATATTTTATTTTCTATTTTAAAAAACTAAGCATATTAGAATACAGAACAATTAATTAACCTTTTACAAATTCAGAACTGCTACTACAAACTCCACTATCCATCTGCAAAACACAATTCACATCTTAACAAAGAACAGAAGCAAAATATAGCCAAAAAAAATAAAAAAAATCCAATAACGTAGAAGAAAAAAAGGGTACTTTACTTGTGGTTGTTGAGAATGGCGAGTGAAGGGAGCAATGCGAAGTTTGAGTTTATCCGAAGGTGAATACGAAGAAGTGAGATCGAAGCGGTAGCACGCGTTAGGGGAACAACTATGGTTAATCCAAGAGAAAGTGAGATCATAAACTGCGATCCCAAGGTTGCGCCCTTCGCTATCGTGCACCTCCACAGCGTTCGTTAGCACCGCGCAGAGAGCAACCGTTGCTTCCTCCAAAACGGCGTCGTTGAATGGGATGCCGCGCTGCTTCGCTAGCGCTTCGGCCACGGCGCTGGCGCCAAACTTGATCCTCTCTGAAACGTCGTCGTCAGAGTAGGAGGGATTTTTTTGACACGTCAGCAAGTTGCTGTTAGATAGCAACCCGGCGACCCGACCCGAGGGGGAGGGGCGGTGGGAGTGGAGGAGGCGGAGGGCGGCGCGGTGGTCGGAGGAGTGGGCGGAGGGAGGGAGGTGGCGCTCGGCGGAGGAGAGGTGGAGGGATGAAAGTGCGGCGGAGCAGGGAGGGGAACAGTAGAAAAGGGAATTGGGATTGGTTTTGGAGGGAATGGGAATGGGAAGGGGAGAGAAGCAAGTGGAGCAGTGAGTTTGAAGACGGGAAGTGTGGAGAGAGAAAGAAAGAGGAGTGAGTGTTGGAGTTATGTCTGTCCCAATCTCTATTTCTTCGCTGCTTCTCATCTCCATCTCTGCCTCCCTCTCCATTATACTCTCAAAATCTGTTCCTTAGCCAATTGATTCCCCTCTCTTTTCCTTCTGCCATTTTAAACGAGGAAAGTTTGCTGCATTCACATTACATAATTTTTCAAGATTTGAATTTTTTTTTTAGTTATTTTTTTTATTTTTATATTTTATAATTTTTTCTTTTAATCTCTAGTACTATATAATTAAATAAAAAATTAACAAATGACAGTATATTAATGCACTGTATCAACCTTACAGATTACAAATAAAAACTTACTAAAATATAGAGATTAAAACAAAATAAAATCATTTAAAAAATAATAAAAATATATTTATATATTTTTTAAAATATATTCATCTTAAAATTATTTTATAAAACTTTTTATCTATAATAATATTTATTTTACACAGGTTAAATAATACTTTTTATTCTTTAAATTTTATTAAAATTTTAACTTAATTTCTTAATTTTATTTTCATATTTAATTTGTTTTATTTTAATTTTTACTTTTTTCAATGTAATTTAGTCTTTTAAATTATTTTTAATGTTCAAGTTTTTCTTTAACTTCATTTTTTAAAATTATTACCATAAATGTTTAGTGTTTGACGTAAACATGACTTCATAATAAAAATTGATTATCAATAAAAATTATAAATATATGAAATTTAATTAAAAATTATAAATTAATATGTGTATATATATATATATATATATAAAGAAGAAAACATAAAATTAAATAGTTGATCATGAATAATTTGTAGTAAAGATGTGTTTAGCAGTTATTTAGAAGTTTTACACAATAATTTTCTAGCAAAGTTCATAAAAAATGAAATACAAGAAAAATTTTATTTTAAAATAGTATTATTTTAAATTTTTTTATAGAAGGGACTATGTCTGAACATAAAGGAGATTTCAGTTTTGTCAAATGGTTATCTGACATAGAGATTTCATGCAAATTAAATTTCGTTTCTACAATCTTGTTATAGCAAGGTAATCTTATTATATATGGTAAAATATAATGTATTAATCTTTTTTTTCTATACTGAAATATTGCTAATTAGTGGATTTTTACTATTTTGATTATCAATTGAGTCCTAGTTAATGATGAGAAAATAGCAAAACTTTAAGTCACTATCAACCACAAATTTACCATGTTCTTTCCTCCAAGTTAGTTTTAGACCTTGCCAAATTTCTCAAAGTTCAGCATTAATTGCAAAGCAAGTTCCAATTCTAAAGTAAAATCTTAATATCCAATAATCATTATTTTCTCTAAAAATACCCTTAATATGAAAAAAAAAAAAAAACTCTTATATGGACGTCTTGAAAACAGAGAAGATAGAAAAAAAAAAAAAGAAACTTAACTCTAATTGTGACCCGCCAATAAAATCAAAGTTATTAAAGAAGTGTGACTTTAACTACGATATATGGGTAGAAACAATACTATAAGATTTAGTTCCTAAAAATAAAAAAGAAGCTCTCACAACAAAGAAAAGTCATATTTCTATTCAAATTTCACCTTTTTTTAAAATACATTACAAATTTATAGGCTAAGTCATCTAAAAAAAACTAAGTGAATTTTAAATGCTTTCTACTGAGAATAAAATGAATTTTAAATGCACTTCACTGAAAATGAAGTAATTCATTGAAAATCTACTGTCGAAATTAATGTCTTGGAAGATTTAAAGACAACTAAAAATCTGACTTAGAAATACAAAAAGTCAGTTAAAAAATTCACCTCAAAAAATAAATATGAAAATTGAATAAAAAGGAAAAATTGAACTTTTATTAACTAATCAAACTCAAAAACTAATTAAACTCTATCTTATGAAAGCTTTTTCTATTATGAAAATTGGACTCTCTTTCCAAGTTGGGCTTAAAGTGTCACCATGAAGTTGTAAGAATGTGACCCATTTAAATGCAACTTCTATTTTTCTTTGATTTCCATGATTAGGCTTTGCAAAGCTTGCTTCATCCTCTTAGTCTTGACTCTAGTTATTAGACCTCCAATTTCTTGTGAAGAGTCTTTTGGCATGCTTGTTGGATCTCTATTATTCCATCCCTCTTTGAAAGGATTTGTTCTTGAGTTAAACTCATCACCTACATCAAACAAAGATAAATTAGACATATTAAAGGTAGCACTTACATTACCATATTTACTTAGCAAATCTAATTTGTTGGCATTGTCATTGATCCTTTTTAACACTTGAAATAGTACATTTCCTCTTGGTTGTGGTTTGCATTTTCTTTGAGTAGGAAATCTTTTTTTTTGAATATGAATCCAAACCCAATCTTAAAGTTCAAAAGCCACCTTAATGCGCCCCTTATTTGCTTGGTTTGCATATTGCTCATTCTTTTTCTCAATGTTGGCTCAAACTCTTTCATGTAACCTCCTAATAAAGTCTATCTTATGCTTATCATCTACATTAACAAACTCATTATTAGGCAAAGGAAAGATATCCAAAGGAGTCAAAGGATTAAAGCCATTCACAACTTCAAAAGGAGAATAAGAAGTAGTAGAATGAACAGTTCTATTATATGCAAACTCAACATGTGCAAACATTTCTTCTATTGTTTTAAATTCTTTTGAATGATTGCACATAACAAGGTAGTGAGTGTTCTATTCACAACTTTAGTTTGACTATTTGTTTCTGGATGTGTAACAAAAGCTTAGTTCCTAGCTACTCCACAAAGTTTTCCAAAAATGAGTTAGGAACTTTACATCTCTATCACTTCCTATTCTCCTCGGCAATCCATGCAAACATACAATATCTTTAAAGAACAAGTCATATAAATATCAGTCCAAGGTTGATTCGGTACAAGTAATGGTGTATAGAAACCATGGGCAAGACTTTAGATTTGGCTTGCTTACATGTTATGCACTTTTCACTAACAGATTGCACATCATGATTCATGTTAGGCCTATAAAAATGTTCATTCAAAATTTATAAAATCTTTTGCACTCCAAAATGTCCCATTAAACCCTCACCATGTGTTTCTCTAACTAACAACTCATGCAAGAAATAAATAGGCAAACATAATTTATCTTTTTTAAACAAGAACGCATCATGCTTGTAATAGTCCCCAAAAGCATGCTTAGTACAAGAATTTCATACTTGACCAAAATCAAAATAATTGGTATACAAATCCTTGATAAGCTCAAAACCAAACAATTTAGTTTGTAAAGAAGTAAGTAATGCTTACCTTTGAGATAAAGCATCAACCAAAATATTTTGCTTTCCATGCTTGAACTTGATCACATAAGGAAACATCTCAATGAATTTCAACCACTTGCATGTCTTTTTTTAAGCTTATCTTACAACTAAATTTCAAACTTTGATGGTCTGAATGAACGATGAACTCCCTTGGCCACAAATAATGTTGCCAGTTTTGCAAAGTCCTCACAATGCATACAACTCCTTGTCATAGGTGGAATAATTCAATGCTACCCCTGATGTAGGAGGCAAATCTATCCTTCAGTAAACTTGCTTCTTGATGCTTCCTTGTAAGAAGAAGCTCTCGACCAAGGAGCACTTTACAACAATTCCGAGACAATTGAATGAAGAACAAAGGAAAAGAAAGATGCACAATGATGGAGTAGAAAGGAAATGAAAAAGGGAAGGCATCACTCTATGGAGATAAGCCTAGACGTGATTCTTCACAATGGAAGGATCCATTGATACAAACTTCAAGCTCAAAGTTCTTCTTAGACAATTGAGGAAAAAAGGAGAATGAATCTCAAACTCAAAAGAGATTTTTGCATATCACAAAGGTGTGTGAATTATAAAGAGAGTAGCCTTTATATAAGTTTGCATAGGGTGATTATGCTAATGGGCTTTCCTAAAGCCAAATCTAATTCTTAAGCTATTTAACTAAAGGTGGCAAAAATACATGGCCTTAAAGATCTTAAGAAACTAAGCCCAAAAATATAAGGCTAACTAATTAAATATGAAGAAGAAATCTTAAACTAATACATGGTATTTATACAAAAAAAAGATGTGACATAATCAAGATGTACACATGAGGCCTATGTATTTATTATTGTGCATGTGAAGTATGCATAGTTCTTCATGTGATCCTCCAAAAGGTGTGGTTCCTCTAAGTGCCTCACAAGCTCAATAAGCTTGTTGAGGGCCTTCTTAGCCCTTGATCTAGTCATGGGCCCTTAAAATTCTTCCAAAGCATCCTCATAATACTTTATGGTCTCTTTGTATGTGAGGTCCTCATCAATCCCGCTAAGCTTCTCACAAAATTATACAATCAGTTTATGTTCCTACATTAATATTGCCCCTATTCCTACTTCAAAAACATCACATTCAACTTCAAAAGCTTTATCAAAATTAGGAAAATAAAGCAAAGGTGCATTGGTTAATTTGTCTTTCAAAGAATTAAAAGTCTTCTCATGCACATCTTTCTACTTGAACACAAGATTCTTCTTAATAAGTTCATTCAAAGGTGTAGCAATAGAACTAAATTTCCTTACAAATATAAAAGCTTGCTAAACCATGAAAACTTCTTATCTCATTTGAATTCTATGGTGTAGACCAAACTCTAATTGCCTTTACCTTTTCCTCGTCAACACTTACCCCTTTTTGAGCTTACAACAAAATCCAAAAATCCAACATATTCAAGATAGAATATACACTTTTGAAGATTAGCGTACAATTTATTTTCTCTCAAAACATTAAAAACAACGTATAAATGTTCAACATTTTTATCTATTGATTTACTATAAATTAAGATATCATTAAAGTAGATTATAACAAATTTTTCAATGAAAGGTTTCAAAACATGATTTATTAATCTCATGAAAGTGCTAGGTGCATTATTTAAGCCAAATGACATCACTTACAACTTATATAAATCATATTTTTTTTAAAGCAATTTTTGACTCATCACATTCTATCATGTGAATTTGATGGTACCCACTCTTCAAATTAATTTTAGAAAACACACATGAACCATGCAATTCATCAAGATATCTATACTTTACAGTGATTTTATTTATGGCTTGATAATCTACACAAATACGTCATGTCCAATCTTTTTTTAGAATCAAGATCACATGAACAACACGTAGACTAAGACTATCCCTTATAATTTTTTGTTACAATTCATTCACTTGCTTTTGGATCTCTTTTGCTTCTTTCAGACTTGTCCTATAGGCTGACCTATTTACAACTAAAGATTCAGCAATGAAGTCAATTTGATGTTCAATATCTCTAGAAAGAGGGAACTCATGTGGTACTTCCTTTGGAAATATCTCACCAAATTCCTGCAACAATGAAACAACAAAACTAGGCAAAAAGGAATTCAAATTGTTAATAAAGCAAACATCCTTTTACATAAGTACAAGTAGTTATTCTTTTGCTATCAAAGCACTCAACTTCTATTTTCTTTGCAAAAACACTTTTTTTTTTATCTTTCTCTTTAGTACACGCATTTTCATCCTTTTCTTTCTTTTGCTTATTGTCACTTTTCTTTTCTCTCTTTTTCTTGAATGCTCAATTATTCTTCTCTTAACTTACACACTAGCAATTCTCATTTATTTTGAATATGCTTTCATAGGTTTAAGAGGTGTTAAGATAATGGTGCGATTGCTTATGACAAAATATATCTATTTTTGTATTCCTTGTGAGTTATCCTTCTATAAAATTGCCATGGATGCCTAAGAAGCAAATGTCTAGCATGCATAGGCGCAACATCACAAAGAACTTCATCCTTGTATTTCTCAATGGAAAATGATATCAACGCTTGTTTAGTTACCCTTATGTCTCCACAATCATTCAATCATTAAAGTCAGTATGGATTAGGATGCTTTATGGTTGGCAACTTTAGTTTCTCAACCAACAAGGTGCTAGCAACATTAGTATAACTTCCATTATTAATGATCATGCTATGTACCTTGTCATTTATGTGACATCTAGTATGAAAGATATGCTCTCATTATTCAACATTATTATCTTCTTTAGGCTAAGATAAGGTGAAGTCATAATCTTTGAGAAACTCCATCCACCGTCTTTGCTTCATATTCAGCTCATTTTGGTTGAATAGATATTTTAAACTCTTATGATCGCTGAATACTTCAAATCTCGATCCAAACAGATATGCCTCCAGATTTTCAATGCAAATACCACTGCCGCTAACTCCAGATCGTGTGTGGGATAGCTGACTTCGTGAGGTCAAAGTTGTCTTGAAACATATGTAACTACTCTTCTAGATTGCATTAGGACACAACCAAGTCCTTATCATGAAGCATCACAATATACTTTAAACTTTTGCTCCGGGTCCGGCAAAATCAACACTAAAGCCGAGGTCAACATTTCCTTTAAGTTTTGAAAACTAACTTCACATTCTTCATTCCACTCGAAGTCTTTTCCTTTCCTCGTTAGTTAAAGGTAACACTAGTTTAGAAAATTTCTCAATGAATTTTTTATGATAGCTAGCCAATCTAAAGAAACTTCTGATCTCCGTCGAAGTTGTAGGTCTCGGTCATTAAGCTACTGCTTTTACTTTTGCTGGGTCGACTATAATTCCTTACTTTGAGACAACATGTCCCAAAAATTGGATTTGTGGAAGCCAGAATTCACATTTTGGCATAAATCTGTCTTTTACTCAGTATTCGCAATACAATTCTTAAATGTTTAGCATGCTCCTCATGATTCTTGGAATATATCAGAATATTGTCAATAAACACTACCACAAATCAATCCAAGAATTCATGAAAAATCCGGTTCATATAGTCCATGAACATTGCTGGGGCATTTGTCACACCAAATGACATCACCAAATATTCGTAATGACCATAACAAGTCCTAAAGATTGTCTTGGGGATATCTTCCTTCTTTACTCGAATATGATGATAACCTGATCGCAAATCAATCTTTGAAAACACTGAAGCTCCTCGTAGTTGATCCATCAAATCATCAATCTGAGGAATAGGATACTTATTCCTAATCGTCACCTTATTCAACTGACGATAATCAACGCACATTCTCATGCTCCCATCCTTCTTTTTCACCAGCAGTACTGGAGCTCCCCATGGTGACACACTTGGCCTAACAAATTGCCTTTGCAACAAATCTTTCACTTACTTTTTCACCTCGGTTAATTCCATTGGTGACATCCAATATGGTGCGATAAATACTGGGCTTGCTCCCAGAATCAAATCAATAGTGAATTCAATTTCTCTTTCTGGTGGTAGTTCTGTTACATCTTTTGGAAAAACTTCTAGAAAATCTTGCACTACTGGAATATGTTCAGCTTTCACGGCCTTATCAACCTCAGCAGAAAGCAATACCATAAAAGCCTTAGCTTTACTCACATTTCTGGCTTCACCCATATTTAGGAGTCTAGATTTTTTCGGTATATCATCACCAAAGATTAAAGCTTTCTTCTTATAATCTAACAAAACACGATTGGATGACAACCATTTCATGCCAAAAACAACGTCAAGTTGAGAAAGCGGTAAACAGATTAAGTCCATGCAAAAATTTCTACAATGAATCATCACAGAACAACCTAAGCACACAGAAGAATTCACAACAAGCTTAGTTGTAGGAGTAGGCACAACAACATTACATGGCAGGGAAGATATTGGCAGTCCAAGACAATTCACACAATCCATAGAAACAAAGGAATGTGTGACACCAGAATCAAATAGAACAT
Organism: Abrus precatorius; assembly: GCF_003935025.1. Lineage (NCBI taxonomy): Eukaryota > Viridiplantae > Streptophyta > Magnoliopsida > Fabales > Fabaceae > Abrus > Abrus precatorius. The sequence continues at coordinate 18,336,519 of NW_020874395.1, read as the reverse complement.
CGCATAATCTATTATTAATGACGCATTTACCTCTAATCAATTCATCAGATTTGGACGCCTCAGACCCACTCATAGCAAAAACCTTGCCTTGTACACTCAGCTTCGCGCCACTACTTGCTTTGGATGCGGGCTAGTTACTTCTACTGGCACTCCTATTTTGTTGAGCTGACCAACAATTATTCGCCGAATGTCCCATTTTTCCACAAATTCCACAAACAGATGGTGGTTATGAGCAATTTCTCACCAAATGGGGTCCTCCACATCTGAAACACCTCAGTGGTCCCCTTGAGAAGTTGGAATCACTGCTGCTACCTCCTCGAAACGCATTCCCTTGCGCTGAGATTGATTACCACCAGAGTAAGGTCCTCTAGGGAACCTTGGAGGTCTACAATCCTGTCTCACTAGTCCTCCAATCCAGCTATCTACAGTCTTGCCTTTGGAATTTGCCTCAAAGATTCAGCATTTGTTGACCAATGTTGCTAGGTCAGTCAATTGGAAGACACTAACTGTTGCCCGAATCTCTGGCCTCAACCCATTCTCAAACTGGGCACATAAATCTTCATCTCCATCCTCGTACTGGAAATGAGGCCAATACTTCATGAGCTTATGGAATTTTGCAACATATTCTCCCATAGACATATTTCCTTGCTTCAGCTCAAGGAATTCCTGTACCTTTTGTTTCTTCAAATCTCTAGGGAAGTAATTCCCTAAGAAACATGCCTTAAAAGCTTCCCAATTGATGTACCCTTCTTCTTGTGGCAGAGTTTGACTGGCGAACCTCCACCAATCCTCTGCTTCACCTCCCAGCATATAGGTGGCATTAACCACCTTGTACTCCTCGTGACATCCCACCGTATTGAACATCTTCTTTATATCTGCTATCCATCTCTGCACACCTTCTAGACCAAATTTTCCTTCGAACTTTGGAGGCTTATGCTTTATGAACGAAGAGATTCCACGATACTCTGCTGGCTCCGTATTTTGCACCAAGTTCTCTAGGACTTGCACCATGCGGGCCAAAATCTCATTAGTAGCACTAGCAGGCCTACCTCTACCAGCCATAATTCTATTTCTATAAGAATCAAATATCACATATCACTGTTCATTCCAACACATTTCATATCAAGTTCAAAACATAAAAACATTTCAAACATCTCACTCAAACCAAAAATTCACAACTACTAGGTTGTATTGACAAACAATTTCTAATTAATAACACATAACACATAATCTCGATGAACTAGTCCTATACCCCCAGGCTGGTTTGGATGAACTGCTTTGATACCAAATTGTAATATCCTTATCTCAAAATCCGTATAATGTATAAATTATTCTTAATCATTTAAAATAATTATCATTTGATGAATTCAATGAATTGATTATAGCATATTACTGAAATTATCTTTAAATTCTATATGTAAATGGAAATTTTAAAACCGTCAATACTAATATAACATAATAATAAATACTGTGACTAATAAATGATTATTACAATTGCACTGAATATTCTTCTTTTTGGAAAACCTGAATATAAATTACGTACATTAACATTAAATATTACAAACTATTTGTTAAAATGAATGAGACTAAAACAACATTACATAACCATAATATTTACAATCCATAAAAATATACAAGTTCCAAAGCAGTCTTCCTCAAAACCAACTACTGAAGACCAGTCCTATTCATCCCCAGCGTTCCAACTTTTTATCTCAGCTAAGTATTTTGAATACAAATTCTCATCTGATCCTAGGTAGTAATCGCGCAAATCAGCTCTAACCTCTGTGCTAGTAATGCGCTCAAAGGTCTATCTAGACGGTCTTCCAAGAAAGTCATAGTCGTGGTAGGTAAACAGATATGTGAAAGCTGCCGGAGTCTTAACGGTACCTCTGTACATATATACATATAAGGTCTGATGTATTCTATTGCTAGGAAAGTCAAAAGGAATACTACACGAGTAATCCATTTCTATCATAACAAAAATTCTAGGTTCATCTTCTACAAGTACAACAAATTTAAAATAATTTACTCTTTGATACTCATTAAATACATAATTTAACCTAAAATGTACGGAACTCTCTATTAATCTAATCCTTCCTTGAGGATCTATCATCTTGATTCCCTGAAATTTTTAATAAGGATGAGCGTCTATTCTATCCTTTACAGACATTTAGCATAAAATCATAAATTTAATACAAATACAACACATTCAATTTCATGATTTCATATTACAAACATATTCATATCACACATAACAATCAACAATTTGTTATCCATTTTTCTTTCTCTTATTCCAACACACACTCTCAGTGCACTATGATCACAGATATCGATACCTCCAACACTTCTCAAGGTCTTACTCAACTAGGTAAATAGAACTAGTTAGCCTATGCACACATATACAACATGTACAATAATCGGGCCTCTTAATAAAGGCATAGTTAGAAGTCTAGTCAGGAAATGAGTGTGAGGCCATTTGACACATTCGCTCTCAGAAAGAGTGTGTACACATACACAAATGTCGCTCATCACCCTACGTTTCCTCCAAATTTTCATTGTCTCCAGACTCTATACCCAGTGTATCTCTGTAACTATTCATACTAGATCCAATCCATATCCGACTCTTAGGTCATTCTCAATGTTATTCTCTTTCTCTCTCATAAGATCGTGCTTAGTAAAGCACTTCCAGATTAAGTCCATTCTACTCATACATTCATTGATACAATTTCAACCATAAATATTTGATATCAACATTGTTCCTTATATCATTTTACTCAAATATATTTCATAAAATCACACAAAATCACTTAGCAAGTACTCATCATACAATGCAAATAAGCATATATCAGTCATTTGTTCCAGACAATCAATCTATCTAAACAGTCAAACAAACATCTTTTCATTCATAGTCCACATAATAGATATCTCAATCATCTATTTTCATACCATATTCACATAACAGTACTCTATGAGTATAAAATGAATATTGTAATATAACGATAAAATAGAGCTCTCCTTACCTCGAAGATGAGCTCACAGAGAGATATTGAAAAAGATCAAGGTTCACATATGGAAGTTCTCTTGAGTACCAAGAGATGTCCATAAGAACAAAAACATGAAAAATGATCAGAGAAAACAAGGTTTTACCTGAAGAAACTTACTTAAAATCGCTTAGCTTCAATGTCCAAGCTTGATTATGAAAAGAAATCGGAGTTTCGGAGGCTTTAATCTAAGTAAAAGAAAAAGAGAGTTTATAAAAAACTTAAGAGAAGAACGTGAGTTTAAAATAGAATCAATTTCTCATGCGAGAAATCTCTTAAATATCCTTCAACCCTGTGCGTTCTCGCTTCGGCGAGGGACATCACACTTGAGCGATGGTTATATCGCCTAAGCGAGATATGCAGACAATGGTCTCACCTATTATTTTTTGATATGCTTGCTTGAGCGAGATGGTATCCAGAGAGCATGCTATTTTTTCCTGTGGGTCCTAGCTTGAGCGACCCATCTCGCCGAAAAGCGAGATCCTCAGCTCGCCTGAGCGTGGTGACAGTTGGGCAACATTTATCGTATCTCGCTTGAGCGAGATAGCCCTGCAGCAAGATATTCCTTCGTGTTCAATCTCGCTTGGGCGAGATTTACCTCGCCTGAGCGAGCTATTCTGCACCACAATCCTTACAAAAATACTCTATATTTTCCTTTTAAATGCACTCTAATACTACTTAATATTAAATAAAACATAATTACCAAAAAATGAGAAGAGGGTGTTACATCTTACATGACTATTGTGGATATTAATTTAGAGAAAAAAATATTAATATTGCATAACTATTGAGTATTAATAGTAATTATATGAATAATTGTTGATCACAAGGAAATCAAATTTAGAGCTAATTAGGAAAAGAACATAAAGGATTGAATGAGTAAACCTCTATGTCCTAAGTTCCTCTTCTATAATTTCCATTAAGGTGTGTGTTGTGATACTTGCTTTAAGATTTGGTGATAATTATTTTAAATTTTAAATTATGTTATTTGATTTTGCATTTGTTAAGTTCAAATAATTAAATAAGAAAATTCTAAGTAATTGGATATCAATCCTGGTGGGACGATAATTTTGGAAACTTATTTTATAATCTTATACTACTTTTTGATAGGTACAATTACCCACCGAACAATTTAGTTCTTAACCCAAAAACAAAAGGAAAACTTAGATGATGAGAACATCTAAGCCTAAGCCCATGGACTTGATGGGCCAATGACAAGGTCAAGAGCTAAAAAAGTCTAAGAAGCATTAGCATATGAAATATATCTTGTTTTGAAAGCTTAACATCAATTTTAAGTCCATGATATAAATATTCATCCATTGAGTTGAAGCTCATCACTTATCTTGTTTTTGCTCACTTTCAAGGAAATAAGCCCAATGACTTAAATTGAAGTTATTTATTTATTTTTCTTTCTTTTTAGTCCATGATAATATATATATATATATATATATATATATATATATATTGATGTACAATTTAATTTTTCTGAAATATCATTACTGAAAGCACAACAGTTCTTAATTTCTTTTGAGTAGAGCTATAGCAGTAAGTCTCATGTGTGTGTTAAGGGCAGTAAGGCTGATTCGACGATGCTGTATTCAAAAGAAAAGAAAGAACGTAAGAAGCTGGTGGTTATGGTAAAGATAGTTCAATCTTTGTAAATTCGTAAAAAAAAAAGAAAGTCCACAAATAACCAGATCTAGAAGAAAAAGTTATAAATGATCTAACAGCATATGTTTTTTTGGAACCAAATAAGGGTGATGAACCAGAGGTTTATTTTTATGATGTCTAAACTTCTTTGCCCTTCTCCTTAATCTCTCTTCGTTCCAGCTTTAGCTCTTCATCCTCTCCTACAAAAACCTTCTCTTCAATGATTAGGAGAAATAATCTCCTGAAATTACCCCAAAACATAACCTCTTTGATGAAGAAGTTCGCTTCGAAGAGATCAATCAAAGCATGGATGACTGGACCATTCCAGAAATATCTCAGGATACATTATATATTCCTAAATAACAAACAAAAGAAACAATTTTGATTACATTATCAAGAATGTTGAAAATAATATTCCCTTAGGTCAAGACATAGGAGAATTCCACCTCTTGTCGAAACATTCGATTAATGACCACAAAAAAAAATACAAATACCTCCACATAGGATGTGTTCAAGTTGCAATTAAACCTTTAATAGACATAGATATAGATGTCACTATCTTAATGTGTCTCAGAGATGTTCGTCATAATAAGTTCGAAGACTCTCTTATAGGAATAGTAGAAACCAGTCTAGGTCAAGGACCGATTTATTTCAATTATTTTCCTAACAAGACAGTGAGTCTCATGGATGTTAATATCCTAGACTCTCTGTTTCTCAATATTCTCTTTCATGGTTTAGACATGAAAGAGTGATCTATTCCCGCAGCTCTTATCTATAGGATCTAATATAAGGTCATGAATTTTTGTGCATCTAGAGTCCTTTTCAAGTCCTAGAAATGTGAGACTACTTTGTTTATTACTGATATGACAAAGGCTAATGTCTCTCTTCCTTGAATCATCAAATGGGATGAAGTTACTCTCCTTGAGAAATGAGTTATGGACAAGGCTACTCCTTGTATCCTTAGACCTGCTCGTCAAATTCAAGATATTTCTCAAGATAATTTTGGGAAAGTCGAGATAACCTTCAATAGGAGAAACTCTTTCTCTTCCAGAATTGATGCTTATAGCAGACAATCTGATTTTGCATCTGCAAAGAGATCATTCTCTTCCAGATCCCAAACCTTTAGATATGAAATACCTAAAGTTATAGCTCATGATCCTTCTTATATAAACCTACAAGGATTAGATACCTCTTCTAGTATTTCTAGAACTGTTTACCAAACCTCAGATAAAGAAAATGAAAATCAGAGTATCCAATCTCCAACTTATTCTTCCCTTAATGAGTCTTATGATATTGTCTCATAAGTTTATTATAGATAAGGAAACCCTTAAGAAAGATTTCTATTCTGAGGATTGGAAACTTCAGAGAGAGTGGTTTTTCCAGAATTACAAGGGTAGTAATAGATCCAACATCCAAGAGAAATTTTATAAATTTCTTGAAAAAGTTGAGCAAAACATTCCTTTCTTTGATTTGTTTTATGCTTATACCATTCAAAACAATTTAGATTATCCTTGGCAGGAAGATATTATTAGTACCTCCTCTGCTAATGTTATTTCCTGGCAGATCAAAGATGGACAAATAGTTCAAAGTGATCTTCCTCATTTAACCAAATTCCAGTTGCCTAAATTAAAAGACAATAGTGGCAATCCTATAATGACAACGCCATTCAAAACCAAGAATACTGATGAATCTATCACTTCTAGTGATATTTAGGGCCTTATGGAATAGGCCAACTATACCAATAAGTATCTTCAAGTCTTAGGAGACAAGATCAACAAAGATAAGATCCCTACTAACAATCTGAAAGAAGAAGCATCTTCTTTTGCTCCTCTAGAGAAACCTCTTTTCAAACCTTTTAAGATTAGTGCCAAAGCTAAATAGAAAATCTTACAGCTTAGGCAGAGAGAAAAATCAAAAGCCTTAGAAGAGAACCACAACGAGTTGCTTAGCAAAATCATTAGTATGTTGACAATCGTTCCTAACACCCCTCAAGCTTCTGAAAAGTCTAGTGCTAGACCAAAAACTAGGTCCTTCTCTAAGACTGTCAATGCCATTTCCAAAACTGATTCAGAACAATTTTCTAAAACAAATTATGTCTTAAATATCAATCCAGTAAATACAAATAGTAAGAACTGGAAATATTCTTTTAAACTTTATTACACTAGAGCCATTGCTCCTAATCTAGTCTTAGAAGAAGGTCATGATCATAATATCCTAAGGTTTATCTCAAACGATATTAATGTTTGAAACATAGATGATAAGTCAAAGTACAACATTGTCTCTACTCTACAATACATTCCATTGTTGTCATGGGTTATTACACCAATCATGATTATGCTGAAGATACTATTGTTCATATATTAGTTGTGGGATTTTCCGGACAACTCAAAGGATGGTGGGATAATTATCTCACTGAAACTAATAGAGAAAAGATCCTCTCTACAGTTAAAATCGATGATAAGGGAAAAGTCATTGTTAATAATGATGAGCAGCTCCCTGATGGAGTGTATACCTTCTTATACACTATATCCCAACATTTCTTAGGAGATCCATCCTTATGGAGAGATAGATCTGTTGAATTATTGTCCAACCTTAAGTGTAGAACCTTAGATGACTATAAATGGTATAAAGATACCTTTTTGACCAGAGTCTATACTAGAGAAGACAGCCAACAACTGTTGTTAGCAATCTACACTAGCAAGTGGACTAGGATTGCAGCAAGTGATAAGTAAATTTAAGATCCAAATATTGTCTCCACAGGGAATTTAGATTCAAGTATCACTTCATAGAATTATAACCATTTAAGCTTTTTCAAAATTATAAGGAGAGTGGTAACATCTAATAACAGCAAACTGGAACAATTAAAAGTAAAATGAACTTGCAGAAAATAGAACAATGAACACACAGTTATGTGATAACAGAGGGAGAAACTATAGCTAGGGAATTGCTTCACCAAAACTCCAATGTTCAACCAATAAAGTTCTGAATTAACAAGCAATTGGAAAGAATGACAATCAGTTTCACATTATATTATTCAGAGGTTAATTCCTTAACTCAGTGAACCTAACATTCAATTAAACCATTCTAATTCCTTAGATCTGATTCAATTCAATATTGCTTTAAGTGTAAGAAACCAAAGGATTGCAAGATCAAAGTTCCTTATCCCTAAAAAAACTATAATCTCGGTGATTGGTTCAGATCTGAAGAACAAATTCAATTTCCATTGACAAGAGTTCTTTTGAATTTAGTTAATCAAATTTCCATTCAATTTCCACGTGAAGTTCAGAATCAATCACTCAATCTATTCCAAAGCTTGAAATCCAGATCTAAATCAATTCAACATGTTCATTTCAGATCTACAATCCCTAACTATGAACGAATTACACAGCCATGGCAGCAGAAAAAGAAAAAGAAAGAGAAGAAGAGAAGAAGAAACTCAGAAACGCCACTCCAATTCCTCTTCGTGAAGCTCCAAGATCTGAATCCCCACTCCTCTCTCTCACTTCCTCTAACCAGAAACTAACTAAAAAAACTGAAAATGAACAGAATCCCCTCTTTCCGGATCGTTTCTGGTATTTATAAAATTTTCCAGATTTTCACGTTATCACTTTTATGAGAAATAGTAGTTACGTAGAGAGTTATTGGTTGCGCGTTAACACTTTTCCCAGAAATAGTGGCCACGCGCATTTTCCTGATATTGAGAGCTCTCTGGAACTATCACTCTTGATGATAAAAGTGACAACGCAGAGCCAAGGTAGTTGCGCGTTATCACTATTGTTGATAAAAGTGACTACGCGCAACTCGCCAACTTGAAGACTCTCTAGAACGATCACTTTTGATGACAATAGTGGTTACGCAGAGCTTTCCTGATATTTTGCCTCTCTGGAACTATCACTTTTAATGATAAAAGTGGTTACGCAGAGCTTTCTTTCTTCTTTGAACTTCTAAAGTGATCACTTTCACTGATAATGGTGATCACGCCCAGTCTGCAATTTCTTATTCTTAAGTTTATGGAGTCCAGACTTGCTTCTTCCCTCTTCCTTGTCATCAAACTTCCATGAATATGATCCTTGCTCAATTTATTCCTTCAAAAACAAGATTAAAAACTTAATTCCTAAGCAAAAATTTCACAATTACTAAAATAACTACAAATTTAAACAAACTTCAATTCCTTTTATTTTTCTAAGTTTTTCTGCTTTCTTTATATATTTTTCTTATCAAATGTGTTAGAATTATGCTAAAATATCAGTCAAAATATGGATTCATCAACAACCTTTCTGGAGAGAAAATTCTTAGCTAGTCTTCCTAAATCTTTCGGAGATCTTGTTAGAAGCAAACTAAGAAATCAATTTGTCAATAGAGAAATTTCTTACGACAGTCTTAGTCGTGGTCAACTCCATACCATTATCACAAAAATAGCTCTAAAAGTCTGTCAAGAAGATAAAATTCAGAGACAACTAGCTAAGGAGAAAGCCATGAATAAAATAGATTCATGTTCTTTCTGTGAACAATTTGGTTTACCTAATTTTTCAACCAAAAAGACAAAACAAACTTCTAAGAAGGAAGTTGTAGAAGCTAATAAGAAACCTTACAAAAGGAAGTATAATAGAAAACCTTTTAAGAAAATTGAGGAAGATGTCATCCCCAAAAATGTTTCTAGAAAACCCAAAACAGGTGTAACCAGTTACAACTTTGGTAAACCTGGCCACAGCAGTAAATACTGTAGGCTTAAAAAGAAAATTAGTAATATTAACATTGATCCTTCTATAGAAGACCAAATCAATAACCTTCTCATTGAATCCTGTGATGACAATTCTGTGAAGGAATCAAGTAAGGATATCAATCAAATTCAGCAAGATGACGAAATATCTTCTTCTGATACTGACAAAATATCTTCTTCTGATACTGATGAAATTTCTGAAATTAATGTTTTAACAAAAGAATAACATCTTCTTTTTGAAGTTATCAATTCTATTGCTGATTCTCAAGAAAGAAAAATTTTTCTTAATAAGTTCAAGGATGTTTTGGAAACAAAACAGAAACCAAAAGAACTTTTTACAGCAAACAAATTTGATATAACCAATATTTTCAAAAGATTAGAAAATAATTCTAATATAAAACTAACTATTATACATGATCCTCAAATTGAGATTAACAATCTTAAAAAGGAGATTCGTGATATCAAAAAACAACAAATTCATCAAGTTATTCTTTCATAACTTGAAGATGATGATGAATCTAAAGTTGCAGAAGAACAATTCTATGAGAAAAAAGATTCTGAAAAAAATCAATTCTGATAATCCTGAAGAAATTTTTATGAATTTGATCAACAAGGTCAAATTTCAGAAATTTTATATTAACATCAGAATCATTATTAATGATTTTGTTTTTGATACTTTAGCTCTCTTTGATACAGGCACTGATTCAAATTGTATTTTAGAAGGATTAATTTCTACTAAATACTTTAAAAAACCTCTGAGAAACTCAGCACTGCAAGTGGTTCAAAGCTTAAAATTAATTATAAATTATCTAAAGCTATTATTGAAAATCAAGGTTTTAAGGTAGAAACAAACTTTCTCTTTGTTAAAAATTTGAAAAATGAAGTTATTTTGGGAACACCTTTTATTAAAGCTCTTTGCCCGCTTCAAATTTCAAAGGAACGAATTTCAACTTATTATTTAGGAAAGCAAATAACATTTAGATTTTTTAGCAAACCTTTTACCAAAAATATTAATTTTATTCAAAATAAAGTATCAGATTAACTTTCTGAAAGAAGAAGTTTCTTTTTCTAATATTGATAATCAATTGAAGAACTCATCACTTCAAAAAAAGATTCAATCTCTTTTAGAATCTATTCAATCCTCCATTTGTTCTGACCTTCCTAATACTTTTTGGAATAGAAAGAAGCATATTGTCAGTCTTTCTTATGAGACAGACTTTAAAGAAAGTCAGATTCCTACTAAGGCAATATCTATTCAAATGAATGAGCAACTCCTTTATTATTGTCAAAAAGAGATCAAAGATCTATTAGACAAAAATCTCATCAGAAAAAGTAAGAGTCCATGATCTTGTTCTGCATTTTATGTTAACTGTAACACCCTAAAATTTCATTTTTTTTCTTCTTCATATATATATATATATATATATATATTCTTATTTAGTGATCCTCTTTTCCTGTGTTAATCATTAAAATTTTCATTGATAAAAAAATTTCAATGATGATTTTGTACGTGTATCTAAATTATTATTCAACCAGATTTTTCCTTTTCATATAGGTTATAGTTACAACAACTAATTAAGAGTTACATAAGGGAAAAATACTTTAAATCTGCGGAACTATTTCATGAGAATTTCCATTAAATGTCCTTTTTATCTATACATGAATGCTTGGTATAATGGAATAATCCCCTCATATCATTTTGATTTGCATGACACGAAATTGAGTATCTTATCCTTGGAGCTGCACGTGTATTCCACCATCCTTTTCCCTCGGTCATGTCGATTTGCCAAGCCATGCACCAGTATTATTATGTGTCAAAACAATAAATCCAAGTGCTGCTCCAAATCTTGGTAGAAGAAGATATAAATCTGACCATAACTACTCCACCGATCAACCATAGAATGTGTCCTTCTCTTACCCCTGCAACTATCACCTAAACATCATAATTCAGCTTTGAAATGACCACTCTCTCATGTACTTACGGGTCTATACTCATGATCCGGCTGCTCATTACACACACCTACGTTAAGTGGCATTGGAAACCACGGTGAACTGTTTTAATCACGTCAATTTAAGGTGCCCTTGCACCACTTTCTCGGGAACCTCTCTTGTTTCAAAGAAGCCACTAGAGAAACATTCAACTAAATATAACCTAACTACAAAAATAAATGAATGAGAAGTGTGTGTAATGCCAAGGAGATAACTCTCGGTTCCTCCCCTTTAGAATCCTCTAGTCACAAAAATCTTTAACCTTCCTTTTCCTTATCACATCTTCCTATTCCCTGCACTTTATTTCCTTACTTCGTCGCCTCAAAAATATTCCACCAAAGTCTGCACCGAACAAGACGAGGATTCTCCATATCCTATACCTTCTCTTTTGTCCCAAAACTACTGTTAACAAGTAAGGGGGGAGTCCATAACTGTGTGAAATTTTATTGAACTCTTTTCTTCTTATACTTTCAGCTGAACTATTATTGTAAAATAATTAAGTTATGCTGTGTGTTTAGTTAAATAATTGCCGTGAGTCCAATTTATTAGAATTTTTACATGTTACTTAATGAAAATGCTTCTATTATAGGAGAGAAGAGTTGAGTGGGTAGATTATTGGTTTTGTGTGACAAATGTTCATGTGATGAATGAATGCCATAATTCCTTTTATATGATTGAGATTATTGTTGGACAGTTGGATGTTGAACGTGGTAGTTTGGAATCAAATTCTTGGAACCTTGTGTGAAAAAAATGGTGAGGATAATATTAATAACCAAATTTGATTTTCTCCGTTGTATAAAACAAAGAGAGGTTCTGTAGTTAACATAATAGAGCAATTAGTATAAGAGCATGTGCTTAGTGACGAAACCAAGCTAAAGGAGAATTAGAGTCATAGAATTAATAATTAGTGATAAAATTTCCTGGACCTGCCGAATAAGTAAGATAATGTGAAATAGATAATTGACGAGTATGTGCGTTAAATTCACCTAAAAGACGTAAGTGAGAAATCTACGTAGATACACTTATAATAGGATGACCTGAAACTATATTGTATAGATAAATGTACCGAAAAACTGTGAGCAATAAAATGTGAATAGAATTAACATAATAGTGAATTACAAAGTACATTATGAAATAAATTAAAGTATGAAGAACTAATGCAGAATTTTAATGGAACATATTCCCTAGACATTAGATGGTGATGGAATATATAATTAGCAATATTTAGGCACAAGATGATGAGTGAGATGGGGTAATAAATTAAGTTCATAAGTAATTAAGTATGAAAAATATAAGAAGAGAGTGAATGAATAAACAAATAGTATAGTAAGTAAGACGATAATAGAAATTAGACGAAAATATCGAGTACAAGTATCCATAAGTTATTTTAGCATCCAATTTGATGTTGACCATAATACAGTAGTGAGGAGAATAACAGTAGACTAAATTTTTTTTTTAAAAAAAAAACTTACTTATGAATTTAGAGAGGCAGAATAATGTACAGTACGAGAGAGTACCTAATCTTATATGACCTTATGAAAAGACCCATTTTAGTACACCATTGACATTAAATTAACAAAGCCCACTCGGACTATTTAAGAATTAAGGAATCAACCATGCATCATATTCTTAAGTGAGAAGAAAATTTAAGGCTACAGTTGGCATAGCTGTGGGACGCTTGTGTTAGGATCAAAGACGAACCTTGAGGGTGGTAAAAGGGGGGATGACCCAATGGCGCAGAATAGCTCACTGTGACCGGGTCACATCGCCAACAAACCCTTGCCAAGCCTGACGTGAACACCCGTTACCAAAATCGTAGTAGGCCCATTCCTGAACAACACTCGTGAAGTGTACGGTTGACCTTTATCATAAAACTTTGAATGTGCTGGATGTGATAGTAGGGAATGGAGTCCTCCGATTGCCTTGAGATTGAAAGTGAATTAAATGAAAATTTGTACATGGGATCCCCATGCATTGCATGACAACAAGGAATTACCATAAAAGAAGAAGTAACCTTCATAAATTACTTGCATCATGCATCATCTCATTTATGGATATTAGTGAATTTCATTTTATCTTACTTTTAATGCAACATTAATCCTTTGATAGCCTTACTTTTAAAGTATCTCTTTTATGAGTATTCTATTATTTTGATTGATATTATGGACTCACCCTTTCTTTTCTCTTTTGTTTCTCCTTTGTGGTGTATGTTTGTTTGTTTAGTGCATTGTGCAAACTGTGCAGATGGGATCAGAAATGATGAAGGTGTCGGTACTCCCAACTGATGATGACTTATGGATCTATGATGATACCACTCAGCAGACGATCTACCAAGGGTTCGCCAGGATGACCCTTGGGTCAGTTACCGAGGTGGGTTGGGAGACTCGCTATATCATAGATATGCCCGTTGAGATTGTTTTTCCTCTACCTTTGTACGCTACCAGTATACCATTCCCTCTCATTCCACCTGTGGCCGCCCCTGCTCCCATGGATGCTGATATTCCCGTTCCCTTACCTATCCTGAACAGTACCCCCGATTCTCATGTACCTCAACCCTCTTCCCCTCCTCCCGTTGAGCCTGAGTGTGTAGACATTCAGGTGATTGAGTCATCCGTTAGACCTTGCCCTCCTACTTCACCCCGTCGTCTGTCACCCATTGATAAGGCTAGACCATCACATCGTAGTCCTTCACCGCCCTTATCCTCCCCATACTCCCATATACCTCCACCTACTCCCGACTGGCTGGAAGATGTAGATGAGGACCTGCCCAGTTTGCCTTCTGACCCGGACGCTACCCTCTCTACTTCGTCTGACTCTGATCCCTCAGAGGAGTATACTCCTCTGGATTGACTTAGTGTTATGCACATCCACGTGTATGTTCCTTTTCTTTTTACATGATAAGAATTTTGGGAGAATCAATATGGGAATTGTTAGTTACTTTTTGAATGCTTTAGATAATGTGTAGTTTTGTTCTCCCAGGGGTGTGACATGTGTTGGGATCTCTTTTATCTTTTATTAGTCTCCAAATAAATTATGTTTGTGACTATGTATGGTAAATTAGTAATTTTAAATTTCGCTTGACAAATAAGTTTAGCCTTTAAAATTACACTTAGATTGATTACATGGTAAATGAAAAGAATGTTACAGATGATGCACATTTAAATTACAAGTAATTAAATGAATATTATGTTATGCACGTTAACTCCTATATTTATGAAATTGTGTGTGATATTTCGATAAAATATTATGCCCTTAGATATATGTTTACTGTATTTGAAGCTTGTGACGTTAGGGTGTCACATTAACAAACAAGCAGAATTAGAAAGGGGTACTCTCAGATTATTTATCAACTATAAGCCTCTTAACCAAGCTCTTCAGTGGATTAGGTATCCTATTCTAACAAAAAAGATCTTCTTAACAGGCTTAATTCTGCTAAGATTTTCTCTAAATTTGATATAAAATCTAGATTTTGACAAATCCAAATCTGTGAAGAAGACAGGTACAAGACTGTCTTCACTGTTCCTTTTGGGCAATAGAATGGAACGTAATGTCCTTTGGTCTTAAAAATGCTCACTCTATTGATTAGCATTTCAAGCATATAAATGTATTTATTAATGTGGTCAAACAAAATGGTTTAGCTGTCTCCAAGTCAAAAATCAATCTTTTTCAAACTAACATTAGATTCCTTAGTCATAATATTCACCAAAGAACTATCATCCCTATTAGCAGATCCATTGAATTTGCTAATAAATTTTCAGATAGAATCCTTGACAAAACCCAGTTACAGACGTTTCTAGGATGTCTTAATTATGTAGGTGATTTTATTCCTCACCTTAACAATATCATTAAACCTTTACACGATAGGCTTAAAAAGAGTCCTCCTTCCTGGACCGATGTTCATACTGATGTCATTAGGGAAATCAAAACCAAGGTAGCATTCTCAAATGAAGAGTCGACTCTCATGAACATATCATTGCATATACTTCAAAACATTGGAATTTTGCACAACAGAATTATTTAACTGTGAAAAAAGAAGTTTTAGCAACTGTTTTATGTGTTTCAAAGTTTCAGTCAGATTTGCTAAATCAAAAGTTTCTTATTAGAGTAAATTGTAAGTCTGCCAAAGAAATATTATAAAAGATGTTAAAAATCTTGCCTCCAAACAAATTTTTGCAAGATGGCAAGCAATCTTAAGTGTTTTTTATTTTGAAATTGAATACCTCAAAGGCACTTCAAATTCCCTCCCTAATTACCTTACTTGTGAATTTTTACAGGATAAGTAAGATGCCTAAAAAGGCTATAGCCCCTTCTAAACGAGGAGAAACATCTAGAGGAAGAGTTAGACTAGCTCTGACTTTAAACAAAGTGAAAGCAAAGTCTGCCTCTGCAGGTTCCAAATCAGATTCTTCAGAGTCATCTACTCTGGCTAGGTCATCAACCCAGAAAGCTATCCAAATTGTTGAGTCATCTACCTAACAATCTAGAATTCCTAAAAAAGAATCAACCAATAAGGCCGATTCTTCTCAATCCCAATCCAAAATATCCAAGCAAACAAAAGTATACTATACTTTACTCATTAGTACACTTTTAGCCATCCAACAAGGAAGCTTAAGTAGTTTACCTAAAAAATCCTGGGTAGATATTGCCTCTGAAGATGAAATAGAATTAGACTTAACAAGCACAATTATCCAATCCTTAACCCGAACAGTTAGCCTCCCTAGAAAAACTAGTAAAACTGTTACTTTCCAAGAAGGAAAACAAATACAAGCTTTCAAGAAAACCCAAAATTCATCAGATTATATAGTTAAAGAAAAATTTTCCTCAATATTATAGATGAAACTTGAATTTTGGGATAAAAATCCTTACAAAGTTATTTCTAAAGTCTTATTTCTTGGTTTTTGTAATGCCTTATATTTTTTTCCTCAATATATGATAAATTTTCATAAAGATTTAAATGGTAAAGTAAATTTTCTTTCAAAAACTCTCTAATAAGAAAGAAACAATGAAATGATATAAAGTTTATAGAGTAAAATTTTATTAATTCATAAGTACTTTAGAAAAACAAAGATTTTAAAATTTTCATTAGCAACAAAAAAGAAGTAGTAGTTTTACAACTGTTTCAAAAGAATGCTACAGAACTAAAAATATCCATTACATAACTCAAAATAACTAAGTCCTATAACAGTTCTCATCCATCCATTCACTGTGAGTTTGGTACTACTCGTCCTGGTTTCCTGAAAATGTTGTGTAAGGGTGAGCCTCTACCCTACCACTCATACATGACACATATTCATCATAAAACATATCTTATCACAATTAAATAAAATATCATGGTATTATATATCACAGTGTCTTATAAAGCAAGTTCTCATCTTAATACATAAACACATATTATATTCCACAGATTCACAATTTTTTTTCTTTTTACCCGCGCTTATCGTGCCCTGTGGCCACAGTTATCTGATGCCTATATCTCGAGGTCTTACACATCTATGTAAATAGTCGTCGAATGGCCCAATGCAATACAAAGACAATGCATGCAATAGATAGCCCCTTAGCAAAGGTAATGGTCAGGAGTCAAGTCAGAAAATGAGTGTGCAGCCATGTGGTGCATTCATACACAATATTCAGTACACAACCCCGAATGTCACTCACCACCTTGCATTTTTCCAAGATATCCCATATCGTCTCCATTTTTCACTCCTCTAGTGTATCTCTGTAACTATTTACATCATATCATTTTTCATCTCATCCTCTTTCAAGTATATTCACATGTTCACATGCGCCATTTCTTATGTTCACACATATTTTTCATTATATTTTCACATAATTTTCATCATATGCATCAAACCATGGCATATTCATAATACACATCATTTTTACATGAACCACAATATATTCAAACATGAAACATCCATCTTTTTGTATATTTTATATCACAAAATCATAAAATCATATCATCCACCCTTAATATATCTTCTCATGCACTATTTGAACATAATATCACATTTTCACCATGTATTCATCATAAAATCACATAAACAACCAATTATTCTCACTTTTCACCGATTATTTTTCATGAAACAAGGATTATTCCACATATAATCACATATATGACAAGATCTATGAGAATACAAGTAATAAACATAACAAAATGATAAAGTAGAGCCCCCTTACCTCAAAACAGAGCTTTTACAAAGATTTAACCGAAGATTTAACTCTAGAACAGAGTTTTTCCTAAGAACACCATGAACATCTATAAGAAGAAGAAGAAGAAAAACGAACAGTAAATCTAACTTCAAACTTAGTAAAATTTACTTGAAATCCTTTAGAACGGACGTACAATCACAGATCTGAAGAGAAATCTAAGTTTAGGAGGGTTTAGTATGAGAGAAAATGGTGAGATAGCCTTAGAACCTTTGAGAACATTGGATAAGAGTGAATAAATAAAAATTTCATGTAAAACTCCCTTTTTATAGAAATTTTTTAAAATTTATTGTTCACCGCCTTACTGTTCATGCGGAAACACTGTTCATGGGGTATTGTTCACGCCAGAAACACTGTGCATGCGTATTGTACACGGATTGTACGTGTCAACATGACGTCAGCATGGTGTCATTGATGACGTGAGCATGGCGTCACTATTTTTTTTTAATTTTAAAAAAAAATTAAATATAAATTTCATCCAAATCTATTCTAATTATATTTTAATAAATCTCATTTTATTTAAATCAAAGTGCAGGATGTTATACTTTTTATTTCAAACCATATGCTTTGAATAAAACCAGACAATTTTACGAATTCATCCTAATAGATTCAGATTCTGTTTCCGTTAAACATTACAAGGATAAAAAAGATTCCATCCATCATCATTCATTCAACCATTCAAATTCTCAAAGTAATAAGTCCAAAGAACTTTGGGAAAAATTTAAATTCTTACAAAAAATTCTCCCAACCCTTTGATCCAATAGGTTACAACTATTGAGATTATTTTGATGCTTGGACCAGAGTTTTTTGGTTTCAAAATAAACTTAATCGGCACTCTTGGTTAGTTTATTTCAAAAAGAATCAAAATTATGATTTTCCAAATTAGTTCTTGCAATGATGGGACTTCTTTGGACCAATAGAAGAGATTTTTCCTTTTGTAGTAAAAGAAGGATATACTCATTTCAAGAGCAGATATTCACAGGAATCAAGAATCCCTGCAAACCTTAAATATTTCTCTGCTTTTGCTCTAGCCTGGGTATTCTCATAGCAATACAAATACAACAAAACAGACAAAGAAGAAGTACTTCCCATCCTTCACAGGTATTTCTTTGTGAAATGGTGGAACCAATTCAATGCAGACCATGCAAGACCTTCAGAAGTCAATGAATTCTTCGGAGCTAATCCTACTTTGTTAAAGCTTGCTGATCTAGCAACATTCCAATTTCTAAGCCAAAAATCCAGAATTGCAGCCTTATTATCTGGATGTGATTCAAAAGAAGAATTGAAGGATAATCTTAAATATGTTCTCCTTCTTCTTCAAAGCCAAGATGAAGTTGAAACTTCTTTAAAGAAGGATTCTCAGTTCAAAAATGAAGATGACTGTTTCGGCATAGATATTCAAGAATTACAACATATACTGTAATCAATAGTTCATGTTATTGACCGGAACTGTGGAAATAGTATTTTAATTTTCTATAAAAGGAGTCATCGACCATGTTGTGAGGTACCCTTTCATTTAGTGATTCAAGAGAGTTTTAGAGAGAGAAGCTCCTAGTGATACAATCCTTTGTAAGCTTTTCTTTTAGTTTTTAATAAAATCTTGTTTCTATACAATTTTCTCCCTTCTCCCTCTTAGCTGGTTCTATTCGGATTACCGTTGTCCAGCTTTCTTCTCTTCTCCCTCCACTAAATTTGTGCTGGTTCTACCACCATTCTAGTTCTAATGTTATAAATTTCTGCATTTACATTCTACATTTACATTTTTTGTCTTTAATTTAGTAGTCTTGCTACTTCCTACTTTCCTTTCAGTCTTTATTTTTCTTCCTTGATCTACTTCGGGTTCTCTGGTATATATATATATATATAGAAAGAGTTGAACCTAGGTAATTATGGCTAAACATGATGCAAATGACTAATAGAACATTACTTATACTAAAAGTACTTTTCTTTTGTTTGATTTTAAATTATGCAAATTTTTAATTTGCATTGTATTAAAAACACTAGAACTGAATGGAAAAATGGTAGGATTCAAATTAAACAATTTCAGAATTGTGAGTTTTTCTCTCAATGCTAGCATTCTTCCTTACTTCTAAGGTTTTATCAAGAATTTGGATTCTTGTAGCGATCATCGTATGCTTATTAACCAAATAGGTTTGTGGCGCCTATGCATTGTGTTTTCTTCTTTTAATTCTTTGGTTTTTTTTAATTTTTTTGCATTAACAATAAGAAGTCAAAATCTAAAATAGGTTTAAAGATATGTCAATTTTCATCTTAATCATAAATTTTTGTTTCAAATTAGTGTAGATTGTATCTCCTATTATACAATATTTTTTTTGTGATTCTTGAGCCAAAATTGTATTCCAAAACTTGAGCTTTCTTCTCATTTTAGAAACACTATAATCTGAATTTTGTAGTGTGAGATACGATCCATTTTTATTTCATCTACAACTATGTAATCCTTTTCGTGTTCTTGTTTGTTTTCTTTACTCAATTTAATTCTGTCCTCCCAATTTTTAGAGTTCAAGGTATACATTAGAAACTCTAATTTTCTCTTTTAATTTGAGTGTTCTTGGTCCTAGTTAGGTCCTTTTCTATAAGGGGATTTAAGAAACCTTATCATTTGCCATCAAAGCTAGTTAACTAGGGCTAGTTTTAAGTCAAATTTGAAAGTGCTTGTGACTGGTTATGTGTATGTGTGTGGTTGTCTTTAATTTTGTGCAGCAATTAAAACAAGAAGGCTATACTTATAGAATAGCAAAAGAAAGTGTAGTGGTGGCTAAGGTAAACAAAAACCCTAATTTTAAACGTGCAATAAGCTAAATTAGAGGTGCAGAATTTGGCTTGTGAGTTGGCTTCATTTGTTCTTCACTTGAAAACTAAGTAGGTGTTCTATTTACCATAAGTTGTAATTGTATTTTAGAACTTTGTGAATGCAGTTAAATTTTGTTTGTGCACATAAGTTGTTGGGATTGTGTGCTAGATTTAGGTACTTGCAAAGGTGAAATTGAAGTTTGTGGTTATTTTGCTTATATGAAATTTTATAAAAAAAAAAAAGTGTATTTAAAAAAGGGGGAGGAGTGTTTGTGTTGGTTGTTTGAGACTTAAATTCAAGTGCAAAGATTAATGTACTTTCTTGTTTGAGTGACTTATAGTGTGGCTGAAAAGTTCAATTGACTTGAAGTGTAGTTTACTAAATTATAGAAGAGTTGAAGCCTGTTAATTGTAGGACCTATAAGAAACTAAGTCACTCAAATTCACATTCATTCATATTTACTAAATCATTTTCTTGTTCTTTGTTTTAAAAACAAATGTCTTTAACCTTCTCGTCTATTTGTTAAGTCTTGGTTTATTGTTCTTAGTTACCTTTGTCTTTATTCTTAATCCCTCCTCTTTTACTTGTGTTGTTCTTTCTTGTCTTAATTTGTCCAAATAATTCCTTGTTTGCTTGTCTTTTTGTTTTTATTAGATAATAAAATTATTTTTTACTACTTCTTTGTGTGATGCCATAATTTTAATTTAGAGTCTTTCTTGATAGTCACTTGTCTCTTATTGGTGATTAGAGAAACTTATAAGAATTTTAAGTTAGAGATTAAGTGGTAAAATGTAAGAGAATCACATTAGATAAAGAGTCTAACATTGAGTGAAACAACAAGAGTGATACACTTGTGAGTGAGGATACTTAAAAAGAAATTCAAATTGACTTTGAACACTCAATTTGTTTGTTTAAAATAATTAATTTAACTAATTTAAATAAAAAATTTAAATGTGTTCTTAGTTCAAAATAAGAATAATATTTTAAATAAGATTTGTAAAATATATAATTTTTTTAAGAAAATAACATAAAGTAAGAAAAATTAAAATTATGATAATTAAAATACTAAAATAAATACATATGAAAATTAAAAATGGAGATAAAAGTGATTTTCTAATATATAAAATAATTCAACATAGAATGCTAATAACAAATTTACAACCAACTTCGACATTTTATAACAAATTTAAAATAAGCTATATAAAAGGGCTTTTGAGGACTTTAAAGTGGCATTTTATTAGAGATTTTTTCATGTTTTTTTTGCTCAGAAGGAGGAAAATTTTTTTTAGCGAGTCAATTTTTCCTTCTTTCTTGCTGGCTTCAACTTGTAAGGACACGTCTTTTTGGACTGAGACCTTTTTCAAGCTTTTGACCTTCTATTAGTAAATCTTTGATCTCTCTTGATTTTTTCAGTATCAAGGTTAGACACATATTCTCTTTGATGTTCTTTCACCAAAGGAGGACATAACATTTCTTCTACTCAATGCTCTTGGGAGTCACTGAGATTGCTCTAGAAAAAGAGAGTTTGACACAAGATTTTTTTTTCTTACGCAATTTTGTCACAGAAGAAGAGATCACACGAGGGTTTTAGCTTGCTAATTCTATTAAGATCAGAAATTTTGAGGGGAACTAAAAGAAAAGCACACGCTAAGGAGAAAAAGGATTAATGAGTTCTACTTAACTCCTCCTTTTAGAAGCAACATTTTGTTTTTTATCAAAGGACTCTCTTCTTGGAAATACAGCCTTAGAGATATGCAACTAATCTTGTGCACATTTTTTTTTCTTGTCAAGGATAGTAAAGTTAGCTAGATTAAATTAATTCTGTGTGAATACATATTTTTTTTCTTCCTTATTTTAATTAAATAATGCTAAAAGAAAAGGGGACTCTGTGAAATGAAAAGCAAGCAAACTCCCGCTGCCTGCAAACATCTACAGGATTGAAGTTACACAAAAAAGGAATATTGTGTATGAACTGAGGTGAAAGGATGTGAATTAGAGGCAAAAAAAATATAAACACATGGAGGATTCAAAACTAGAACAAAGGAGGGGATAAAAAAAAAAAAAAAAGAGCACTCGAGAGAGAGGGGAGGAACCTGACAACAGAGAGGGACACTAGAACAATAAAACAGAGATTGGTAAAAAAAAAAAAAAAAGAAGAAGAAGAAAAGTAAGAAACAAAAGATAACAATTAGAAAACAAAAAAAAACCAAGAAGAAACAGAGAAAGGAATGGGATGAGTGACGAAGAAACTAAAAAGGGAGAAGATATAAACAAAAAAATCAGGATTTGAATACTAAAAATCGGAGTTGCGAATCTTCCTAAGTTCTTTTTCGTCTTCGCTGTTATTGCAAGTATTTCTTCTCGTTCTCCTTCATTCTTTGTTTCGATCATCTCGATTTCCCTCATTCTTTTCCATATCACGCCTCTTTTTCTTTCTTCCTCCCCCTCTCTTCTCCTTTGCAAACCCAAACCCCAATCGCAACCACCACACCCCAGGTGAGCTGCCATCACCTTACTCCTGTCTTTGCAAGCCCCCAGCCGCTACTCCTAAACCACCGTTGCCCTCTCTCTCCCTTTCATTGAGAAACTCTAAATTTTTAAAAAAATTCTAAAGACGGGCTAAGGTTTCTTTATCTGCATTTATTTATTATTTTATTTTTCAAAAAGTCTGGGTCAGTTTCCTCAAAAATAATAGGAAGCTATATTGGGCTCTTGTACCCAATATGAAAATATACATAAAAAAAAAGTTTGGTTTCTGGGCTTACATTACCCTGGTCCAATGATAAAAAAGAATTACATATATTTTTTTTAATAAAAAAAAATTTAAAGATATGGATAAAATAAATAACATATTTTTTAATATTAAATAAACTAAAAATAAAAAGAAAATAAAAGATAAATTAAACAAAAAAAAATATAAATTCCTCTGAATTTTTGGTTGTGGGAGTAAGGAAGGCTTCACCTCAGACTATAACTTCCTCTGAATTTTTGGTTGTGCATAATATTCTTTACTTAGACCATACAACCAATAAATTGGATTTCCGAACTCAATAGTGTCTCTTCTTGGGCTATGGCAATTAGCAGAAAGGTTACAAGTGTATGTCTCCATCCACGAAAATATGTGTCTAGGCATGTTAAGTTCGATGAAAACTTCTTTCTATACAAAGCGAAAACCAATCCTTTCTTATCTGAGTCAGTCTGTGAAAATAGTCCTTCTACTTCTAATCCATCTCTCACCATAGTCAACTCTATTCTTATGAATGATCATAATGATGTTGTTATGCCTGTTACAGCCATTCACACTGATGCCACTACTACTGATGTTTCTGTGCCACTTCTACTGATGTTTCTAATTATATTTGTATCTTGCCTAGTTCTGTTGCTATTACAGGTTCATCACAGCAGCCTTCATCTAATACTCACCCTAAGACCACAAGGGCCAAGGCGGGTATTTTCAAACCAAAGTCCTATACAGCTGCTGCTTCATCAGAAATATATGATCACACTATCGAACCTACATCAGTAAAGGAGACACTCTCTAAACCGGAATGGTATAAAGCTATGCAAGATGAGTATTCTGCACAACAAAAGAATGGCACTTAGAGTTTAGTAGACTTACCTCTTGGTTGTCATACTATAGGCTGCAAGTGGATATTTAAAAGCAACACAATGTTGATGGCAGCTTCCAAAGACATAAAGTGACGCTAGTCGCCAAAGGCTACCATCAGAGAGAAGGTTTTGATTTTCATGAGACATTCATTCCTGTTGTTAAATCCACAACGGTGCTGGTTGTACTTACTTTGGCTCTATTCAAGCAGAGGCATATTCACAAAATTGACATCAACAATGCATTTCTGCATAGAGAACTGACAGAGACGGTGTACATGAATCAATCCCCTAGCTTTAACACTACTCTCAAAGGTAAAGTGTGCAAGTTACATAAAGCAATTTATAGGCTCAAGCAAGCACCACAGTCATGGTTTCAGAAGCTCAGTACTACTCTCATTCACATGGGATTTCGTCCGACAAAGAGTGACACTTCTCTATTTGTATGGAATATTTCAACATCCAACATCCTAATTTTGATCTATGTGGATGACATAATAATCACTGGCAGCTCACAGCCTGAGGTGAATTCCTTAATTTTTACTCTGCACACAAACTTTAGCCTAAAAGATCTTGGCCTCCTCCATCATTTCTTAGGTATTTAGGTATCCCATACTTCTAATGGAGGCCTTTTTCTTTCTCAAACACAGGATATTTGAGATTTACTTCATAGAGCCAAGATAGATGATTCTAAACCACAACTTACACCTATGACTTCTCCCTAAAACTCACTGCCAATGGCTCTGCATCTGTCTCCGATCTTTCCTTTTATAGATCAATTGTTGGTGGCTTACAATACATCACCATCACCGGACCAGAATTGTCTTTTTCCATTAATGCGGATACTGAGATACCTACAAGGAACTATCACTCATGATCTTCACTTCAGAAGACCACTACTCTGAACTTAATGGCCTTCTTAGATTCTGATTGGGGTTCTGACTTAAATGATCGAAAGTCTACAACTGGCTACTATGTGTACTTTGGGAATAATCTTGTGTCTTGGTCATCAAAGAAACAACGTGCCATCTCTAGAAGCAGTACCGAAGTTTTAGCTGCTGTTACTGCTAAAATTGTATGGATCAAATCACTTCTTAGTGAACTTCAAGTGAATACTGCTGCTCCAACAATCTATGTGACAATCTTAGTGCTGTGTTGTTGGCTGCTAACCCCATCATGCACTCTCAGACTAAACATTTTGAACTTGGTCTATACTTTGTCAGACATAAGGTACTTACTGGAGCCATTCGGGTCTTTCATCTGCCATCACAATATCAGGTTGCAAAGTCCATCACTGGCCCTCAATTTGGAAGCTTTCAACGCAAACTTATGGTCACTTCATCACGTGACATAAGTTTGAGGGGAGTGTCAAGGATAGTAAAGTTAGTTAGAATAAACTAATTCTGTTATGATAAGATCATTTGCTTAGCTATGATTAGTTACCTTAACTGTCATTAGTTGTAAGATAGAGCTCTATTAGACTCATTCTGTTACTTGTTGCCTATATAAGGCCCTTAAATCATTCTCTGTATTTTATGCTTATCACAATAATTCAATATACTTTTTAGCATTAATTCCTTTTCCTTTGTTTATGCTTATCGTTAAGATTTCTCTTTCCTTTCTTGCATCCAAGTATCGAAAAGGAATAAATGTGTGAATTTAGACATGATGATCGAAATATTTGCAATTATTTACTTTCCTTTCTTTATTTGGTATCTCGTGATCGGGTGTATACATATATATTTGACGTTGAAGTTATCGGATCTTGAATAAATATGTTTTGTCTATCAATTTTGATAAAAGCCGTTATGTTCTAAATCACTTTTTTCTTCCAACACAGTTTCTAGGGAGATAAAACTAATGCACATTTGAAATAAAAATGTTGTTCGAGTTTACAAAAGAAAGGATATGTGATAATCGGTATCATAAAACATAAAATAAGAAATGAGCAAAAATGTAATTTATTCTTTTTTCTATTTTCTTCATCATAAAAATATAATCTAACGAAGAGCTGAGAAAATATCTTCCTTACATCGTAGCTTTTTATAAAATTTATGTAATTGATTTTAAAGTTTTAGTAAAATTACATAATTAATTTTGAATAAATCAAACTCACATTGATAATAGCTTTCATTTTATTTTAGATAATTTTAATTTTATTTCTTTTTCCTCTATTTTTTATCAAGAATTTTGTGTGGGTTTGAATTAAACCACATTGTAAGTAAATCATCACTACGTTCGTATAATTCTTATTAAATTTATGAAGAAAGTGAATAGGTAATTGCTTGGTTTAGTGGACAGTGTAAGCCACTTTATTTTTATAACCTGTGTAGTAATTTGTTAATCAACAACAATAATAATTTTAATAATAACAAAAATTACTAAATGATGACCAAATGACATTTATATTTATTTGTCTTTAGTGACTGTAGTTTTAGTGGGAATTGAGCTAATTTGTATGAGTTGTAATATTAGGCTAGAGCCTTTTCTTTTATTTTCAAAATTAAACTATCTCAAGCAGCATAAATAAATGTGTCAATTCAAGCATTTTTTTTCTATTTTTTAGTTGTCATTTTCATTATTATTATCATTATATATTTTCATGAATATAATAACTATTTATCACCTTCTCAGCTGAACTTCATACATAATAAAAGTAATGAGATCAATTAGTAATTTATTTTTTCTTCTTCTAGATTACTCACAAAGAATGTAAAAGAAAAAAAATCTTATGTTTTAACACCATTCAACAGTTAATAATAGTAATAAAATAAACAAATATTTGTATTAAAGTTAAATAAAATTCTTCAAATTATATACTCTCTTATGTTTCTGTTTTTAAATGAAATAAATAATTATTTAATTAGTTTTTTGAATTCATGTAACGAATTATAATAACAATATATAGAAGCTATTGATCTCTAAAGATTTTAGCGACAACAACCAAACCAAACCTAAGTAGCTTTTACACAGTCCCGCAACACATGCAATACAATTTCCTAATGTCCTACGCATATCATGCAATTTGCATCCCATGAATCCAAGTTGTTATTCATGTTGATAGTTAATAGTTTCTTATGGTTGGTCTACTGTGTTAAATTTTTCCGATGTAATTTTTATCTCCGATTATTTGCTATTCTAAAATTACTATTACTCAATAATTTTGAATTACATGATTCTCACTTTTATTATGATTCTCAATCAATCAAAGAATTATAGAGCACTAACCTAGATTCATTAGTCTTAATGTGGTCTCTCTTTTGATGTTCTTGATCTCTTAGGATTTTTTATAACTCTTCTTTCCTTTTTTAGTTTGCCTTTGATCATTGAGAGAAAAGGTTCTATTTTGATTACCATAAAACCGTAAAAATGAAAAAAAAGATTATAACCACTTTTTTATCTATTTGAAGGAAGATGGGGAGTTTCCTTTTAATTTTATTTTCAATCATACCTCCACTGACTATATCTTTTATAATTAACAATAATCATATTATATAATTTAATTAGAGTCAAATCATAAGTTACATGAGTCATTAAATGAATTATTAAAATAATCTAACAATCTCTACTTAACCCACGTGACAACTTGAAGATTCAACAAACTATAAGTGTGCAACATACATTGAAATTATCAAGTCATCATCTTTAATTAATTTGAAATGATTGGATAATGGAGGTCATAAGTCATTCAATAACATAAATCCTTCCAAGCATCACAAAATCAACTTAAATCAAATAGCTTTAATTAGTTGTATTACAAAGTGTAACTTTAATGTGTAACATCCTAAAATTTTTAATCGTAGATTGCATACTTTATTTATACCAATTCAGGATCAAATGCCGATTTTCGTATATGATAAGCCTTATTATTACAAGTTAATAAAAGTCTCTATATAAATGAGTTTATTATACAAAATTTTCAAACTATGCAATATTAATGGAAACAACAATACATTTAAAGACTATAATAAGCCAGAATCAATTATTTTTAGTTGAAAAGTTTAATATGCATTACGTATATCAAGTATAATAATTTACAAACTGTTTGTCAAAATATATGAGACTTAAAATGATATTTACATAACCAAAATAATTACATCACGTAAACAATTTAAGTCCCAGAGCAACCTCAAAATACATCTCAGCACTGAGGACCCGGTGCTAGTCATTTCCATGCTAGCTCTCTATCTCCTCTAAGTCCTCGAAGTCAAGGTCATCATCTAATCCGAGATATAAATCTCGAGAGTCAGCTGCAACCTCAACACGTTTGATTCGCTCACCGATAACTAGAGTTAGCCTTCCATGATTGTTATGGTCATGATATGTAAATAGATATGTGAAGGCTACTGGAATCCTAAACGTGCCTCTATAGATATAGATACATATAGTGTGGTATATTCTACTTACAGGAAAGTCAAAAGGAATGCTAAAAAATAAGTCCATCTTTAACATGATAATATTCCTAGGTACATCATAAACATGGACAGCAAACTTAAAATAACATGTCCTCTTATACTCGTGAGGCACCGCCGTCCTAGTTTTCTGAAAATGTTAGTAAGGATGAACGTTTATTCTATCATTTATAAATCATTACATCATAGAATCATAGTTGTAATATAAAAAAAAATTCATTTTCACAACCCATTCACATTGCAAACATATTCACATATAAACAACTCAACAATTTATTATATGTTATCCAACTTCTCTTTCCAATATGCATTCTCAGTGCACTATGTATCAATGCCTCCCGCATTTCTTGAGGTCTTACTCAAATAGGTAAATAATCGTTAGTTAGCTCATGCACACAGATACAACGTATATAATAGTCGAGCCCCTTAGTAAGGGTATAGTCAAGAGTCTAGTCAGGAAATGAGTATAAAGCCATGTGATGCATTCACTCTCAGAAAGAATGTATACACATTCGCAAATTCGCTCACCACCCTACGTTTCTTTCAGATTTTTCCATCGTCTCTGGACTTCATATCCCAATGTATTTCTGTAACTATTCACACTATATTTATTCCATTCGATACTTCTAGTCATTCTGAAATCATTTCCTTCTTTACTCACAAGATTGTTCGTAGTAAAGCACTTCCAAACTAAGTCCATCTCACTCACACCATTAGAATATAATTTCAAACATCATGTTCTTCAAGCCAATATCATATTTTATTACAACCACGACTACTCATATACATTTTTCATGTTATCACATCATGATCACTCATCACATATTTCACGTGAACATATCACAGCCAATTAACCCAGACAATCAAACTTGTATATTCTCAGCTATCATTCATGCAGAATATATTTCAAACTTATACTGTCATAAAAATCCTTATATAATAGTGCTCCAATAAGCACAAAACAAAGATTTTAATAGAATGATAAAACAAAGCTCTTCTTACCTTGACGTGAGTATGTGGAGAGATATTAACGAAGATTAAAGTTCAACTTTGAAAGTTCTCTTGAGTACTAAGAGATATCCATGAGAAAGGAAAAATACAAAAAACAATCAGAGAAAACAAAGTTTAATCCAGAGGAACTTACTTAGAGTTGTTTAGATTTAACGTCCAAGCTCGGATTTTAAGAGTAACCGGAGTTTGAGAGAATTTTATCTGAGTAAAGGAAGTGAGAGTTCAGAGAGAATGAGAAGAGAATGTGAGGTTTGGAATGAAATAAAATTTCTATATTGAAAATTTCTTAAATACCCCTTAGCCCCGCGCGATTTCGCTTGAGCGATAGACTTCTCACCTGGGCGAGCTCCATCTCGCCTGAACAAGATATGCAGACAGTGATTTTCTAAATGATTTTCTGATATGCTCGTTTGAGTGAGCCCCATCTTGGCTGAGCGAGATGACGTCCAGAGAGAGAGCAAGATGCTTTTCCTATAAGTTTTCGCCTAAGCAACTCAGCTCGTCTGGACAAGGTGAAAGTTGAGTTGGATTTATCCTATCTCACTTAAGAAAGAATCATTTCACCTGAGCGAGATTGCCTTGAAACCTTATGGTTTTGGGCGTTCAGTCTCGCTTGAGTAAGATTTGTCTCACCTAAGCGAGACCCTCTGCACTAGACTTCTTCCAAAACTCTCATAATTCACCTCTAAATGCATTCTAATATTACTTAATATTAAACAAAGCATCATTTAATGAATAATGAAAATGAGGATATTAAATAATGTGTTTTCAACACTCAACGTGTTATCATATTTAAATCATACATGTATATAACATAAATCAAATAATAAGTAAACAAGTAAAAACAATACTTTTATTGAATTTCCAAATGTCTACATAATACGAGCGAAAACAATTCATACATATATGTAAACCATACAATCATGCTAACAAGGACTTGTCTATAATGTTCATTCTTTTAACATGGCAAGAAAACGTTTTAAGCAACAATCTCTTAATTTGTGGATCCAATTAGTACCAACATACTCAATAGACACTCTCTGGTTTTGTACTTCTTCTTTGACTAATAAGTACTTCAAGTCCATATATTTTGCTCCCTTGAGTACTTATCATTCTTAGAGATAAAACAACTGCAAAATTATTACAATACATCCTTCACAGCTTTTTTATATTGTCAACTATATTAATCTCTAAGACAAAGGTTTGCAGCAACAAAGCATGAACAGTGGCCTCAAAGCATGCCACAAATTCTGTCTCCATGGTAGATGTAGCAATAATGAATTTATTTTTCTTCTTTCATGAAATTGCACCTCCAGCTAATAAGAAGATATAACTAAAGGTCGATTTTCTCAAGTATACACACTCAGCATATTTTGAATTTGAGTAGCTAATCATTTCAAGGTGGTAAGATCTTTCTTTAAACATGAATATAATGCAATAACTTATTTCTATACATGTTTATACACGACTTATTCCTCTAAGAAGCAATTTCTTAAAAAAAAACTTCAAATTGAAATGTTTAAGTTGTAATGGGCAATCAATTTTACCATAATTGTCTTTCTGCAACACGAGCTAGTGTAATTATAATTCACTCTAAAAAGTTGTTCTATCACTTTAAAGAAGCATTAAATGACATGTAAATTATTGAAAAAGGTTATTTGTTCTAACTCCTAATTGAACGTTAACCTCTTGCTTGGAGCTAACCCCAAAGCTAATTTATACACATCAAGACTAAAAATAAAGTTATATTTAAAGATAATCTCTCTTCCATGAACTTGGATTTTTTAAAATAAATCAAGTTTAATTTTTTAATAATGTAAAGGTAATTTAAAATTTGACAACGGTTGTATCATAACTTTTTTCCGACCAATGCAATTATAATTCATAAACAAAATCTTAAATATTTAACTTGCTGAATAAACACACAATAAATACGAATAATTTTGTATTTAAAAATAGTTTTTATTCAATAGTTGTTTTATCTTAAAACGTAACTAATGCATATATTTTCGCTACTCTAAATTTTAAATCTAACTGAGTTTTTAGTTTGTAATTATGAAATTAATTAAGTAAAAATTTCTAATTTATAAATAAATATTTAACGTATAATTGTATATCTAATTAATTAAATTATAATTATTTAATAAAACTAATTATACAGCTAACTAAATTGCATTAAATGATTAAAAATAATATATAATATTATATAAATATAATATTAAAATTAAATATTATTTATTTATTATCAATTAATTATTTAAAGAATTAAATAATAAAAAATTAAAATTTTCACAAACTTTTTTACCATAATTTTGTCACGGACCTTTTAAGTTAGATGTTTGCTAACTTAAGAAAACATTGTATACCTTTTCTAAATTGATGGTTGTGATTCATCTGTGTGAGAGAGAATTCTATACACTCTCTCAATTTATAAGGTATCATAGAAATCGCCTTTAATATAAGGGACATTTAAAAAGAAATCTCAACATTTGCGGTGGTAAGTGTTGCCACAATAGAATACCGAGAGAAATTAAAAAATATTAACAATTAAAATAAAATAAAATTAGTATTTAGTTATTTTATCATTTTAATGTAATTCGCTATTTTATTTTTTTTGTTTTACTTTAGTTTTAATTTATTTTTTAAAATTTAATCGTTTAACTTCTTTATTTAAACCTAATCTTCTAACTTGAATAAGTTACTTTTCATTATCTAGATTTAATTACACCTATCAAATTGAAGAAGGAAGAGAAAAAAATAATGTAATAATATCAATAATTCTATTAACAGAAAATAACTTATTTGATTAACTATTAAAGTTAGAAGTTAATAAAAAAAAAATCAAATTAAAACAAAAAATTGTTAAAAAACTAAAGCAAAACAAAAGAAAATTAAAGAATTAAAAGACTAATTTTACTTTTAAAAAATAAGAATTAAATTATTAAAAGCTAAATATTACTCTAAATAATTTTTCAAAACTAACTTTCAAAATTTATATATTCATTTTATTTTGTTCACAAAACACTTTTATCTTATTAATCACAATCTATACTCACTCTGCAGCAGGACAAATATCATGCTCTGTGCTTCAACGTGCTCCATTTGCTAAACAGCCAAAAAGTTTCTGTAGGCAGTGTCCAGGCCCATCGCGGAAAATCGTCATCTCCATATATCTTTGAGTTAATTGGGTGACTAAATTCAAGAATCCATTGATTATTTTTTTATGTCATTTTACACAATCGCAAATACTACTAGTTTAAAGTTATAAATTAAATAAATATAAAAAATATAGATAGTTAGGGGACCCAGATTTTTAAATCGTTCGTAAAATCATTTATCATGGCTACCAAGAAAGTTGCACTTGACCAACCAATCACACGTTTTAACACAATTATCAATTTATAAATAGCTCACCTAAGCTTCCCAACTCTTCAATCTATTTCCATATACATTTTCATATTGATATCTTAGATCTATATACCTCAATTAACCCCTTGCTAGCTATCATCATGGCTGAGGAGAAGCACCATCACCACCTCTTCCACCATGACAAGGATGAGGATAGGCCTATAGAGACTGGCTATGCTGATGAGGTTGACTATAAGAAAGAGGAGAAGCATCACAAGCATCTTGAGCACATTGGGGAACTTGGTGCTGCCGCTGCTGGTGCTTATGCCTTGGTAATTAATTAATTATATATCCTTGCTGAAAAGACTACTGTTTTCATCTCAATCTTTTATCCTAATTTGAAAATTATTTATACATTCTTTTTTGTTGACATCATCGTTGACACTTCGAGCTAGTGCAAGTTGCTTGATTTTCATATATATATATATATATATCATTGCACAAAAAGAAAGAAAAAACTGATCATATGCATGTGTTTTAAATTTGGTCAAAAAATAAGATAAGAAAAATATTATGCATTATTCTCTTGTTCTGTCTATCAAATCCTTAATTGTAATAAATATAGAAGTAGTGGAGCAAGATAGTATTGATTCACTCCATCTCCATGTAAACTGTACTAAAAAAAAGAAATTATTTGTTTAGTCTTAAATTAGAACTACTGAGTATAAAGATTTTTCACTTTTCATAAGGCTTCAAAAGAAAAGTAAGGTTGATTCTCTATGCTGTTTTATTATAGCATGAGAAGCACCAAGCAAAGAAAGATCCAGAACATGCTCACAAGCACAAGATAGAAGAGGAGGTTGCGGCAGCAACTGCTGTTGGAGCCGGTGGTTTTGCCTTCCATGAACACCATGAGAAAAAGGAAACTAAGAAGGAAGATAAGGAAGCTCATGGAAAGAAGCACCACCATCTGTTTGGCTGAAGATAACAAATATAATCAATTAAGCTCAGAATGTGTATCTTTATCTTCCTATTCCAGTGTGTCTCTAAATAACTTTTGAGCCAGTTTGGAGAGTGTTTAATTCCATGGATTACTTCGTATATTTGCATATGTAATGTTTGCTATATCTTCGTTATATTAATAATAATATTGTAAAGTAATTTGAGATTATCTCGGGCTTTTTTAACTAGGCATGACTTAACACCTCCATTGATATGAACCCCATTTGCACAAGGGCTGACTTAGGATCTTTAGGGTTAGAACCTTGTAGAAAAATTTGAAAATTTAGTGATGAATTTCTGGGCAAATTAGGTGTTGGTCCATGGTGTTAAAAATGAGTGAAAAAGGAAGCAAAAACGCTGGTTTGGTGGTGGCTGGACAGAATTTTAGAAATGACGGTATCTCGAGTTATAGAACTCCAATTGAGGTGATTCCAAAACGAGGTGAAAGTTCTCGTTCTGAAATGCAATTTAGGCTCAAGAATCACTCAATTTGGCTGAGTAGAACGAGAGTTATGATAACGAGATAATTCTGGGCAGATTTGAGTTTTTTTTGGAACTTTGGTGAAGAATTGAATGGGGGAAGGAAAGAATCACTCTTTCCAAGGAAGGCAACACACAAAGGGATGTGAAAGCCCTTTGATACAGCCAAGGTGTTCTTGAATCACTCAAGAACTTAGGAGAATCACTCTCACTAAGATAAAAGAGATAAACTCTAATATTTCTGAATCAAACTTAACTTGTCTTATTGATAAGAATGGTTCAGCTTATATAGAAGCTTTACCATCAGAATTACAAAGGTTCCGTAACGGAAAATGAAACTACTTGATGGCTGATTGTAACTGAAATTGTGGCAACCAAAAAGTCACCCAACAGCCACTAGCTATGCGCCTCTTGGTCTTCCAAAGGCTGATGCCTAAGTTGCCAATTGGGCCCTTATTACAACTTGAAATAAAACCAAACCAAAGCCCATTAGTTGATTAACCACAAAACATAATTTGGTCAGCCAACTTTACAAAGGATTGGGCCATTATTTAAAACAAACTAAAAACTTAAAAACTGAAGCAAAGTGGCGCCTTAGTTCTCCTCCATTTGGGCCATGATGCAATTCACAACCTTGGTCTTTTCTCCTTGAAACTTGGGCTTGTATTCAATTAATATGGACAACACTTGTTGAAGAGCTTCTTTTGCTCTCCTTGCTCTAGCCCTTGTCATAGGTCCTCCAAGTCCTTCAAGAGGATCCTTGCCCTTGCTCATGGTCATGTCCTCATCATTCTCTCCCTCTTGAGAAGGATTTGTCCTCAAATCGGATTCTCCATCTACATCAAAAAGAGATAAGTCAGACACATTGAAGGTGGAACTAACATTATACTCACCCGGCAGCTCAATTTTGTAAGCATTGTCATTGATTCTTTCAAGCACTTGGAATGGACCATCTCCCCTTGGTTGAAGCTTTGACTTCCTTTGTTCCGGAAACCTTTCCTTTCTCATGTGCACCCAAACCCAATCTCCGGGTTCGAAGATAACCTTCTTTCTCCCTTTGTTGGCTTGTTTAGCATAGCTTTCATTTCTCTTCTCAATTTGATTTTTGACTCTCTCATGAAGCTTCTTCACATAGTCCGCCTTTGCTTGACCTTCTTTATGCTTAAAAACAATGAGTTCATCCACTTGTCTTTGGATCTCCTTGGTCTCTTGAGGGTTGCTTCTATAGGCTGGCCTATTAGGCAAAGAAGCTCCTGGAATGAGATCAATTTGATGCTCAATGCCTCTTAATGGTGGCAACCCACTTGGTACACTTGTTGGAAACATATCTCCAAATTCCTGTAAAAGAGACTTCACTCTAGAAGGCAAATCAAGGTTATCAAAAGTGTTAGTGGTCAAAACATAGTTTTTGCAAATTAACAAAAATAGGGGCTGTTTAGATAGAAACAAGCTCTTGACCTCACTTTTTGTAGCTAAAAAGCTCTCCTTCACCTCAAGTGTTTCACTCTTCTTTTTCCTCTCATGTGTTTCTCTCTTTTTGTCCTCACTTTTTGAGCTCTCAAGTGTTTGGCTTTCTTTTTCTTTCTTTTCTTGGACAATCTTTTCTCTCATTTTTCTTTGATCCTCACACACCTCTTGCAGACTTAAAGGTTTGAGCACTATCTTCTTGTCTTGGTGCATGAATGAGATTTTGTTGGTGAAACCATCATGATTGGCTTTTTTATCAAATTGCCATGGTCTCCCCAAGATTAAGTGGCTGGCCTCCATAGGAACAACATCACAAAGCACCTTATCATTGTATCTTCCAATGGAAATATCCAACTCTACTTGCTTCCTTACTTGCACCTCTCCATCCTCACTAAGCCATTGAAGCCTATATGTCCTAGGATGTGGCTTTGTAACTAAATTCAATTTAGACACAAGTCTTGCACTCGCCACATTGGTGCAACTCCCTCCATCAATGATCACCATGCAAAGTTTATCATTGATCAAACATCTAGTATGGAAGATGTTTTCTCTTTGGCTCTCCTCCAAAGGCTTCAATTGGCTACCAAGTAACCGCCTTATCATCAACAAGTCTCCCTCTGGTGTTTTCTCCACCTCCTCCTCCACGTCCTCATTCTCCTCTCCCTCTTCAATTTCGGACTCACTTATATACTCTCCATCTCTAAGAATCATGGTTTTTTTGTTAGGGCACTCATATGCATAGTGTCCTAAGCCTTGGCACTTAAAGCACTTCACATCCCGACTCCTTTTAGAGGGTTGCTCTTGAGTTTTTAGAGGAGTTTTTGTTGGTGTAGGCGCTGCACTAGAAGTGGCAGCCCCTTTTCCCTTATCCTTCCAACTAGAAAAACCAAAATTAGTGGAGCTCCTTTTGGCCACACCTTTCCTTTTCAATTGTTGCTCCACTTGGATTACTTTGTGAAGCAAGTCCTCCATTTCAACAAATTCCTGCAGTTCAACAATATCACGAATATCATTATTCAAACCACTAAGAAATCTAGCCATAGTTACCTCCTCATCCTCTTCTATCTTGGCTTGAATCATGAGCACCTCCATTTCCTTGTAGTACTCCTCAACGCCTTTGCTACCTTGGGACAACTTTTGAAGTTTGAATTTTAAGTCCCTAGAATAGCTTGCCGGCACATATCTCTTCCTCATGATTCTTTTCATTTCAACCCATGTATCCACCAATGGCTCCTCATTCCTAACTCTCTCTTTTTGCAATTTGTTCCACCACACAAGAGCATAATCGGAAAACTCCATAGCTGCAAGCTTTACCTTTTGGGCCTCTTCATAGGTATTACAAGTGAAAATATGCTCTATTTTGATCTCCCACTCCAAATAAGCTTCCGGGTCACTTCTTCCTTTGAATGGAGGAATAGAAATTTTGACTCCATCAATTCGGTTTTGTCTAGGAGCACCGTCATTACCTCTTCTCCTCTTTTCTTCTTCATCATGACCTCTATTCTCCAATTGGTCCAATCTTTCATGGAGCTCATCATTTTGTTGCCTCATCAATCTCTCCAAATGTTGTGTCAAGGCTTGCATTTGGAAAGGAGAAAGTCCTCCTCCTTGATTAGGATTTCCTTCAGCCATCACAAACAAACAAATTCAAACGTAACAAGCAAATAGAAAGTAGAATTTGAAACCTCACCACACTCAAGTGTATCACACAATTATGGCTTTTTCTCTAATGAAAACACTCTTGCCTTTTACCACTAAAATTCTCCTTGGGTTCTTAGGCAATTCAAGATATTATGGCCACAACAAAGAACAATCCACCAATATGTGCAAGGTAAGGCTAGGTAGACAAAGAAAAGGCTAACAAATCACAAAAACAAAGGGGTAAAGAAAAATTGGTAAACAAGAGAATTAGCAACAATCCTTTAAGAACACCAATATATTACCTTATAACAAATTGTTGAAAAGCATGAATCATTCAGCCCAAAAATTTCTTCTTTTTTTTTTTATACGATTTTTTTTTTTTTGAATTTTCACAAGGGCCTAACTTTTGCAATGATTCAGTACAATCACAAATAATATGAACAATAAGGTAATCAATTGGAAAAAAGAGAATGAAGGAAGGATGTTACCAATTTCACGTTCAAACCCTTAAACCGGAGCTCTGATACCAAATGATATGAACCCCATTTGCACAAGGGCTGACTTAGGATCTTTAGGGTTAGAACCTTGTAGAAAAATTTGAAAATTTAGTGATGAATTTCTGGGCAAATTAGGTGTTGGTCCATGGTGTTAAAAATGAGTGAAAAAGGAAGCAAAAACGCTGGTTTGGTGGTGGCTGGACAGAATTTTAGAAATGACGGTATCTCGAGTTATAGAACTCCAATTGAGGTGATTCCAAAACGAGGTGAAAGTTCTCGTTCTGAAATGCAATTTAGGCTCAAGAATCACTCAATTTGGCTGAGTAGAACGAGAGTTATGATAACGAGATAATTCTGGGCAGATTTGAGTTTTTTTTGGAACTTTGGTGAAGAATTGAATGGGGGAAGGAAAGAATCACTCTTTCCAAGGAAGGCAACACACAAAGGGATGTGAAAGCCCTTTGATACAGCCAAGGTGTTCTTGAATCACTCAAGAACTTAGGAGAATCACTCTCACTAAGATAAAAGAGATAAACTCTAATATTTCTGAATCAAACTTAACTTGTCTTATTGATAAGAATGGTTCAGCTTATATAGAAGCTTTACCATCAGAATTACAAAGGTTCCGTAACGGAAAATGAAACTACTTGATGGCTGATTGTAACTGAAATTGTGGCAACCAAAAAGTCACCCAACAGCCACTATGCGCCTCTTGGTCTTCCAAAGGCGGATTGTAACTGAAATTGTGGCAACCAAAAAGTCACCCAACAGCCACTAGCTATGCGCCTCTTGGTCTTCCAAAGGCTGATGCCTAAGTTGCCAATTGGGCCCTTATTACAACTTGAAATAAAACCAAACCAAAGCCCATTAGTTGATTAACCACAAAACATAATTTGGTCAGCCAACTTTACAAAGGATTGGGCCATTATTTAAAACAAACTAAAAACTTAAAAACTGAAGCAAAGTGGCGCCTTAGTTCTCCTCCATTTGGGCCATGATGCAATTCACAACCTTGGTCTTTTCTCCTTGAAACTTGGGCTTGTATTCAATTAATATGGACAACACTTGTTGAAGAGCTTCTTTTGCTCTCCTTGCTCTAGCCCTTGTCATAGGTCCTCCAAGTCCTTCAAGAGGATCCTTGCCCTTGCTCATGGTCATGTCCTCATCATCCATCCAGTAAATATGAACTCTACATATAGATCAATTGGTAGAGGTTGTTCTAATTTTACTTGAAATTTCAAGTTCAATTAAGTCTCCCTGAATGCAGTTAAGTGATTTCTCTTTCCCTAACATTAAACTTATATCAATGTCAAATTTCATAAAAAAAAATTATGCATTTGAGGTATTTATAAATCCAATTCCTCACATAAGAGTTTTAAATTAAATGATTACATTAATGAAATTTAAAAAGATTGTTTTAATAATCTCAATTGAGTCTAACCCGTCTGTATAAACAACAAACAATGCTAGTTATTGAATTAAGATCTCTCAATGGAAGGTCTTCAGCGTGGTTGTCTAGCAGCGGTTGGGTTATATATGGAAATGATAGGTGAGAGACTCGAATGTGACGTTTACAAATTTGTGTAACTTGAGGTTGAATGCTTTTTCCATTATTTATTCAAAGTAAATCTCAATATAATTTTCAACAATATTTTTCCAGCTGATAATTAACTCTTATGTAAATGTAAATGAGAATATGTTGAATAATTATATATTAATATAAGAGTTAATTTTATAGAATAAATAAAAGTTCTTTATTTAAAAAATGAAGTATTCTCTAAAGCTATTTTCTTTCACATTATTTTTTATGATTAAAATTATTTTAAAAATAATGTGTGACTTATACTATTTCCACTGTAGTGATTTACTTTTTGTCAATTATTTTATTAATTTTATTATAAACTTTAAATATATAAAATTGCTACTTAATTTTCTTTTATACTTTTCATAAAAAAATTTATTTTTTTAACCTTTATATTTACATTTATATATTTTTTTTCTTATGTTATATAAATTTTTAAACAAACATTATATGAATAGTTCCAAGTACCAACTATTCATAACAAGAATCCAATTACAATTTTATATCCATTATACAAACTATTATTTGTTATTAAGTGATTATTTGTTACAAGTGAACAAACTAGTATTTTTCTTCATTAATAATTTAATTTTCTTATATATTTCTTATAATTAATTCCATGTTTGTAAACTCATCTAAATTCTATTTTTTTATGAGGAAAAACTTGTGATGTTGGTTTAAAAGTTGCTTTTAAATAGTGAAGTGTGTAAATTCGATTGAAAGATTATAAACATTACAACTTATCATGAAGAGTGCTGCTAGTAAAATACTAAATCATTGCCTTATAATAATAATAATAATAATAATCATCATCATCATCAATTCATGTAGACTTAAAAAGCAAGGAGCATATTTACAAATAAAAAAAAATGATATGATACTTGGCAGCATGAATGATTAGTATGTATGAAATTGGAAAGTTATTGTTCCCAATCACTCTTAGAATGTGCAGCAAGTGGTGCAAAAAGTAGTGGTTGAATTGGAAATGTTATCTACTAGTGCTGTGTGATAGATATTTTTGAAAAGTGAATAGTAATACAACTTTTTAATAAATGTAACTTTATTAGTTTATATTTAAAAATTAAAATCCTATTTTTTTTAAAAAGGAATTAATTATAAAGAATATGTTTAAAGGAATGTGTTATTAACATTTTTAAAAAATAATATTAAGTTATTTTACTTTTACTTTTATAATTATGTTTGTTATTAAATTAAATTATGAAATATTTATTATATTTTTAAAATAATAAATATATGTATTTTTGAAATTTTTTATTGAATATTTATGTTGTAAAATAGTATAGAATTATTAAAAATATAGATATAATGGTATAATAATATTTTTTTTACTAATGGAAAAGTTAGAGTAGTATTAACCTTGCAATAGATGCACTTAGCTGGGAGTGCATAACTGAGACAGGTCACCTACTGGTGGGACCCACTTGCACGTTCAACGTTTGCGTTTAGCCATCAAAACTTTAGCATAGCTGTGATCCCAAGCGCGCGGAAACCTTTCTGTGTGCATTTTTTATTTTTATTTTATAAAAGAAATCGTTTTAACGTTTGCTTGTGGCTTCAAATAAATATACTGGTAACATTTAATTGGCTGTTAATTAGTTTGTCCTAAGAATAAAAATTTAAATATATTTTAGTTTTTATATTTTAATTTAATTATAAATATTTTTTTTTTAGTTTTGAGTTGTTATAATTTTAAACTTCATTAAAATCAGATTTCTCATTTTATATTCTTTCTAATAATTAATTTATATATCAAATTATTAGCAAAATATATATATATATATATATATATAATTTTTTATATTATTTATTTTTATAAATTAATAAAAAATTGTGTAAAATATTTGAATTAATAAAAAAAATGTAAATGATTTATTTTTATTTTCATATTTTATTTTTGAATTTATATAAATTAAATTTACACAACACTTCTATTGGAAGAATATATGTGGCTAAGTGTTAGTGTCAAGTGTAAGAGAGCAAATTTTCAAGACTTTAAGAAATTAATCTTTAATGGTTGGCTGACCAATAAATTTAATACCTATAAAAAATTAGAGAGAAATTTCACATTAGATGAGAATAAATAACTTAAGTAATGTATAAATAATAAAAATTAGGATTTAATATATTCTTAATTCTTCAAAATATATTAAATTTTTATTTTATTCCTTATAAAATTAATTTTTTATTTTATTTCATATATTCTTAAAATTGTTATTTTTATTTTTAAACATATTAATTTAAATGTTACTACATGACATTTTTTGTGTTATTTAACTTTTTCAATTTTATTAGTGAGAGAAACTAAAATTAATAATTTTAAAATATAAAAATTAAAATAAAAAACTATAAAATTAAATATTCAGAAGAAATGCAATGTAGAATAAAAAATGTAGTCTTAACTTTGAGTTTTGATAAATACAACTGTATTAAATATTTGAACGAAGAGTTTTGTTGTTCATAATAGTTCTATTTAACTCAAACAAAATCGTTTCTTGTGAAAGATACTTAAAGTCTATACAAAAATAAAAAATTATTTGATTATTTTAAATTTTATAAATTTTAAAAGAGCAAATTTTTTATTAACAATAATGCTAATTCTATTGTATTAAAAAAATTAAAATTAAAAATAAATAATAAAAAAATTATAATTAAAATTAAATTAAATACTTAATACAGAAAAAAAATCATATGCATTTAATGAAGATAAAAAATACTTGAATGATGACAGTTGATTGTGAGATTGCTGGGGAGCTACACTTTTATGGTGGATCTTAGTAGAATGATGACATTTATACTAATTTAACCAAGATTAAATATTTGATGTTAGAATAAAAATAAAAAACGTATTAAATTATTAACCTAAATAAATTTATATAACAAATTTTAAATTAAGTTTTTGTTAAACTCAGCCTTTAGAATTGAGGATAAACAACTAATAATAATAAAATTTTATTAGAAAGAAAAGTATTTATTATATTTTTATAACTTTAATAAAATAATTATATATTTTTTTAATAAAATTTTTTTATTTATGAATGCTTAAACTCAATCTTTAGGTTAATAAAATCCTTTAAATTATTATAAACAGAAACATTTTATTATATCTTGTATACATCTATAACCAGGAGGCTTAACTCAATTCAAGTCATAGATTGGAAGAAATATATTTGTTTACATACAAGTACACAACTCAACCGGATTTGAAGGAATAGATTGCTTATTGAATGGAAACTGAAGCTAGGCAACTCCTTCTCATAAAAGCAAACTTTATTAGGTGGAAGCCATTAAACAGCCCATATAAAGCCTTCTTATAAACATTAATCATAACGAGTTTCAAATTAGAGCATATCAAAACAAAATCATGTATTTCTTAGTGTAAATTATGAATCTATCCTTATCTTCTGAGCACATTAGTCATATCATGGTAATAAAAGCAATTGGCATGAGAATACATTTTGGGAAAGAAGGACAAGACAGAGGAGCTATCTTCTTGGCAATCAAATTTAATATGCCTTTAATATCCAAATAACCATGTCTAGCTAGCTAGCTTCTGGCCTATGTCAGAGTTTAAAGGATCAAAATGGGAAAAAAAAATTAAAGAAAATAATGAATTCTATCTTCACCAGCAAGACAAGATGCTGATAATAAGACTTATGTTGCTGTTTATTAGACAGAAGTAATGAAAAACAGATATTTGGAGGAAAGAAAGATTATTTTTCATTACTGAAAATAAAATGATACACCTAACACTAATAGGAGTTTTCTACTACTCTAACTGAAGAATAACTAGTTACCTACCATAACTGCCATAATTTAAATGTATCCCATTTCTTTCCATTTAGCTTATTTCAAAGTATACTAGTACCCATTATACCT
Organism: Abrus precatorius; assembly: GCF_003935025.1. Taxonomy (NCBI): domain Eukaryota; kingdom Viridiplantae; phylum Streptophyta; class Magnoliopsida; order Fabales; family Fabaceae; genus Abrus; species Abrus precatorius. The sequence goes on along the minus strand of NW_020874395.1, from coordinate 18,293,157 downwards.
TATCCTAAAATAATTAAGATGTTTACATTACTAAATTTCTGGTTTGTACCATAGGAAAATCATGAGAATTGGGGAATAATGAATTCATTATCTATAAAGCAGATGCTGGGAATCCACTTTGACAACTGTCACTGTTAATAAATATGATAATTGAGTATATACATTAGTACTGATTAATTGACTCCTGATTACAAAATGTGGAAGCATATTTATTTGGTGAAATTCTATATATCCATAAATCCTAAGATATACTCAGAAAATGAATGCAAACCAATTTATGAAATGTTTTTATTCACTTTTCCTTGGAATATTCTTTTATGATACAAAAGGTCAAATTCATCATTTAACATAAACATTTTTTTATAATCTTTTGAGCATAAATATTTAAAAAAAACATACTTCACCATGTTTAAAACAGAGTTTATTGGACAAAAGTAATCACATTCCAAACACTGGCAGCACTTTATACTGATGTTGAATTTTTTTTCTGCTTTTTCTGTAAGCTTAATCTCTCTCTCTCTCTCTGTGTGTATATATATATATACACTATAGTTTTAATTGGTCATTCCTTGAAGAATGTTAAAAGTGGCCTCTGTTCAAAGAATTTAAATAAGAAAACAGAGCAAACCAAAATAAACAACGGACCTAGAAATTTTTGTTAGTGGGAGAAATCCCCTTTTGATCTATATACTTAGAAAATTTTTATGTATCTTAAAGTTGTAGTATGTTTTGTGCTTTTTCATGAGATAGGATTGGCTATGCACAGAAACATAATTCCATGCTTATTGCTTCGTGTTTGTGGAGACTTAGGCTAATGGGTGTTAATTAAATCATCCAAGCAAGTAGAAACCAGTAACAGTTTAACACAATGAAAATGAAATTGGGTGAAGTCTTATAGAAATAAATTGGGCGTGGTTTACTAGAAGTGGATTTTACTCAATCAAGTGGAGACAAACCTTTGTTAATTGATGGGAAAAGAATAACATTGGTAAGTGACACAAATAGTAGTGGAATTCCATTTCAAGAGGCCCACACTGTGTAAGACAAAATCATGAAGCTCACATGATAAGCTTTCACTTTATTCAACAAAAGTTTGGCTTTAGTCAAGAGAGCTTTAAAGCTTGGATGATTGTAAGGTTTTGATATCTTTAACTGTTAGCTTCCCGCCAAAGAAAGAACAGATACAAACCGTATAAGCAGCCTCAAGTTTGTAGCCCACAAGAAAAGTATAAATACTTATCCCATTTGTTGAAACCACACAATTATTAATGAGACATCGGTAGAAGCTTCAAACTTTATGTTTCTGTTCTATTACTCATTTAAAAATTTAACCTTTTTTATTTTACCCCTTTGCACCATAATTTTTTAATCCTTGTTCTGGTAAGAAAATATTATAGCACTAACATAGATGGATCTGGAATTGGGACTCAAAATCACTAAAACTAGAGATGACATTGCTTCCATCTCTGAGTATCGATTAGCAAAGGACAGAGCAGGACCCATCTTTCAATCTAGAGAAACAAACACTATGTTCATCCTCAGTGCCCATCTTAAAGGTTAGTCCACTTGTCACATTCTCATATAACTAATTTATTTTTATTTATTTTCTATCTTTCCTTTTTTTTTTCTTTTTTGTCTTTTATCCTTTATTTCATATACCATCGTAATTATACATGCAAACACAGGTTATAAGAAGAATAACATTAACATCAAGATTAGTGAAGATGGTAGTAAGATATCAATTAGTGGAGAAAAGCCAGTTAAGGAAATTTTGATGATGGGATGGACAATGCATAAGAAAGAAATTGATGTTACGGGGTTCACTAAGGTTTTCAAAATTCCTGATGGGGTGAATTTGGATAGAATCAAAGCTAATTATGATGAGGAGGAATGGATATTGCATATCGTCATGCCAAAATTGGTAAAAGGGATCTGTGGGGCTAGGATTGAAGAAATCAAGGAAGAAGAAAAATCTAATGGAGGAAGATTAGAACTAGACAAAAGTGAAGCTGATCACATTGTTGATGGTGTTGGAGAGACAAGCCAAAAGGAATCTAAAGAATCTGAAGTTCAAGCAATGAAGGACAGTGAAGATTTTAAGGAGAAAAAGGAAGGAGGAGTATCTGACAAGAAGCTTGAGGATTCCAATAGGGAAATGAGTAAAGAGACAATAGATGAAGTAGTAGAAAAATATAAGTTGGGAATTGAAGATGGAAATGGAGAAAGTGTGAGAGAAAAGATTGGCAAGGAAGGAAATGAAGTAAAGAAGATGTCAGAAGTAGAGCAAAATGTTGGTGTAGGCATCTCACAAAAAATTGGAGATACTATCCAAAAAGAAAAAGAAGAATCTAAGTTGAGGATTGAGGATGGAAAGGTTGAAAGCATGATAGAAGAGGTTGACAAGGTAGCAAATGAAGCAGTGAAGCCATCAGAAATAGAGAAACAAGTAGGTACAACTATCCAGAAGAATGTTGGAGATACAAGTCAAGATAAAGAGTACGAGGTTCAGGAAATGGAAGACAATGGAGGTTTTGTAGAGAAGGAAAAAATGGTATATGAAAAGATGCTTGATGATGCCAACAGGAACACAATTGGAGTGGTGATCAAGAAAGAAATAGAAGAATCCAAGTTAGGAATTGAGGATAGAGATGGAGAAAATGTGAAAGAAAAAATTGGTAATGCAGGATATATAGCAATGAAGACATCAGAAATGGAGCCAAATGTAGGTGCACATATCACAAAGATAGCTGGAGATACAATCCAAGGGGGTTCTAAAGAGCCTGTTATTGAACAAATGGGGGAAGCTAAAAGTACTGTTGAGAAGATGGGGAGAGAGGAATCTAGAAAGATGCTTGCTGAGGACAATGTGTCTACCAAGTCAAATCAAAAACCATTTGGAGAACCTAAGTCTGAAACTGAGAATAGACTTGCAGAAAATGTGAAAGGAAGTAGTATGGAACTACTGGAAACAACGAAGACATCAGAACCTGACCAAAATGTAGCTGATCATATTCCTAGAAACATTGGGGGTATAAGCCAAGAAAATTTTAAAAAATCTAGGATTCAACAAAAGGAGAAAACTGAAAGCATAGAAGAGAAGATGGAGGTAGGGGAATCTGAAAGGATGCCTTTTCAAGCCGATGAGGATAGTCAGAAAAACAGATTCATAGATAGCATCCCAAAGGACATCAAAAAGCGTAAGACTGATACTGAAGATGGAGATCAAGAATGTTTCGAAGGAAAAGCTGATAAGGAAGGATTTGATGCAATGGTAACAGTGAGGGAAGAGTTTCCTAAGCAGTTACCAAATGCAGTAACTACTGAGGAAAACAAAGGGTTGAGCGTTTCAAAAATGCAAGAAACTGAAGAAGTCAAAGAAGCAATGATCAAAAGAAAAGGCAAAGAGATTCAACATTTTGTGGGTAAGGGTGAAGGTGAAGAACTCAAGAGGATGCATATGAAAGCAAAGAAAGCTTTTCCGAAAGAACAAATGCATGAAACAGAAGGTGTCAAAGAACCAATGGTAAAAAGAAAGAGAAAAGAAATTGAATGTTTTGCTGATAAAGGTGATGGTGAAGAACTCAAAAGGATGCATAAGGAAGAAAAAGACGAAGGGACAATACAAAACACTAAAGATGTCAAAGAAGCAATTGTCAAAAGAAAAGACAAAGATATTGAGTATCTTGCAGAAAATGGTGAAGGTAAAGAACCCAAAAGAATGCATACGGAAGCTAGGAAGGACTCAACAAAAGAGACGATGCAAGAAACTGAAGATGTCAAAGAAGCAACGGTTAAAAGAAAAGGCAAGGCTGTTCAACTTTTAGCAGATAAGAATGAAGGTGAACAAACAAAATGGAGGCATATGCAAGCAAAGAAGGACTCAACAAAAGAGACAATGCAACAAACTGAAGATGCCAAAGAAGCAATGGTTAAAAGAAAAGGCAAGGAAGTTCAACTTTTAGCAGATAAGGGTGAAGGTGAGGAACCCAAAATGATGCATATGGAAGCAAAGAAGGACTCAACAAAAGAGACAATGCAAGAAACTGAAAATCTCAACGAAGCAATGGTCAAAAGAAAAGGCAAAGAGACTAAATATTTTGCTGATAAGGGTGAAGGTGAAGAACCCGAAAGGATGCATATGGAAACAAAGAAAGACTTAACAAAAGAGATAATGCCAGAAACTGAAGATGTAAAAGAAGCAGTGGTCAACAGAAAAGGCAAGGGGGTTCAACTTTTGGAAGATAAGGATGGTGAAGGTGAAGAACACCAAACTATGCATAAGGAAGCAAAGGAGGACCTAACAAAAGAGACAATGCAAGAAACTGAAAATCTCAACGAAGCAATGGTCAAAAGAAAAGGCAAAGAGACTAAATATTTTGCTGATAAGGGTGAAGGTGAAGAACCCAAAAGGATGCATATGGAAACAAAGAAAGACTTAACAAAAGAGATAATGCCAGAAACAGAAGATGTAAAAGAAGCAGTGGTCAAAAGAAAAGGGAAGGGGGTTCAACTTTTGGAAGATAAGGATGGTGAAGGTGAAGAACACCAAACTATGCATAAGGAAGCAAAGGAGGACCTAACAAAAGAGACAATGCAAGAAACTAAAGATGTCAAAGAAGCACTGGTCAAAAGAAAAGACAAAGAAAGTGATTATTTTGTGGATAAGGGGGGAGGTGAAGAATTTAAAAGGGTGTACATGGAAACAAAGAAAGATATAAAAGAGACAATGCAAGAGGAAATTGGAAAGGGAAATGAGGATAGTGATCAGCAGAATGTATTAGAGAAAACTGTTAAAGGAAGATTTGAAGTATCAAAATGTACAACTGAAGAGTTGCCCAAGCAAGTAAGGGAGGAAGATGGAAGTAAAGGCTTCAAGGTTGCAAAGATGGAAGAACAAAAAAAGTTGATAAAAAAAGCAATGGCTGAAACTGAAAGTTCAATGGAAAAGGTGGAAGGGGAAGAATCCAAGGAGAGGACTGAGAAGGCAGGCAGGGTTATTGGCAAAAACCCAGTAATTGAGACCTTACAAAAGGAAGCCGAGGAGTCTATCATTGAAAGGAAGCCCGGAGATGGACCATATGTACCTGACACTATGGTCAAAGGAGTATTTGAAATGTCAGGGACTTTCCAAGCAAAGCTTCCCAAGCAATTGGTTGAGGCAATTGCCCAAGATAAGAAGGATAAAAATGAATATGCTATTGTGAAATTCAAAGGAGAAGGATCCATAAAGATGCATGTTGAACCAAATAAGGCTTTTGATGAGGACACAATTGAAAAAGAAATTATAAAGCCAAAACTTAAAGGTGACCAAATAAATGAGAAAGAAACTGTTTATGTTGGAATATGTGATGGAAACAAACCAAAGTTTCTGGAGATAGGGGAAACAGCGGATGTCAAAGAAGAGGGTGGAAAAATTGAAGAGTATGTGAAGAAAGTAGATGAAGACAAATATGAAGAGTCTGCTCGGCCTGAAAGAGAGGGTCCTAAGATCCAAACAAAGGGAAAAGGCCAACTTTCTTTGCAGGAAGATATTAGTGAAGGAAGATACGAAGAGAGCAAAACAGCGAGAGAGTTTCCTATGCAAATAGTAGATTCAGTTGCAAATACAAGAGAGGGGCCAAGGGATAAACAAATAGAAGCAGAAGAGGACACTAAAACAAAGAGAGAGAAAACAAAAGCTGCTGAGTCTACCCCAAAGGAAAAAATTCAAGAGCCTAAGAGTGAAAAAATCCTCCTGGCTTTTCATGAAGAACCAGAGGATAAACATCCAAAAGTAATAGAAAAAGGAACTTTTGAAAGAAAACCAGAGTCTACAAAAGGGCCAACCACACAACCAAAAGTATTAAGTATGGGATATGTGGAGGTTGAAAAAGGAAAAGCAAAGGAGAAGACACAGGAGACAAAGATGCTACCTCCAAAAGTTCAAACCAAGAAGACTCGTGATTCAAAAACTGAAAGCAAGAACCAAGATATCATGAAGCCAAAGAAACCAAAAGAAGTAGAAGGAGAACAGACAGAAAGCACTATAGCTGAAAGGATGGAAACCAAAAGAGACTTGAAAACAACTCCTGAAAGAAAAAAATACATGACAACTCAAAATGTTAAAGATGAGAAACACAGGATACAAGAAGAAAACAAGATACCTAAAATGCAAGAAACTCGGGAGAAAGATCATCAAATTGAATTAGAAGTCGTCACACCTAAAATGGAGGTGAAACCTCCACCAACAATTGAACTAACTGCAAAAAAAGGAGTTGAAAAATCAAAGAAGGAAGAGATGTCATCTATGCCTACGGCAATCCACAGAAAAGAACCTCATGAATCATCGTGGCCAAGCAAGGACTACAAAATTCTAAAGATAGAGAATGTACGACAAGAAAAGGAGGAGGGGGAAAGGGCCATTCATGCACTGAAACCAACTATTTCCAAAGAAGAATTTGCACAAGCTACGGCTACGCATTTAAAAGCAAAATGCAATGTTGAACTGAAAGATGAGATTGATAAGCCACAAGTAAATCAACTGCCATCTCCATCTGAAGAAATGTTGATCATAGAGCCATGTGAATTAGATAAATTTAGAAAGAAAGAAAATGATTCAAAGGACAAGAGTTTCGTGAAAATGCAAGGTAGAAAAGAATCAAAGGATCCCACAGAAGGCACTACAGCATCAGAAGTAGTAGCAGATGAAGTTGTTGAACCATCAAACTTATCAAGCACATCATCCACCCAACAATTTGGAGTTGAAGGAAAAGACAAAACAAATGCTCGTTATGAAGTTGGAGGCCAAGAATCTCAAGATTCAAAGAAGGACTCTGAAGAAGATGTTCAAGAGTCAACCGAAGGTAAAACAGACCAAGAAGTTGAACAAAGAGAAACAGTACAACCAGAGTCCCTTGCAGATCAACAATGCATAAGCAAAGATCAGGAAGAATTCCATGGAATATACAAAATTGAAGAAGAAAAAACCTATGAGCAAGGAGATGAAGCCCATGAAGATTCTCAAGTATTAGATGAGCAAAAAGAAAGTAAAGAGGAATCCACTAGAGGGAAAAAGGAAGACACAAAGAGGTCAAAGAAAATGTTTGTTTCTTTGATCATAGCAGGATCAGCCCTTTTAGCTTCTGGAATATTTATGTTTATTCGTCAAAGAAGATCCACAAAAAGGTAATTTGTGTTTACTAAAATCTAGTTTTCCATTTTACTAAGAAAACCTTATATAGTGTGCTTGTTTTGCTAGCAGTGCTAAGTAATACTCGAAGTGAAATGAAGTTAATTAATATTACATACCAATTTTGAACTCAAGCAAATTGTGTGGAGAAGTGCATGTGGTTGTTTGTTTCTGCTCATGACCGCTGGGGATGATAATGAAAGCTACATCTTTGTTCTTTTGGTAAGCAAATTGTTACACATGACTTGGGTTTTCTCATGTTTGATGTTGTGAAAAAGAAAAATATAACAGCAAGTTTAGGGGTTGTTTGTTTCTTCTTTTTAAAAATGGTTTTTTGTTTTTAAAAAAATTAAAAAAAAAAAACTTGTTTGGTAAGTGTAATTTCTTAAATCTGTTTTCGAAAACTAGAGCTGTTTTCATCAAAAACTTTTTTTTATTAATCTATCTTTTATCTCCAGATACTCCCCTTCACTTCCTTTAAAAAACAGTTTATATAAATTGTTTTACAATATAGTTTTAAAAACTGAAAACCAAAAATACAGTCCAACATCCCCTTAATCAACCTTGCACAAAGAATACTGATTCTTATTATAGTCCCACTGTGACTGGTAAAAAGAAATATTGATTTATTCTTAAATTTTCTTCATTCATGTAGTTGATAAATCTTTTATGTTAGTAGCATAGCAAATCCATTCGTAATGCTGATCATGTTGAAAATCTTGGGAATGGAGTTTTTAATAGGACTGTTGCTTCCTTGTCTGAGTGAGGAGGATGTGTTCTGGTTGTCAGTTGCTTTGCTGAAAGGAGGGCTTGTACCTGGTAACTAATTTGTTTGTTCTTACTAGTGCCTTGTTTGTTTTATGGGAATTCTATTATTCTTTCAAAATCATTTTTTCCTCGTGTGCATCTAACTTTCTGATAATAATAATAATAATAATACTTATATTTCTTCACTGTATAGGATTTAATAGAGCTATGTATTGTCCATATATGTGCATCAGCATCACATGCAAACCTAAGTGTTTAAGTCATATTTGGGCCCCCAGCCTTGTATTGAAACATGTATGCTCATTTCATGTGTTGTATATCTATGGTTAGGTTGATGATCTTATTATCTTTTTTGTTTACTGCCCTTGTCCTGTAGGTGCTCAAGCTACTAGTGATTTTGCGCATAAATTACTTGAATTATTTTCTGAAATTCTTTGCTGTAGATGAACTCAGTTTCCTTCTAGCATTTGGTTAAGATTTTATTAATTGTTTTTAACTATGTAGTGACAGTTAGGCTCTTCTGTTTCTGCCATCTAATATTTTTTTCAATTTTCTTTAAATTTTTTCTTTAACTAAGAAATTGCACTGGTCGAAAATTTACCATTCCATAATATTCATGCGATATTCTACCAATGAACTTGCACACCGCATACTGAATTCATCTTATCACATTCCGTGTATCAAGTTCTCTTTAAAGGAGGTCCTGTGAGAATAATGTAAAAAATGACAAATTATATCATACACAAATTACGTTGGTTTCTATGGTTCATTTTGCATCTTGTTTTGTGCGTTTAATTAGAAGGAATGAGAGGTTATCCATGGTTATGCGTGCCACTGAACTTCAAAATATGGCAATTAAATCAAATATTAGATCCTGATATATGTCATTGTTCTTTGAATATTAGATTTTGACATGCTCCAAGTTGAAAACGGAAGCATGACCACAGAAGAATATCATGCCTATTTCAGCATATGGGCATTGGCTAAGGTACCATTGACAAAACTTTAAACACTTGCTGTTACATTACCATTTAATCACACACAAATATAGCATATATAAAAACCACTGTACCCTTGAAGTCAAAAAACCATTTGTGGGTATGTGTATCTACTATGCACATGCAAAATATACAATCGTGGCAGGTTTAGGCATGTCCTCTCAGTAGTAACTGGGTAGCAAATAGTGGCCTTGTGGAATAGAAATTCATCAAATGTAACTGGGGGAGGATTATTTTCTTGTCACATACAATGTTGAGTTAATCATATATGGAGGGTGTAATGGAAGCAAGATGCTTGGCTTTAATTAAATTTGTTCTTTCATTGCAATCATGCAAATACAACTCATTAAGTAAAAATAATGTGTCTAAGCTAGTTAGCTACTACATCAGAAGTAGATTGTCAAAAGAACTCGTGTTTACGATGTTCATCTGGACTTATTTATGAATGTATTGGTTTCAAGATAGAACTAGAACATGTTCAAAGCTTTTCTTCATGTACAATTCTCATAAAAAGATGCCATGATTAGTAATTTAAGTATTGAATAGGCCCTAGTAATAACTAGGCGTTGTTGTTTACAGCCATGCAAAGCCTTTAGGCCCTTAAACATTGGGTGGCCAAAAATTATTGTTTTAGGCTTGAATATTGTTGAAGTTGGCTTCATATATCTTGCTGTATGCATATGCATATGGTAATGCAAATAGAAAGGAAGATGTGATTTTTAAAGTTGGAAACAATTTTTTTCTGATTACAGGTCAGAGCTAAGAAGCTTCCAAAGAACTGTTCATAATGCCGAAAGTATTTTCTCTAGTCAGAATAAAAGTTTGCTAATATTAAATTGGCTAAATATATCTGTTTTTATCCCCCAAAGTGTATCACATTTTAATTTTGGTCCATATGAAAAAAATTCTTGAACTAACCTTCAATCTTGTAAAGGACCAAATGCCAATTTTAATACATTAAATGACTAAACGTTAGAAATTTAAGAAATCTACTAGAATTCAGCCCTTTCTTTTTTTAGTCGTGACTATAATTCAGCCTTAGAACAAATCTTATATAGTTCGGAGTTCAGAAGGATTAGTTTAGCTAATAATGATCTAAAACACTCCTAGAAAGTTTTTATTTTATTTTTTAATGTTGATTACAGAAATATTTTTGTCAATTATTTTCTTAAAGTTAATTGTTAAAAAATTAAATAATTTTTTTTATTAAATTTTCTATAAGAATGTATTGATAATATCTGATGCTACACTTTTAAATAAAAATTTTACTAAAAATTAACAAAAATATCCCTTTATTTCATACTATTTTCTGATTTCAATAACTTATGCAGTAAAATATATGTAAGAGTGTGTTATAAGATTTCTTAGCTACTAGCAAGCTAAAATACTTATATAATCAAAATAACCTTGTTTCATAAAGTAACTAATATTAATAGTTACTTTTAAAAAAATTACTCTAAGGAGTATTTCAACTTTTTAATTCCTATCCAAATTTATTTTTATCCTGATATTTTTCACAATATATCCTTTACTCTAAATCTAAAATATTTAATCTTTATTTATAAAAATTTAAAATTATAAAAAATTTAAAAACTAACATGAATTTTTTATTTTATTTAGTACTAATGTGTATCATATTAAATTTATTAAAATAAATTAAGTTTTTTATTCTGTTAATAATTATACAAATACATACATTATATATTTAATTTAAATACATTAAGTTTTTTTATAGAAATTAAATCTTCAAATATTATATTAGTGACAATTATAATAATTAATTTAAAATTCATACTTATAGTGTGTATTAATTAATTGTGTATAATATATATATATATATATATATATATATCATTTAATAAATTTTTATTAGATGATTTAATTTAAAAATTAAATGTTGGATTATTAGTTTTAAGTCGACAAAATTTTGCATTAATTTAAAATTATTTTTATATCTCAAGACTATTATAATATAAAATTTTAAAATATGTAAAAATAAAACTATTTAATTATATTCTTAAAATTGTTTAAATTTAAGAAAATTTGACTAAAATTGGCAAAAAGGGGGTTAAAGCCTCAGTGCCAATCCTACCTAATCCTAAAATAATCCATCCAACTTTATTCTAATATTAATGAAAAATAATTAATTAAGCCCTACACTGTTTTGCCTATAATATATGGGTCAGTTAAGGAGGATATTCACGAGTTAGCCCACCCCACTCCTTAAAAAACTCCTAAATTTTATTCTCAGTCACGAACTCAAATTCTAATTCCCTCTAAAGACTCCTAAATCTTACTTAAATTATACAAACTCTAATCTTAATTTTTTAAAGTCTTAATCCGAATTTTTGCCTAATCTGTAAACCTTTAAAGCAAAGAGTCAGAACACACATAATTAGCTTGTTGCGAACCTTTGAAATAATGGCTTTTTGACAACTCTAAATTTGGCACATAATCTATATTTATAATTTAACAGTTAAATTAATAAAAATTACATTATTTACGTATAATAATACATATAATTTATATCACAATAATTTCACATGTTTCATCCGTAATATATATATATATATATATATATATATATATTTTTTTTTTTTTAAATTTATTTATTTGTCTTTATTTATTTATATTTTGAATATGAAAAAATATTAAATATTTTTTAATAATATTTTAATTTATTAATGATAATTTTTGTCAACATTATTACTTTAGGAATAGTTTCTAATCCATCAATCACTGTAATAACTTTTAATATTTTTAATAGAAGTAATGAAATTAATTTATTTTATTATAACAATTGATAAAAATTAATTTGCTTAAGATAGGCACACTAATCTTAAATACCATTTAAAATGAGATGGAAGAAGGGAGTAACTTGTGTGACATATTTTCTGCATAAAATTGGAGAGATCAGCGCAACATTATGCAGAACTTTGACGCCGCCCGAAAAGACAAATCCCGAAATCGCTACAAAGAAAATGTTGAGGTTGTGATAAATAAGTCAAACCTTGACCAGATCCAAGATCCAAAAGCGAATGTTCTGGACGATGATAGTGGACTAAGTCAACGTCACTGGAATCCCTAGCAACACCACCTTTGCAAAATCTTAAGGAATGCTGCATCAACAATAATTTATATATTTTATTTAAATAATTTATACATTCTTCTTCTTTAATTTATACAAATCAACAACACATCACACCTTTATTATATTTTTATTAAAAAATAGATAAAAGTTTGAGATAAAGATAAACTAAATATAAGCAATTAAATTAGAAGGAGACTAAAATCACACAAAGATTAAAGTATATAAATAAAAATACAATTAAATCTTTAATGTTCAGTTATTTATAATTATGAAAATATTTGTTGAGTAAAAGATATGATGATACATAACGAGTTTTATCAAACTCTAACCTTCAACCTAGTAAAAGATTTAATTTTAATTAAAAGTTTAAGGAAAACAAAGTTCTTTCTCACCTGAATTATAAGTTTCTCTTAACAAAAGAAAAACTTGGAAGGTATGAACAAGGATAAGTTTAGCTAATGATGTTCTAAGACACTCCTCTGGAAATTTTTATTTTGTTTTTACTGTTGATTACAAAAGCAATTTTGTTAATTATATTCTTAAAGTCAATGGTTAAAAAAATTTAATGTTTAATGTTTCATTTAAAAAAAAAACTTTATCAATTTGTTACAATATATCACTTTATTTCATATTACTTTTTTTTATTTCAATGAGTTATAAAATAAAATATGGATAAAAGTATGTTTAATAAGACTTTTTGCTTTAATAAGAGCTTATTTTACTTGCTAGAATGTTTATTTATTCAAAATAATATTGTTAGATAAAGTAACTAAAATGAGTAGTTATTAATATTTTCTGAAACGTTATTTTAAGTCATCTTCAACTCCAAGCTGATACAGAAGTGTTTAAAATTAAATTAAATTATTTTTAAATTGATAAATCGATTTATACAAATTGAAAGTCAATTAAATTGAGACTAAAAAAAATGAAAAATTCATAGATTTAGTTTTATTTTTAATTCATAATATTAAAATTGAACTAAATCTTACCTATAATATATTTATATTAGTTTTTATATTTTACTCCTATATAAAATTTTAAAAAAAATTAATCTTATCGTCACTTTGCTTAAATATGAGGTACTCTTGTTTACTCTAGACTCTTACACTATTTCCTCAATTCGGTATCTTTTATTTTCACTTATTTACTAACAAATTCACTCTCTTTTTACCAGTTCACTCTTTTGATTAATATTTTTTCTTTGTTCTTATATTTCAACAAATCAACTTCAATTTGTAACCTTATTGAGTTACTAATTTAATTTAAATTAAAATCTATGTAAAAATAAATATTTTTAAAAAAAAGTTATAAAATTAAATAAATAAATAAATTCAAACTAAATACAAAAAATCAATTTTTTTAGTAAAGAAAAGCAAAGAAAACAAGAAAACATTATAATATGATCTCTCCCAAACATCAGTTCAGTTGTAAGATTCAATCTTTAAAATTACAATATAAAAAATTTTTTAATTTAATTAAAAAATTTACACAACATGTGTTATCTTTACATAAAGTATATTTGAGAATGATTTATCAGTGTTTTTTTTCAGCCACTCCTTCTCTGTAAATTTTAAAGATCAATTTAATTTGGTTTGAATTTGATATTATATTTAAATTGAATCACATAATTAAAATATATTTGATTTGAGTTTCTTTTTTATAAAAACCGAACCAAATCAAACGCTGAACACACATAGAGTTGAAATGCAACTTCAAGTAAATTTTAAAATTGTTAACCAAAATTCTATTTTAAGCAGCATTTCAACTTTTCAACTCTAACTGAAAGTATTATTTTGTTTTTATTGCTAATACTTTTCATAATCTCTCCTTTATTCTGAACCCAAAATATTTAATCATTATTATAAAAAAAAAAGAGTCAATTTTAAGAACTAATATGACCTATACTTATCATTTTTAAGAACTAACAAGATTTTTTTAAAAATTTTACTGAGTACTAATGTGAATCACAAATAATTATTAAAATAAATTATTTTTTAATAATTATTTATATGTGTGGAACCAAATGTATTTGTAAAAGAATTTAAGGAATTTGTGTGGCTTCCAAACTTCATTATGAAGATTCGCCTGTATAATTCAAAATATATATGTATTAAATATTTATATATTTTAAAATTTATAGTATTAATGCATTTTTAATCTTTATATTTTAGTTTATATATAATTTTAATTTATTTAATTTTAATTGTTCATATTTAGTTTTTTAATTATTCAAATTAAGTTGTTCACTCTTAAAATTTTATTTAATAATTAATATAAAAACAAAAAATATAATATATAATTAATTTATATAAATTTAAAAACATATAAAATATTTAAATAAAAAAATACAATTTATTATATTTAAATATTTTAAACATCTGTATTAATTTATACAACTTAATCATATGTCACACATTCATTATATTTTTGTTAATTATTAAGTAAAATTTTAAAATAAAAGACTTGATTTGGACAATTCGGAAATTAGAGAGATAAAATATAAATAATCAAAACTAAAATTGCAATTATACATTACAGATAGATTTTTATTAAGCTTACTTGTTTTTGTAAGTCTTGTTATAACGACATTATATTGCAGAAAATTGGAAAGAGCAGCACAATACATTCAGCAGAACTGGAACGCTTCCAAAAGGCAAATCCTGATATTGACTTTGAGATGAAGAGGTCAAACCTTGACCAGATCCAAGATCTAACTTGAATTATAGCTCTAGATGATACATGAAGGAAAGGACCAAGTCAACGTCAAACTACCTTATTTACTTTGACTGCAAATTAAATCCCTTAATAACTGATTCATCTCTTCGCGTCACATCTAAATCTAAAATACCCAATCACAACTTGGAATCAAAGGACCAAATAAGACAAAGAATACATTGATTTTTGTTATTGTTATCATTGGATTTTTATTTTCCTTTTTAAATAACGAATTTATTATGTTGTCACTGTATTAAAATTTGAAGTAAGATTGTACTAATAACATATTATGATAAAAAAAAATTCTTTTTGATTCGTTAATTAGTATCTTTAAATCACTGATTCACATTTTTCTTAAATAATTTGGCTCTAGGGATTTTTTTTGTTCAATACTTAATTTTGAGTATATTAAATGCATTTATTTTTAAATTTCTTAGTCCAAATGCTAGAACATAGAGAAAAAAAAAAGACTATAAAATAGAACTTTGTCAAGTTTATTATCCTTGGTGAAAACAAAACAATCTCATGAGTTTTTTATAACACTATAAGTTACATTTGCTAGTATGTTCCAAAATAGTAAAATAGCATCGTCTCAAGCACTTGTGATATTGCATTTATAATAGTGACTCTGTCAACAATCGTGTCGCAATTGTAGGGTGATTTAAAATATAAAGATAAAGCACAATAAAATATCACACACAAGACATCAGAACAATTATAGTCGAGCAGCAAGAAGCCTCAACACGATTTATTTCCAGTTGTTACTTAACACACAAACTCATTTAATATAAAATAAAAGTAATCATTATTTAACACTAAATATTTTGTAAAATATAATATTTAATTTATGATACATAACTACTATTTATTTATCTTGATAAATGAATTATTTATTTCTAATTAAAGAACCGAAGAGACTATGCATATATTTAAGTTTTTATTAGTTCCTCCTTCCCATTTTTTGTTGTTGTTTAAGGTTTTAGTATAAAAATTAAGAATCTAATCATTATTTTAAATTTTATAAAAATTAGAAAAGAATTTTTTTTATTATATCCTTTCTCCCTCAACATTAATTTTTCTCTCTCACTTATTATTCTCTTTCTGCAACTTTTCTCATGTCATAATCAATTTAATGTAGTTCTCAGTGATATCGTCCCAGTGATCAGTCATTCATCTCCACTAAATGCAATCATCCTTGTTTACTTCAATAAAACAAAATTTGTTTTAATAAAAAATATATGATTACTTACCTCCAAAAAATAGAAATATTCCACCAATAATGTAAAAGTGAGGTATCTTTAAAAAATAAAATATTCCTTGTCTCTCCACAAATGAAGAGAGAATAATGCAGAAAGAGTAGTTGCTAGAAAAATATAATTTTTTGTAATTCGCATGATAATTAATTAGGTAGGGTAAAATTAGAAAAAAAAAATTTTACTTTAATATTCTAAAATGACAAACAAATTAAGAAAAAAAAAAATACTAAAGTGACAAAAAAAAGTGTCACATAAGAGTAATGCACGCAGATATACCACCAATTTTAAAGTATCAGTGCATTTAGTGCCACTTGGCATTAGCTTAGCTAAGTTCCCTTTTTCTCATCATATTGTAAGTTTACCGCCATTTGGCATGCTTGGAGTTGGTTTCTGAATAATTGAAAATCTTGAAACAAGTGGGTAGGTAGACATAAGGAAAGGTTATGAAGGTAAAGTAGCCAAATGGACCATAACGAAGCTAGTTTACTAGCACTGCACAGAATGCAGCACCCAAATGAACACTGGAAGAGGATAAATCCATTTGGGGGAAAACAAACTCTCCACACCTCATTTTTTATTTACGATACTAGAATTCAAGAAATAACCAAACTTCTTGCCGCTAGAGCCATAGCTATGAAGCAGAAAATGCAAAGTTTCTTGACTTACATTTATTATCTTGAAAATATAAAATATATTAAATATTTTCTTTATTTAGTAATTAAGAAAATTTGTAAGAGGAAAGAATAGGAGGATTTAAAATTATTCATTACAATAATAGAAATTGTTTACATTTATGTAAACATTAAAAAAATTCTTTTCACAATGGTTGCAATCTGGAGGCAGTGGCTGCAATAACAGCAACTGCATGCTGAAGGAGCTACATAGGGAAAATGTATTGAATTACACATACTCATCAAGAACAAAATCAGCTATAATGAGGATGCAGCAAAAACACAGAAAATTGATTATACAATAAGCCACATCACAACACTAAAAAAAAGGGAGAAAATCAAACAGCATAGACCACAAAGGTCCATTTCAAATATCCTAAACCCTATACATTCTGTGTGGTTTAAAGATACCAAAATCCTCCCATTAACTTACCATATTGTTATCATGATCCTTAATTCAAATCACCATTCTCTCTTTGTACTTCTTGTTCTTTTGGTTCTTCCCAAAATTCAGTTATCTTTGGAAGCAAAATCAGGCTATGTTAAGCATCAACAAACAAATTATGCTTTTACCCTCGACCATGAGAGTCAAGCCCCTCAGTTCGGCTTCGCACAATTCTATGGAACACCTCCCTAACTTGGCGTTCCAAAGGGTCCAATCCATCCTTCAATGCTTCGCAAACACGCGAAACATCTTGCACTCTGAGCCTAATCTCCTCTCCTTTCTCCTCACTCAAAGGAAACTGCACTGAATCAGCCAACTCATTGATCACCCTAGCACACTTCTCAATCTTCTGAATCTCCCTCAACAAGCCACAAGAGTTCTTCCTCTCCCTCTTCTTGGACTCCTCCAAGATCCGCTCGTGGAGCGAGGTCACCGGGGCAGCCCACGAAAACTGCCGTGAAACCGAAAAATGGAGGTGCAACCCGCGGTCCTGGCAGGGAATTGCAGCCACAAGGGCCCAAATCACAAAAACCAGGATGCAACTCATTGTATAAACAGGCAATGCAAGGCCGTTAGTGGCCACAAGATCATTAGTCTTAGGAGGAACCAAGTTGTTCCCAATTGCTTGGAGCTGCCTAGCAGCAGACCAATTCCTTGACACACTCCAAGAAAGTGATCTAAAATGACTAAAGCTATTGCTTTGATGGTTATTATGGTGATGATCCTTGGAACCATTGTTTCTACCAAATGACCTGTTTCTATGCGCTATAGAACTATTAGAGTCCTTATCATCAAGCATGGCAATGGCCAAATCAACAAGTGCCTTCTTGGCACGGCGAAATTGGCCTTCACCAATGCTCCTCTTGTGGTCCAATGCACAAAGAACAATCTCCAACTGCTTCTGCCATTGCCTAATCTGTTCAACCCCATCACGGATCGCGTTGCACACATCAAGTGCCTTCACACTCCGCTCAAAAAACTCAGCCACCATGCGATCTAAAGGGGTTTTCAACACATGTTCCTTGTGCTTCTGGAGAATCACCCTGAACTCCTCTTGGCAACAAAGGAACGAATCAAGGAGCTTCCTCACCCATGAGAGTGAAAGCAATTCTTCACTCCCAACAGAAGATAGCACCAAGAATCGTTCAGTTACTTGTCTCTGAAACATATCAAGTTCTTGTTCCATGCTTGAACCTTCCATGGAGTGAATCTGAACTCCACGAAGATTCAGAACAGAACCTTGGTATTCTGCGGTAGTGCGCATTCTCACATACACAACAGGATCACACACAACCCTTTTACTCTCTCTCTCTCTCTTTCTTTCTATAAACTACACCCAACACAGTTTCACAGACCCAGTTGTCAAAATCTAAAATTGGATCAAAAAGTTTGAGTTTTTCTTTCCAATTTGAAAACTTTAATCGCTTCAGTTTGAAAGCCAGGGAAAATTTCACAGACCCATTTCCCAGAAAGTGGAATCTAACTCAGAAAGGGAAAGTGTAGCACTTCAAATTGGAAAAACACCAGAAAAGAAAATCCAAATTGGGTTCGGACCCACGAAGGAATTGGAGAGTGAATTGAGAATGCAGCAAAAAGTGAGAAACTTGGGAGAGAAGAAGAGAAAGAGAGGGAATGAGACGAGGTGGTGTGCTTTGGAACCCTGCAGAGAGGGGATATATTGGGGGATAATGGGACCGCGTTTTATGGTTGTTGGAAAACGAAAAAAAGAAAAAGCTTTAAAGATAATAAAATAAAATATTAATTTTCTTAAAAGTTACTTCCATAAGCGGAAGTGAAAACTCGGATAACTTAAATTCTAGGTGATTAGTGAAAATTAAGGTTGCGTGCATGACAAGCTTCTTCTCGCACTTCACACGTTTCGGACACGGTGCCAAGAGCATGAATACTGGTTTCTGAGGGAAGGGATTCACAGGATCAACGTCCTCCAAAAAACGATGTTACCCTCCAACATACTACTACTGACTCTGATAATTTTTTAAAATTTTAATTTTAATTATTAAAATTGAGTTTAAATAATTAATAACAATAAAATTTTATTTTTATTATATTTATGTATTTTCAATATAATATTATTTTTATATATTTAAAATTGATTTTAAGAGTTAAAACTAATAATATTTTTTAGTCAATTGTTTGCTTATTTTTAAAACAGCAACACAAAAGTAATATTTTTTTATTTTAAAAAGTCGTATGAAAAATAAGAAGTTAAAAAAATTAGATCAAATGGTATTAACTATTAAACTTAGCAAAATGATACTCTGAATAATTTTTTATTACAAAATTATCAATTCAACTATTAAACTTAAACTCTGATAAAATAAATTAAATATATGAATTTCAAATGAATTGAATTTAATTAATATTTTCATATTTCACATTATTTTAACATATAGTGTGTTATTTAAAATAAAAATAATATACTATATAAATTTTTAAATTACGTGTGTGTGTATATATATATATATATGATTATATCACGTAATAATATAACTACTTTTATGTATAATTTAATAATTTTATCTTATAAATTATATCTTTAAAAAATTAAATTAACTCAACGAGTAAGACAAGAAAAACGAGAATAAAAACGAGTGAAATGCATTGCATGAAATTAAACCTACGCACTCACAGCTCATATCATGTAACATAATTAACTAAATTGACTTACTTTGAATCCTCGATGAAAATGGTTAATATATTTTATTGAATAAATTTTAAGCTACAATTACTTATGAAAAACTAAAAGGAAATTTAATATTTGGATATAAATAATTTTGCATATAATATTAAAATTTAAATTATTAACCTTGTCGAATAATGATCTTTAATATTATAATTAGAAGTGTCAATTCGAATTATCTATCCCATTTTAAACCGACTCAAATAGGATAACACATTGACAATTATTATGTTTAAAAAGCTTGGAATAAATCAAGCCTTTAAAATATAGCCTAAGTAATTGACTTCTTTTAGGATATTTAAAAAAATAGTTTAAATATTTAAAATAAACATTTTAACTCATCTGTCAATTGTTTAACTTCTTTGTGAAAATTTTTGTATTTTTAATTATAATTATCTTAACATTTTAACTCATACTTTTGAATTAAATATTAATTATTTTAATAAATTTTAATAAAAATAAATTAATAATTTTAATTTAAAATAATATTTTAAAAAAGTATATTCCCTTGAAAAGAAAAAGTAATTAAAGCTATGGCAGGCTAAGCTAGCCCATCTAAATCTATGTGGATTAAAGTCTAAATGAGATAAATCAAATTAAAAATATTAAATTTATTTGTTATTTTAATTTTAATGTTTTAATTTTTCTTTTTGCAAATATTTTTAGGCTTACTTATGAGTAAATTCATTTTTCAATTTTAATTATATTTTATAGTTTAAAGTATATGATGAATTTTAAAAGAATTTTTAACAGAAAAAGTGCACATATCAAATAAGGGAGAAAGACAGATAACTTCATACAATAAAAATTTTTCCTCCATTTTTTGAAATAATTATCATTTCAATAAACTTTTTAAGACGTGTATCGTTTTTTATATATAAAAATAATACTTGATTGGTAAAATATCTTAATATTCAAAAAATACTTTAAACACCAATCATACATACAAAAAAAAAAATCATAGTATTTGTTTTTTTTTTATTTTGAATACTTAAATCTAAAATTGAATTTAAAAAACCATATTCCATATTATCCTATTTAAAAATAATTTTCGATAAGATTTTTCATTTTATAAATATATGGTTCAAAAATCGTATATTATATATATATATATATATAACATGACCCCACACTATCATTAAGCAGAAGAAAGGAATAAAAAGAAAAAAAAAAGTTGATATGAACCACACACCATCATTATAATCTAATATTAATTTTTTATTATTGATATTCTCAATATCTAGTATATGAGTATAAATAAATAAATATGCTAAAATACATTTTTCATATATTTAAATTAATATTTATTATTATTTAATAATAACATGATCTATTTTCGATTAAATTACATCACATATCGTTTTAAAATCATCGATTATTTTACTATTGACATTAATGGTTTAAGTTTACTAAATAAAAATTAATAAAATCATTCCTGGTAATTAATTTATTTTATTCATTATTAAATGACATATTTTGAACTAAACACTCGATATTATAGTAAAAATAATTTAAAATTATTAAGTATAGTTAAAATATATTCGTAAATTAATTTAAACTATATATTTACTTCAATTAATTTGAATTGTATATTTAAAATGAAGCACATATTTTATATTCAAAGAACAAAAATATTTTTTTATTTTTATAAAAAATATGAGCTAAAAATATATTTATAAAGAGTAAAGATATTTTATTTTTATTATATTTGAAAAATAGTGATAGCATTAAATGAATAAATATAAAAATGGTTTTGTTGAAGTGTTGAATAAGTGGGGATGAGAGGCAGTACAGTTGTCTAAGGGGGTGTGGGCAGTGAGGGGACTGCGTGTACACAAGTTGGGGAACTGTTATGCGTGGAGGATCATAGAGTGGGTCACGTGGTTTCAAGAGAGTGGGTCACGTGGTTGCATTCTACAATTACGTGTCACTTTCTCTTTCATAGTCATCATCATGCTCTTCTTCCTCCATCAAGCTATTCTTCTTGTAATTATTAGTTAAGAAATTTAAAACATTTTTATTCAAAAGTATAAAAAATTTACTGATATTATTTTTATGTATTTTTTTAATTAATATCTTAAAAAATACTATGTGGTATAAAAGCTATTCCAATAAGGTGATGATTAATTTTAGAGTTATTTTAATAAATAATTGACAAAAAAAAATTTTAATGAATAAAAATGCTATTTAAAAAATAATTACTGATTTTAATAAAAAATTAATACTTAATAATTAATTTTTATATTATAAATGAAATTTTTGTTTAAAAATTAAATATTCAGTAAAGTTATTCTCCTTCTTAATTTGTTATGTATATATTTTAAGATTTAAATTAATTAAAAATAATGTATAATTTTCTATTTTATTGTAATTATTTTATTTTTTATTCATATACTTATTAATTTTAATTTTAATTTATAAAATTAAAATTGTTACTTAAACTTTTTATTATATTATATAATTTTTATATTTTTTTAAAAAATTTAAATTATAATTATTAGTAATTTAAAAATAAATTATAAAAATTTATAATTTTATTTTTTATCTAGACCATATGTATTCTCTATCACCCTAGCATAATTTTATGAACAGTCATAATTTTTTTAAAAATAAATTATAAAAAATCATATTACATAATAAAATATTAACATTAAAATTTAACTTCAAATATTAAAATAAAATTTTAAAAAATTAGAGGACAAATACTTATAGTGATAAAAAAAAAGTTACATCTTAAAGTGTCTTTATTCACAATTAAAAGAATTATATAATAAATTTTTGTTAAAATAAAATATAAATATAATATTTTAAATATTTTTTACACTATTTAATCAAAATTAAAAATTTATTTCAATAAATCATACAATAAAAGTTAATATTAATTATTAAAGTGGATCTGTTGAATTCATTAACCCAAATTTAATCTATACGGGTTCAACCTGATTTTACATATTCTAGTTTAAATCAAATTGTAAAGATTGAATATAGCCCCACATTTACAGGAAGAAGAAACACACTTTAGAGAAAAGAATCTGAATCAAAATTATTCAGAAAGAAACTTCTTTGTTTTATTTAGAAAATCAACTTTGAGATTATTAAACAATTATAAATTGGTTTCTCATCATCTGTGCATATTCTTAAAATCTATAAACTCATTCACTCTTGAGCAATGTGATTTTCATCATGAATTTTACAAGGGTATCCTAAGATATTAAACAATAATTTTTCATAAAAAATAATGTATTTATTATATCAATAATTTTTAATGTATTTTTTAAAATTTAGGTAAATTTAGTGTCATAGAAGTACTAATCTTTATTAATTAGTTATAAAAATCAATAAATATTATTGTTTTTAAATGCTTAAGAGGTTTCTTAAGAATTTAAACTAATAAAATTATTATTAATTTTTAAAACTGATTTCAAATATTTAAAATGTATAAGTATAAAATATATTTGCTTTATTAAATTATAAAAATTAATATTTTAAATCAAAATTTATTATTATTAATTTATTTAAATTTAATCTTAAATGCTGAAATTAATAAATTTTTTATTACATAAAAATATAATTTGAAATATTGATCACGAACTTTGAGAGATACACTTCTCCAATTTCAAGGATATATGACAAATTGGATACAGTGACTTCGCTGGCAGCTCTCCAAATTGTTGATAAAAATCTCATTCCATTTTTCGAGGAACGCAAATTCTTAAGACTCCAATTTTATTTTGAAAGTCAAGACTCACAACTTAAAAAGAAGCCAAAGCCCTATTTTTACGATCCACACTAAAAAATTAAAAGAAAATTGTTTTCAGAAAATTTTTTTTTTACTATTATGCAGTTTAATGCAATTTTGAATAAAAAATTACTTTAAATTCCTTAATCAAGTCTTTAAAATACTGATCTACAAAATCCTTATTTAAATATCTTTTTAAAACATTTATAATTTATATTTTATTATATTTATTTATTTATTTTTCTTTTAATATTATACTAAAAGTTTAAAAGAAATATAGACGTCATATAATGTCTCTCCGTTGAGTAGTTGGGACAATATTTCCACAAAATATTTTTTTAAAGTATTGATTAAAATATTTCACTGCTAATGCGAAGAATTTGTTAGTGGATAATATGAAATGCAAGTGTTTATGAGAATATTCTTTGAGTCTTAGAAATATGTTTAGGATTTGAATTTCTGTAATTTTAATAGGAACTGTAGTTAGTCTGTACTCTAAATTTGTTTAAATAAATTTTTGACAAAAAGTAATTTTTGTTTAAGTTAAAAAAATTCATTTAAATTAAAATTATAAAAAATTTTAAAACTTTATTTTTTTTCTCTTTAAACTATAGAAAATTTGAGAACTAATTGTTTCTCATCAATAATTACCTAGTTACTAAAGATATTTACATATATCATCCTATCAAATATTTTAAATGTATTGTTTAGTGTGCTATTTGTACTAAACATAAGTGAGATATAGTCATTTAGAATTGAGTTAAATTGTTGAGAATGATAATAAAAATTACAGGAATAATGACTTTGAGAAATTTACAAAGAAATAGTTAAAATATTACATATTTTAAAACTTTTAAGTTTTTGTAGCATGACTATAATGTGTGATCATATAATCTTATACAAAGATTTCTCAAAATTTTTATAGTTTAGAGAGGGAAAAAAAATAAAGTTTTAATTTTTTTTGCAATTTTAGCTTAAGCGAATTTTTTACTTAAATGAATTTTTTTAACTTAAGTAAAAATTAATTTTTCACCAATTTGCTTAAGTAAATTTGTTTAGCTTAAGTAAAAATTACTTTTTTTCTAGATTCGCTTAAATGAATTTAAATCGTAGGCTGAGTTTCCACTTAAACTATGGATGATTCAAATTCGCATATTTAACCTTCATAAATTTTTAAAACTCAACTCTTTTAAACTTTTTTTTTAAAAAAAATGCTCTGATTAAAATATTAAAGATAATTTTTTTTAATAAGTGTTACACATGTATTTATTTTTATCATGTTTTTTATATTATATTATTTTTTTTAAAAATTAATTACTTTGTTATGATTATTTAATAACTTTTTTAATTTAACTTTTGTTAGTAAATCTCTTTAATCTTTTGACTACTCAATTGGTATAAATGTAAATTTGTTATACTTAGAATTTTTATAAGAACAAAAAGATATTAATAATAGTAATTAATATTATTCTGACCTTTTGTACAAATGGATAAAGGACAAGACTTATCTGTAGTATTACAAATATTTTTTGTACTATTTTATAATTAATTTAAAATTTTAACTCTGTAATGTTTGTCAAATTTTATTGTTTAGAGAATAGCTTAAACATTAAAAATAATAAAATTTTATTAAATTTATTTATTATATAAAAATAATTATATAATAATTACTTTTTTAATAACAAAATTAATGTTTTAATAAAACTTTCAATGGTATTTATTTATCATTACACTTTTTATAATGTATCATTTAAAATATTTTAATGGTATTTTAATTATAATTTTTATCAATCATTTATTTATTAAGAAGGATAAACTAATAAGGAATAGAGTTAATTTTAATTGTAATGAAGTAAAATTATTGTATTATAATATTTTTAAAATAAAAAATTCAATCAATTTTAATTTTTATTGGTTTATATAATTTAATTAAATGGAATTTATATAAAAGACTATAAAAATATAATTTAGTTAAAAGTTCTTTATAAAATAAATAAAAAATAATAATTTTTTAACAACATCCTTAAAATACTAGTTAACGACACGTATCCTTAATCATAGAGAAAAGCAAAATAGGTTGTCACCCAGTGTTTGACCTTATTCTAATATATTCACTTGTTTCCTCCTTTTTTTTTTTTTCTTTTTTTTTTAAATTTTACGGTTTAAAGTAAAATAAAAAAAAATTGAGTTTGGCATACAAAGATTTTGTTCAATTCAATATCTACTTGGAAATTTGAGTTGCTCGATAACATGCATGATTGCATGATTAATACAAGTATGTCAAATGATGGGTACTAATGATCCACCATCAAACATTATCCCTCAAATTAAGCATAAGCTCAGTTGTGATGCAGATATGATATGATATGATTAACTATCAAACATTTTGGTATTGAACTGATTTTAAATCAATTATATGATGGTGGGTCTCAACCATATGACAGTGCAGTCTTAGCCAGCAGAGAAAGAATTCTATCCTCAAAATCTTTATGTGCATTAATTTTCAACATAACTCAAGCATAGTGAATAATGGGTTACATTACTTTGTTTATGTTTTCATGGTTTGCTTGTGTGTATGTTTTTGGAGATGGAAATGTTTTTTTATTATAAAATATTATGGTTAAAAAATTGAAATAATTACATAAGTTTTTAAAATACACAGAAATTCTAAAAAAAACACAATTTTTAAAAATCGCTTCTTCCAGAAGATTTATTTATTTATGATATTTGAGAATTTATATTCTACTTGTTTTCCTTTAAGATTGTTCGAGAAATGTATATGTAACTCATTACGTATGAGTCTGTGCCTATGGCAGGATCATCTTTTCAAAGAGGAAAAAAAATTGTAGGCATGTTAAATATCAAAGATATCTTGTTGACAAGAAATAAATAAATCAAATATACCTTTTACTTTTATACAATTTATATTTAAACTTGTCAATGTATTGGACAATAATTGCTTTTGGAATTGGACTTGTTCTCCATGGTTTGCGGAGGTCAAACTTCTACTGCATAGCTCAGCTCAATTTCATGGCACACCAGAAGTTCTCTTGTGAAAAACCAATGCTATCCTCATCTGATTCAATTCCGTTAGCCTTCTCTTTGATGGTGAAAAAACAATATATATATATTAATGCATTAATAAAATTAAATACTGTAATTTTCATAAATTTAAATTTCTTATTATATGTCGTTAAACATTACAATTTTGATTAGAGTTATATCATGGGACTCAATTTGTATAAAGTTTCTTGATTGGAGGTTTGAAATATTAAATCAGTTCATTTATGCAAATAAAGCTTGACAATTTAGAGGTCTATTCGTATAAATTAGGAAAAAACGTAAATTACATGTCACCTTTTGATAAATTCGGATCATCTTACGTTACTAACATAATATCATTTTAAGTTATTATATTTCTTTCAGGAAATTTACTTTTACTTTATTTCTTCTGCATTAAGAGTCAGTCTTATGTATGGATTACCAATTAAAATACTAATTAATGATGAGTTCCATGACAGTTGCAAAGGCACCTAAACAAGGAGGAGGGTACTGGAGGACGAAACCTCCAATAATGTTTAAACGTTCCTTTGGTTTAAAATTGAATAATCTATTTAATGTTTCATTAGAATGTACAAAAAAGATTTTGTAACTTAAAAACAAATGAGAGCTAAGGTAGTGTCAGTTCAAATGTTAGCTTCATAACTTTTTATTTAATGCAGTTTCTTAGGCCACAAGATAAAAGTGGTGGCGGTGCCTGGATAAGGTAGTGTTTGATCACTCTGACGTTGGAGTTTTTAATAGGTAGTTGATTAGTTGCTTTCCCAAAAGAGGGTCTCAATTGTAGGACCCTTTTCTTGCATGTCCCCTACACGGAACAACCAATAGGTCCAATACCTAGTGATCCCTATAGTCCCCCAACAAGACAGCATCATACAATTTTACCATCCTTGTGGCAGCAAGCTCTAGACCCATGACCTTTGAAAGATTCCTGGCGTTGAAGCACTCAAAATGGGACCACACAAGCATTTCCATTTAAATTTCAACTACTGTGTTTTAAGGATTTGTTTCACATACAATATAAAATATATTGATATAACTTTTCCTATTCTATTTTATTTTTATTTTTATGTTTAACTAAAGTAATATAATCAATCTATCGTATAAATTTATCTTATCTTTGTAATGTACATTTTATCTTGTAGGTAAGCTAAGTAAAAAATTAAAAGGATAAAATAACGTTATGTTATTCAGTTTGTTATTTGACGTGCATCAACAGAAAAATACAAAAAGAGGGTATCATACTCTTATTTTGTTCTTACACAACTTTCATATTTTAGTCCATTAAACGGATCTAAATGTCTTAATTTAGCTTGAGCATAATAATGGTCTTGAAGAGGAAAATAACAAAGAACAGTAAAAGGAAAAGCCCAAAATACGGAATCTCACCGACCATGGCAACTCCACAATAATTTAGGCTTCCTTTTCCATAGGAATTAAAGCATGGGAGACAAGAAAGCTATATTGAGAGAGGAGCGAGAAGCTCCATGAAACGCGGTAACAGTATCAATATCATGACAAAAGTATGACAAGATGCAAAAGGTTTAACCAAGTACAAACATGCAAGGGAAAGCCAGAAAATCTTAGAATCTTGGGTACCAAAAGTACAGTTGCTCATTGAATGATCATATGATCATGTTCAATGCTATAACACTATAATGGCCCTCTTTGTAAACACCATAGAATTAGCTTTATATTCAATAATTAATATGTTAAAATAGAAACTTGAAATGAGCATGACAAGATTGATACAGCGCAGAAAGATAATGCATTCCATAATCTGAACTCATGTTCTGAGGCTAAAAGCATTATAACATGTTTGCCATATGGAATCTATCCACACAAAAATTTTACCATTTTTCTTTTTCCCTTCAAACATGATAAGACTCAAGCATGGTTACAGACATACGTTGAAGTATCAAAAACATCTACAAAGATGGGAAGATTACTGGACAGACACTAGCATATCAATTTCATTCACAACATCAGCTACAAATATGCTACCCGTATCACACCATCCAGCCAATACATCTTTGTCGGAGCACTGCAATGTAACATACAAAAATATTAAAAGCTATATCGGTAACACTGAAAAGAAATAAAATAGAGGAAGCTTTGGAAGAAGAAAATAGAATCTAGCCCACATTATATAAGAGTTGAAATTTAATTTTTTTCTTAACAGAAAGGAATTAGTAAGGAAGAAACTACTGATCACTTAGTCACATAGGCTTTGATATCATGTCAAAGAACAACTCTACTCAAAGCTTAAGCTGTTAGGTAAAGACACAAGATAGGTTTTATACTTTAAAGCTGTATTATTTGACTTGAATATATCTGGTTAGGACTACAAGTGGATAGTGATGGCCAAAGGCACACTAATATAGGTGATTTTAGAAGTTTATAAAATGAAATCAACATTAAGCTGTAGAAATATACTTTTATCAGTGGATATACTCAAGATAAAAACTGTTATGAAGTAACTGCACAATTAAGTTACAAAAAAGCAGAAAGTGCAAACTTCATCATTCATATGGAAAAGTTAGTTTAAATAAATTTGAAAATATTATGTAAAAGCAGACCCAAAAGCAACATTTATATATCGGTTAGATACCGCACCGATGTGACAAATCATAAACAGGTTAAATATAGACCTGAAATATGCAACTCTAGCAAATATAAGAAAGGATTACTGAAAACACAAGAAAAATACGAGAGATTCCTTTTCTTAAACAAGAATATATATGTCATCATTACGAATATTTTACAGTAGGAGGAAAATGAAATTTTGGCAAGAAACACAAATGCATTCATATCTGCAATCCATATCTTTATATGACCTTTATATACAGTACCTTACTAAACCCAAGCCAGTTTGAGTCTCCTCTAAATGAAAATGATTTAATGTTATCTTTCCATTGTCCACAAAAAACCTGCATTGGTTACTCCAAATTGAAGAGCATTATTACCATCTACATGAATATGAACAAAAAATATAATCCAAAAAATATTTTGTTGAACAAAATAAGCATTCGTTACTCATCTTAATTATTTTAAAGACTAAAGTATTGAGTGTACTTTTTAGAATTTTAAGTTATTAAATGCATGAACTATTCATTTACTATTTTTTGTTTTTAATATCTGAAGTTGTTCCGAAAGGAAACACATTAACAAAACCCTTTCATAAAAAGCAAATTCAGTTTAAAAAGAGTCGCAATATTATCTCTGTACTAAGTGCTCAAATACATTTGCTACACTAGATATTAAACATTTCTATTTTTTCATGGAAGAGCTATGTCTGAAGTTTCTAATAATAGTGAAGGTATCCCTGTGATAAGTTCTTACTAAATCAGTTGTAGTACAGAATAATAGTTTACCAACTATTTTGTTTCTTGCAAGTTACAATCATTAACGATAGAAAGCCCTATCCTGAGTTCCAATACTACAGTTAAGTCCATCACTTTTACTGTTTACTCCTCTTTAACTTAGAAGCCTTTTCCAAACAGAGCCCATTCTTATTGAAGGATTTGGCTCACAGCAATACCTATTGATTAGAGAATCAATGGGTAAGAGTTCAACAACTTCATAACTTATTTTATATGTGCATATGTTAAGAATCAGAATAGAAAACACAGAACAGCAGCAACAAATGAAAGAAGAAAAATATTGGAAGATTGTATTTAATTACTGAAACAAGAAGAAATGCAAGGAGAGACTCTCTCCCTACCCTCAGAGCCTAGCTCCGTTGAAGAACCTTAGAGGCTCTCCATTCTTACAAATTGGCTAACTGCAAAAGATACCCCTCTAAACAAATCATTCCCCCATATAACAAACGATTCTCTCTCTTTTGGCATAACTAACTAGCCAGCTCACCCTCTTTTCCACCCACATATCCCGTGCCTCTCTTTTTCTTTCTCACATAAACTGCCCATTGTTTTGGGCCAGGTCCACTATCTTGCACTAGCAGCTCATTAGGCCCAAATGCACGTTGGTCTCTAACAATTCCACCTTCCTCAAAAAATGTCTTGTCCTCAAGACAGAATTCAGGAAATTGACTACGGATCTGAGATTCATCTTCCCAAGTGGCCTCCTCGCTTGATTTTCCCTTCCACTGTATTAGGCATTGCACAATCTGTTCCCCGTGCTTCACAACCTTCCTTGAAGCTAAATGACATTCCGGTTCTAATGGTGCAGACCCATCTGCTGCCAAATCTTCAGGTAATTCTGGTTGTGCTTGATAATTACCAATGGCCGTCTTCAGTAAAGACACGTGAAACACCGGGTGTATCTTCGCATTTTCAGGTAGCTTCAAACGATAGGCCATAGCCCCTACACGCTCCAGAATTTCGAACGGACCATAGAAACGAGCAGCCAGTTTCTGATTAATGCGCGTCATTACCGACTGTTGTCGATGTGGGCGAAGCTTCAAAAATACCCACTCCCCAACTGCAAAGCTCCTCTCAGTTCTTTTGCCATCAGCAATTGCCTTCATCCTGTTTTGGGCTCTGGCTAAATGAGTCTTTAATTGCTTCAATGCTTCATCTTGATCTTTCAAATCTCTTTGCACCGCCTCAACACGAATCTCTCCCTTAATGCTATGAATGAGAGTAGGTGGTTTGCGCCCGTAAACAGCTTCAAAAGGGGTCATTTTAATTGACCCGTTGAATGTTGTGTTGAACCAATATTCAGCCCAGGACAGCCAATTCACCCACCCCTTTGGCTGTTCCGCTATAAAGCAACGAAGATACGTTTCCAAGCACCTATTAATGACCTCCGTTTGGCCATCCGTTTCCAGATGATACGCGGTGCTCATTTGAAGCTTAGTCCCTTGCAAACGAAAGAATTCCTTCCAAAAGTTGCTCATAAATATCGGATCACGATCACTCACTATTGAGCTTGGCACTCCATGTAAACGCACCACTTCCTTGGTGAAAATTTCAGCTAACGACCGAGCTGTGTAAGGATGCTTTAACGGGATAAAGTGGCTATACTTAGACAAACGATCCACCACTACAAATACTGCCTCATACCCCTTGGATCGTGGTAAACCAATGATGAAGTCCATTGATATGTCTTCCCATACTCTATCCGGTATAGGAAGGGGTTGGAGAAGACCCCCGGGGGAAGAAGTCAAGTACTTCTGCCTTTGACACACATCACAACCACGCACAAATTTCTGTATTGACCCTTTCATACCTTTCCAATACAAATTTTCAGCCAATCTCCTGTAAGTTCGAAAATACCCCGAATGACCTCCTTGAGGTGTTTCATGGTACTCCTTCATTAATTTTTCAATCCACGGAGAGGTATCAGATACCACCAATCGATCCTCAAACAACAAAATTCCATTTCTGTACGAAAATTCAGCAGGAATCACTGTACCTTGCTGCAAATCAGATATGATTTTCTGCAATTTCTGATCATTGTGAACTTCTGCCACTACTGCCTGAATGTCCATCCAAAAAGGATAATAGACTAAGGAAAACAATTGCCCCTCTTCTGCAAGACGTGATAGAGCATCGGCTCCTTTATTCTATGCCCCAAGCTTGTACTGTATATCAAAACTGTACCTTAGGAGCTTTGCCACCCAGTTCTGTTGATTCTCCGTCAACACTTTTTGCTGTAAAAGTTGTTTCAAGCTTCGATGGTCAGTACGAATTGTGAAATGCCTCCCAATGAGATACGGTCTCCAATGTTGAATGGCGAGTACCAATGCCATCAACTCCTTTTCATACGTAGACTTGGCCAAATTCATCTCGCTTAAAGCCTTGCTGTAATAAGCCACAGGACGTTGATTTTGCATTAAAATGGCCCCAACACCCAATCCCGATGCATCACACTCGACTACAAATTCTTCAGTGAATTTCGGAAGTGCCAATACAGGAACTGTAGTTAATCTTTGTTTCAACTCATCAAAAGCAGATTGTGCTTTATCAGTCCAGTGAAATCCGTCTTTCCTTGTAAGCTCCGTGAGTGGCTTAGCTATCAGCCCATAATTTTTAATAAATTTACGATAATATTCTATCAATCCCAAGAAACCCCTGACACCCTTCACATTTGTAAGTATTGGCCATTTTACAACACTTTCCACTTTCGAAGGATCCACTGACACTCCTTCCTCGGATATCAGATGCCCCAAGTACTCCACCTTCCTCTATGTGAATTGACACTTCTTGTTGGCAAATAGTTGCTGTTTTTCCAGAACTTCCAGTACCTTTGTCAAATGCTGCACATGATTCTCCCAGCCCGTGCTATATACTAAAATATCATCGAAAAATACAAGCACGAACCTCCTCATGAACTCACGGAAGATGTCATTCATTAAAGCCTGAAAAGTTGATGGCGCATTCATTAATCCGAAAGCCATCACCAAATATTCATAATGGCCCTCGTGTGTGCGGAATGCAGTCTTTAAAATATCTTCTTCGCGCATCCTGAGTTGGTGATATCCGAATTTTAGATCTAACTTTGAAAAGAAGGTAGCCCCACTCAACTCATCAAGGAGTTCTTCTATCACCGGAATAGGGAATTTGTCAGGCACTGTGACTTTGTTTAGAGCTCTATAGTCCACACACATTCTCCATGAAGTGTCTTTCTTCCTCACCAAAATTACCGGGCTTGAATAGGGGCTGTTGCTTCTCCTTATCCACCCATTTTCTAGCATTTCACGCACTTGTTTCTCAATTTCATCTTTCTGGTGGTGTGGGTAACGGTATGGACGAACATTTATCGGCCCTTGTCCTGGCAGTAAAGTGATTGCATGAGCGTTGGACCTCTTGAGAGGCAGGTCCTTTGGTTCTTGAAAGACTACCTTGAATCTTCCAAGCAAAGCTTCCAACTCCCTCTGTAAGTTATCAGGCAACTCTTCTCCCGTTTCTGATTTTTCTTCCACCATTTGTACCAAGGTCTCAAGGGAAAATGGGGATCTTTCACGTTGCTTCGCTCCCAGCAACAACACCTCGCGACCATATCTGTTAAAACGAATGCTCTGTTTGAGCCAATCCACCGACATCTCTCCAAGTGATGCTAACCAAGACACGCCCAATACTATGTCTATATCGGATAAATAAAAAAGATAGGCATCAATCAGATATACCTCATTCTCGATCTGCATCGGCAGATTCTGACATACCCCTTGCGTGACTACTTTATGTCCATCACCCATTAGGATTCGCAGGTCTTGGGTCTTCTCTACTTTCCATCCCATAGCGTCAACAAGCTTTTTAGAGATGAAATTGTGAGTTGCCCCACTATCCACCAGCATGCCCAAAGGAATTTCATGAATTGAACCCGCGATCTTCAAGGTTTTTGGATTCTCCCGTTTGCCCTCTTCTAGACTTTGCAAGCAAAGAGTACTGCACTCTCCGTCAAACATGTTTTCAGCGTAAGGGTTTGGTGACTCATCCACACCTCCGTCACTTTCATCCTCATCATCTATCATCATAACTTTCAATTGTTTATCAGGACATTTGTGCATAGAATGATACGGGCCCCCACATTTGAAACACAAGCCTTTTTGGCGCCTCTCTAAGACTTGTTGGTATGACAGATGCTTCACTCCCCTGTCTCTAGGCCCATATTTGTTTTGCTCTATCACTCCATCATGGAAATTGGGCCTAGCATTAACACCCCCCTTAACAGGCCCATTTCCTTGCCCAAACCCTTTTTCTTGACCTACCAAATTGCAGGTTTGATGAATCGGGTTAGACCTTATTGTCCAAGTTGTACCCGATCCCGATCCGGCCCTGAAATCCCTTCTTCCAAATGCGTTCGTCATCTTCTCCTTGTTACGTAGCTCTGATTCTACAGAGCGAGCTACATTCAGCAACCGCCCGCGAGAAAACGGACCCACTGCCAACAGACTACGCGCACGACCTCGAATTTCATCCTTCAACCTGCGAAGGAAAAAGGCTTCATAGTGCTCATCTGGGATTTTCTCCATTTGCGCTATTAAATACTCAAAACTGGAGATGTACTCATCTACGCTTCCTATCTGAAACAACGACGTAATCTGTTCGCACACACTCCCTTCACCAAAGCCACCATATCTTTCGATCAAAGCCCTCTTTAGACCCTCCTAAGACAGGTCTTCTTCCTCATTAATCAGCGCGTTAAAAAAATGGATGGTTCCCCCCTCCATACAGAGTTGCGCCAGATTTACCCGAACGGAATCGCTCGTCTCTTGGACACGAAAATATACCTCTGCCCGAGATATCCACCCAGCAGGATCCTCTCCATTGAACATCAAAAGTTCGATTTTCTTTACGGACTGATGAAATTCCATCAACGCGTTGCCATCAAGCTTGTGCAGAATGGAGTTCCGTGTCTTGCTCCACAGTGTTTTTGGGTCACCGGAATTATCTCCCTCTTCCTCCGAAAACTTCTTTGACCCTTCGTCTGCACCCTTTTCCTTCTCAGAATTCTTGGTCAAAAGGGAAAGGATCTTGGATTGATTTTCCGCATTCTCACGTCTCATAACCTCCATAGCTATACGACTCTATTCTGTTTTGGTTTTTAAAGTTTCCACCGCTTCACGCACCAGAGCTAATTCACGCTCTACCTCCTCTACTCGGTCATCCATGTCTACCGATGTCGCTGATCCTCCTTTCTTCGAATTTCCCCCTTTCCTGTTGTTTGTCATTTCCCGGCGTATTAGAATCCGGCAGGTCGGACCATTGTTAAGAATCAGAATAGAAAACACAGAACAGCAGCAACAAATGAAAGAAGAAAAATATTGGAAGATTGTATTTAATTACTGAAACAAGAAGAAATGCAAGGAGAGACTCTCTCCCTACCCTCAGAGCCTAGTTCCGTTGAAGAACCTTAGAGGCTCTCCATTTTTACAAATTGGCTAACTGCAAAAGATACCCCTCTAAACAAATCATTCCCCCATATAACAAACGATTCTCTCTCTTTTGGCATAACTAACTAGCCATCTCACCCTCTTTTCCACCCACATATCCCGTGCCTCTCTTTTTCTTTCTCACATAAACTACCCATTGTTTTGGGCCAGGTCCACTATCTTGCACTAGCAGATCATTAGGCCCAAATGCACGTTGGTCTCTAACAGCATATATGTTAGCACTTTAGATGTTGCAGTTGCAAGTTGTCTCACTTTACTGTCATATAATGGTTGATGTCATGCTTTCAGATTCTCACCTCTTTACTCTAAACATCCAGGATATTTACATGAAAACGCAATAAGCTTCCAGCAAGTTATAGAAGTTCTACAATGCTGGCACATTCTAGAGTTTAAATTCTTCTTCAAAGTTATAGAATTCTCTAGGCTACAAATGTAAAAAATAAATCTCTATGAGGGTCTAAGAATGCTATAGCATGTTTCATGCACCTATGCATTATTTTAGCATAATATTTTTTAAATTGTTTTGGAACTCCATCTCAGTAATTTTATTATAACAAAGCACTTATTTTCTTTTTTATCCAAACAAACTAAAGAGTGCTTTTGTAGCTATAACTATTTCTTAAATATTGCATTCAAGTGCAAATTACCTTTTCCCCTCTAAAATAGCACTACTAAAAACACGATTTTTACATAAGCTAATCCAAATGAGTCCTAAGTATGTCCAATTACAAGATAGAAAGGTATGGAATCCAATTAGCCCTTGGTGCAAATCAAGGTTTAAAAAAATTCTGCTATACGCAAAACTAATTACCCTATCAAATATAACCTCCGTAATTGAACTCCATGGAATAAAACCAAATTTTATACTTTGATATACAGATCTCTTGTCTCAATATACAGTCAATTATTCTTTCCCATAATTTCATGTAAAGCTTGCACATCCTCCACCCATCCATCATTTTCTTATGCCTCCATTATCTTGATTGACAATATATTTATACATTGCTTAAAAATGAGAAAAATATTACCTCATAATCAACCCCTTGAATATAGATATAGTCAGGATCAATTGCTGAGAAAGCCAGTCCTGTTATCTGCAACAGCAATGAAATCACACAGGAAATCAACTTAAGCACGGCAGGGACTGAGGACAAAGTACTTACACCATGTAACGCACAAAAAATTGGAACTGCTTTTCGAATGAATAACACAGGAAATCAACTTAAGCACAGCAGGGGCTGAGGATAAAGTTAAACCACTTGAAAAAAAGATAGGATATTTTTCATAGTTAATGTTAAGATGAGAGAAAATTAGAAACCATGAGATAAATTCTGTGTTTCAACTACACCACGGGTTGTATATTTATATTAAGAAAGGTAATCACAATCATAGCTACATAATCAAGAGTAAATATATAGCTACCTAATTACTATAATTATACAGATTCTGTTTTCCTAAATAGCATATTTATATATATTTACATTCCCCCTCAAGTTAGAGCATATAAATCATATGCACTAAGCTTGTCACATATGTACTTAATGCGAGGACCTCTTAAAGACTTTGTAAACACATCTGCTAGATGATCATTTGAATTGACAAATACAATAACCAAAAATGAACCTATTGTTATGAGAGCATGTGTAACCTGCATTGGGATTGACTATTGTCCCCACAAACCAACACAAGACTTTTTCAGTATGTTTTGTCCTTACTTACACACTTCTTGAGAACTTTTCAGAAAGTCACTCATCCCATAATAGCTCAAAGTTAAGCACACTTAACCTTGAAGTTCTTAAGTGATAGGCTATCAAAAAGTAAAAACATTTTGTTGGTATAGGTACTACTAATTAATTCTTTTAAGTTATTCTCAATTATATTGTCCCATATCTATACAGCCTTTGGATCTCTCTTATTCTGATGTATGTTCAATTTATTCATATGTTCCTTCTACTGGAAGCCTGCTAGGAGTCACTCCTTGTTCATGCCTCATTGTACCGGTGATTACTTCACGACCTCATCAGCACCTAGGATATCACATACTCAGCCAGGAACCACTCTCATTGGTACCTGGGGTGTTCACAGTTTTCCAACCAATCTCCTATACTTTTCTAGATCAGCAAGAGGCTCCCCTTGACTTAGTAGAAGTTTAGAATTAAGATCCATAGGAATATCCATAGATTTGGCCCCCATTAAACTTGTTTCTTCTAATATATCCAATGTATACCTCCTTTAAGAATGTCAAACTTAGATTGTGCCACCTCT
This sequence comes from Abrus precatorius, assembly GCF_003935025.1. Lineage (NCBI taxonomy): Eukaryota > Viridiplantae > Streptophyta > Magnoliopsida > Fabales > Fabaceae > Abrus > Abrus precatorius. The sequence goes on along the minus strand of NW_020874395.1, from coordinate 18,255,420 downwards.
ATTCTCAAGAAATATCAAAGTCTACCAAGGTCTTTTGTTTAAAACTAGTGACATAAATGGTTCATCAATTGTGTAGTGCTGTGATGGTCACTGCCAGTAATAACAATATCTTTCATATACACAATCATGTAAATGCATCTAATGGCTGAATGGTGATAAAAGACCGAGTGATCAACTTCACTCTGAATCATCCCAAACGATTGAACAACAATACTAAATCTATCAAACCAAACCCTTAGAGATTGTTTAAGACCATACAAGGATTTTTGAAGATGACAAACTAATCCTAAAAACTCTTCTTGAGCAACAAATTTAGGAGGTTGCTCCATATAAACTTCCTCAACGAGGTTGCCATGAAAAAATGCATTCTTAATATCAAGTAGATGAAGAGTCCAATGGCGAATGACAGCTATGGACAAGATCAAATAAGTCATTTTAGCTACCAAAGAGAATTGTCACTATAATGCAAGCTAAAAATCTGAGTATAACCTTTGGCCACAAGAGGAATTTTAAGGCAATCCACTTGATCATTAAGATAAACTTTGACTGTATATATCTACTTGCAAACCACAATAGATTTTCCTGAAGAAAGAGGAATAAGGAATAAGGTCCCAAGTGCCATTTCTATGAACCACACACATTTCATCAAATATTGCTTCATGCCAAGCGGGGATATGAGAGTATATGTTATATTTTTAGGAATAGAAACAAGGGACAAAAAAGAAAGACACGTATGCTAAGAATAAGATAGACAATGATAGGATAATGCAGCATAGAGAGGAGTCAGGAGAGGGGTTACAAATGGAACATATACCTTTTTGAAGGGCAATAAGGAGATCAATGTTAGGTGGTAGGGTGAGAGGAGGTACATGCATTCAAGTTGACAGACGGTCACATGGTATGTCAATGGTGGTTGAAGAATAAGCTGGTGGTTGACAATGGTACACCTATAACAAATGGAGAGGATGGTCATCTAGAGGAGGGGGGGACCTTTGGTGCAAGGTAGTCAAAATCGCGTGTTGGATCGTAGAATCGTACGATTCTACGATCTCCATCCATGCTTCCGTGTTGAGTGGGTGCTGGGAACGCGAATTGGTTGAAGCGGTGGGATCGTACGTGCTGGGTCGTAAACTCGTTGAAGACGTGCGATTCCGACGCGCAGAGGAGAAGGCTGTTTGAGCCAGCGACCCGCGACCCGACCCGGCATCATCTAAGCTTTTGGAACCCTAAAATCCCATAACTCGTCACTGTGCTTCTTCCTTTCTTCTTCACTTTGTTCTGGGAGATTGGGCGTCTCTGTGCGACTTCTCTGCGAGGCTCCGACGACTGCGATTGGTTCCAACAACTGCGATTCGGCTCCGACAATTGCGTCTCTGTTGTACGACTGCGACTGCGAGGCTCCGACGAGTGTGATTTGGTTCCGACGATTGCAATTCATTCAGCTCCGGCAACTGGGCTTAGCTTCGGCGACTGAATTGTTTCTGATTTGGTTTGGGATTTTCTGCTTCCTGTGCTCTGTTTTTTTCTTCATCATCTTGGCTGCTGCGTGTGATTGGGATTTTGTTCATTTTTTTTGCTTCTGTTCTCTGCTTTCTGTGCTATTGCTGTCTACTACCATTAGATAAAATGGCTTCAAGTAGTAGTCAAGCTCCTCCCTCCAAGTCATTACCAAAGAATGCATCAAGAAACAAAAGTGATGTAGCATGGCAACATGGGATTGCAATTGAAAGTACAAAAAAATTTCAATGCAAATATTGTCAAAAAATTGTAAGGGGAGGTGCTTATCGATTGAAGCATCACTTGGCTCAAACAGCCAAAGATGTTGGAGCATGCAAATCTGTTCCAGATGAGGTCAAAAATCAAATGTGGAATTTACTTATAAGCATGCAAGAAAATTTGAATAAAAAATCAAATTCCTTTGCTAAGAGAGAGACTTTAGATACAAGTGATGGAAGCAAAAGAAAATCAAGTGAGAATGAGGTGACTGGAGGAGGAAATATTTTTAGGAGAAGGACCACTCAAGTAACAATCAACAACATATTCAACAAAACTAGAAGAGAGGAGGCTTGTCAAGCTATTGGAAGGTTTTTTTATAATAATGCCATATCATTCAATGTGGCAAGAAGTGATGAATTTTCTGTTATGTGTAATTTAATTGCTAGCCATGGTCCTAGATTTAAACCACCAAGCTATCATGAAATTAGAGTAAAGTACTTGAAAAAGGAAATAGAGTTAACAAAGGAGAGATTAGAAGAACATAGAGCTGAATGGAATTCTGTTGGATGCACATTAATGACTGATGGGTGGACTGATAAGAGGAGGAGAACAATATTAAACTTCTTGGTGAATAGTCCTAAAGGAACTATTTTTTTGAAATCTATTGATGCATCTCATATAGAAAAAACAGCTGATAAAATATTTAAAATGATTGATGATGTTGTTGAAGAAATTGGTGAGAAAAATGTAGTCCAAGTTGTGACTGATAATGCAGCAAATTATAAGGCTGCAAGGGAGATGTTGATGCAAAAAAGAAAACACTTGTATTGGACCCCTTGTGCAGCACATTGTATTGATTTGATGTTGGAGTACTTTGAGAAGAAGATACAGATTCATGAAGAGACAATTCCAAAAGGTAGAAAAATTATAACCTACATCTATTCAAGGACAGGTCTTATTTCTCTATTGCAACATTTTACCAAAGGCAAAGATTTGATAAGGTTAGGAATTACTCGTTTTGTTACATTTTATTTGACTCTAGGGTGCCTTCAAGAAAATATAGCTGCTTTGATAAGAATGTTCACATCTAATGAATGGAAATCCTCTAAGTTTGCTAAGACAAAGGATGGGAGAGTTATAGAAGAATTGACTTTGGATAAAGAGTTTTGGAAGAATATAATCACTTGTTTGAAGGCAACATTTCCTCTTATCAAAGATCTTCGAATGGTTGATTCAGATGAGAAAACTATGGGCTTTATTTATGAAGCAATGGATCAAACTAAAGAGAATATTCAAATTGCTTTTAATGGTGTTAAGAAAAGGTAACTAATTATAATTACTATCAAATTAAATTAGTCTCTATTTTGTGATCTATGTTGTATTGTATATTGAATCTTTGTTGTTTATTATGTAGTATTGTATATCCTAATTATTGATTATTGGCTTTCTTCCTACAGGAGTAGACCCACTACATAGTGGGCCTTGTAGGCTTGTATTCCGGAGGCCTTCATTGCTGTTTGGGGTCTCATCAATACCACCTCCTGAACCATTGTTGTTAAAATCGCGATTAAAATCACAGGATCGTACAATTTTACGATCTTATACCCCTTGGACGATCTTAATCGAACTTGGGATCGCTTATATGGAAGATCGGATGAGATCCCGATCTTTTCTGTCAGGATCGCAGGATCTTCGATCTGATTTGATCAAAGGGGCAGGTTTTTTGGGTCGGTTCTGGGTTGGGTTTTTTGGGTTGGGCTTCTAGGGGGGTTGGGTTTCCAGGTCGGGTTTTTCTGACCCGATTTTAAAAAACCTATTTAGGTTATTTTTCCCCAAATTCTTTCCCACTCTCTTCCGCGACGCCCATTCTCTCTTCTCTCTTCCGCCCCACTGATGCTCTTATCCTCGACACCCATTCTCTCTTCTCTTCCGCGACACACATCCTTCCATTTTCTCTCTCTTCTGCGACACCCATCATTCCATTCTCTACGTGGGTGGTTTGCGTTTTCTTTTTTGGTGTTTCTTGAGCTGCTGTTTGCCTGTTTTAATTGGTGGTTCAAGTTTTTTGAGTGTTTTCTATTCTCTAGATATACCGTGAGCTACTGTTTCAGTTTTGTTTCCCAGTAGAGACGAATTTTTATGTCTTGTAATAAATACACCTTTCAATATAAACCTGCGAGTGAGGTTAATTTAAATAAACATTTTAATAGTGTTACTACCTAAAAATAATTTTATTAAAATTAATTTTCAATTTTATTAATAATATATTATATATTAAAATAAAATAGTGTAATAAGACATTAACTTATATGTAAAATGGTATAAAATTATTTTTTCTAATTTTTTTAAAAATTAATGAATATCATATTTTATAAAAAACCTATTAAACATTATAAAGCATTTAAGTTTCACGTATTTAACTATAAATCTAAACACTGTTAACTATAGCTAATACTTTAATATTATTTATTGCAAAGTATTATAAGTTGGATACCTTGTTGATCTTTTTAATTTTTAAAAAAATATTCTTCTATTTATTTTCTATTATGTGTTCTCTCACCTTAGCATGGATAGTTTAACTGTGTTATATTGAATCTTAAATATAGGATTTTTAAGTTTATATCTATGTAATTTTCTCAGTTTATATATATAAGTATAATTTTACACTTTCTAAAGGATCTTAAGATTTATCTTACGATCCCACGATTTACGATTTTTTACCCTTCTTCCGATCCTAGGTAAGATTCCGATCTTGACAACATTGCCCTGAACTTCCACTCTCGTCCTCAAGAGTGAATGAAGGAAACTGACTTTTGATGACGATCACGTTATTGGGGCCTCACTTTCCTCTTCTTCCGCTAGCAGAGTCGCAACAACACCGTCCTCTCCTTCATCTAAGAGCATTACCCTCAACGATTTTTCAGGGCATTGATGGCGAGGGCTGAATTTCTCTCCACAGTGGAAACAAAGTCCTTTGTTTTTACAATCCATTCCTCCAAAGGGAGGTGTCTTACACCACGAGATCGTCCCCCGTTTGTTTGGGAACCGTGCATGAAATTTCCTTTTGAATTTGGCTCTCCCAAGGAACCCAAGGGCCCCATCATCGAGTTTCTTGCATGCAGATTCTCTCCAACCTTGAGGTTGTCACAGACGAAGAGCGTGATACTTCGATCCCTATTAAGTAGTCGATTCCCCGAGGGAGTAAGTGCATAATACCCCCTGTTCTTTGCTTCTGGCGCTTCTAACCTTCCATTAGTGACCAGATCTTCCTCCACCCAGCGAGCAACGCGTATCATGGCTGTCCAGGAGGTTGGGGACAGCAACAGCACCTTTCTCTAGATTTCTGGCCGGAGACCAATCATAAAGAAGCCAAAAAAATGAATATCCGATAATGGTGGTGACATCTGTGACGCAAGGATTTCGAAGGCTTCTATGTATTCCTCAACCGAACCGGTTTGCTTAACCGCAGCCAACTCTTCAATGGGATTGTCGAGCCTCCTGACCCCAAATCTTATTACCATGGACCTCTTCAAGCGCTCCCACATTGCATTGTCTTCTTCATCACACCATAGATCAAACCAATGGATAGTATTACCACCCATGCTCAACTTTAAGAGGCGAATTTTCATCTCCTCCGAAGTGCCATGGGCATCGAAGTAAGTTTCAGCCTTGCAAATCCACCCAACGGGGTCAACCTCGTCAAATTGAGGCAATTCTACCTTCTTGATTGAAGCTCGGTAATCGTCCCGTCACTGGGTACAATTCTGGGAGGACGCAAATTCAGATTCGGACCCTCCTCGTTTCTGGTTTGGAATAACCTTTGTATGTCCTCCAAGAGCTTCACATCTCTTTCTTTCATCTCTTCTCTCATCAGCGCTCGATAGTTTGCAAAGGCTGTCTCCATGCCCTGAACTCTTGCCTCTAATGCCTCCATCCTCTCCGCTGATCTCATGTGCATAGAAAGGTGATTCGGCAGGTTGGACCAATTGTTAGGGTCCAGAATCTAAGTTCAGGTAATATAAGAAAAAGGAAATAATATTTTATTGATTATGATAGGAATTAGGATTACAATAATCCCTCGAACCAAAGCTCCTCTCAGAGAATGTTATTCTCCTCTCCTAAGTCTAGCCAAAAAACTCTCCCCTCAATTCCTCAAACTAACAATTTAAATAAAGAACAATGAAACTAACCTAATCTAATAACAGAATATCCTAATTGACTTATTCAAACCTAATCTAATAATAGAATATCCTAACTGACTTATTCAGATTCAAAATAGCATCCTAAAGACAGAATAATAATAGAACAGAATAATAACAGACTTCTAATTATTGATTATTGGCTTTCTTCCTACGGGAGTAGACTCGCCACACAGTGGGCCTTGTAAGGCTTGTATTCCAGAGGCCTTCATTGCTATTTGGGGTCCCATTAGGCCACACTTAAAATGTTAGCGACAATCACCATTAGTCTTATGAGAGCGACCATGATTACTTCCTTATAGGGATGACAATGAGTAGGGTACTATAGTACTCATCCCTATACCCGCGTTTTAAAAAAATGCCCGTATCTAGCCCCATACCCGCGTGAGTATGAACATTAATTCCTGTATCCGTACCCTCTAGAAACCCGCATACCTATTTTGTACCCATTACCCGCACTTATTTGAGAAAAGATATTTATAAAGAAAAATATGTTTATATAACTTCACATAAGTAGCATAATAATACAAAAATTTAATATGGAGTTGCCAAACAAGGTACAAACAGATAAAAAATAAATATTTAAAGATCACAAGTGCTAAATGTCTCTTAAAATAAAAAAATTTTAAACTAAAATTCTTAAAAATAATAAACAAAACTAAACACACAAGTTATTTGTCAGTGATAACTCTATCTTGTGTGAGATTAGATCGCTCGGTAATGTCAGAGTGACAACAAAATACATCTGCATAATAGGTGTTCCTTCATATGGGATCACTTAGTGACCTCTTGTGACGACATTAATAACTAACTCTAATGAATAACATTTTATAGTTGTTAGATTTTAATGAGACAAATATTAAAAATGAGAATAGAGTTAGGGTACAGAAGTTCAAGTACTAACAACGAAAAGTAAATACATAAAATATTTTTTTAACTTTTAAATTTGAAATTGTAAAGAAAATAATAGATTTAATTAAAATAATATATATTTAATATATATATATATTAATATTAGTATTTTTAACTCATACTATACAAACGTATTTTGTCAAAAATACAAATTTTTGAAAAATTATTTTAATAAATTAAATATTTATAATGTATATAAATTTTAAAAGAAAGAATTTGAATAAAAGATAAATGGTCACAATAAAATTTTATAATAAAGAAATATATGTATATATTAAAAAAATTATACTTTATCTGAAGAAAAATTAACAAATAAGAATTAACAATAATTTTTTATATTTTATATCTTTTCAAAAACTTCTTTGAACGTGAATAAATAGTAAGAATAATATTATTTAGATTCAATAGATTATAGTTGTACTTGTAATACATTTATTGCATAGAAAAATATTATTTTAAATTAAAATATAAAAAATAAAAGTTAAATATTATCAATAAATAATAAATTTACGGTAATAGTAGATGATTGTAAAATTTATAAAGTATTTACAATATATTTATTATTTATCATTTACTTTATGATTTAAATATCAATATGATTTTATTAACAAAAATATGTGTGAAAAATATTTTATGTGTCATAATAAATAATACTTTTAAAAAAATTCAATCTCATATTAACTATGTAATAATTAAATTGTATTAGCCTAATTAAATAATATAAAATAGTAAATAAATTTTTGTATTAAAAATATAAACTAAAATAAACTTGTTTGATTTACTTTATTATTAAATATATTTTTATATTAATCTTATTTAACTTCACAAAAATAATATAATAATACAAAAATTCAATGCATAATTATAGAACAAAGTTGAAGCATATATATATATATACAGGTATGAGACGAAGTTGGTACTTAGATATCTATACCCGCACCCATTTCCATTAAAATTTACGAATTTTTATCCACACCCATACCCGTACCCATATAACGTGTAAATACCCTACCCATTGTGGATAAATTTTGCGAGTACCCATAACCATTCTTACCTCCTTGTGAGATTAAGGTGGTAGAGTCAATAGGGGTATATGACACAGGATTAAGAATGATGTCCAAGGCAATGGTGGCCTTAGTAGGAATGCGTAGCAAAGAGGACCAAGTAGTAGTCATAATGGGAGTACTCTGTAGGTAAACTATACAAAGTTAGTAACATACAAAATGTTTGACGGTTCTCCAATTCCATGGCAGCAGTCGGGAGGCAAAAGTTCATTGAAGTCATGAAGAAGACCACTCATACGACCCAAATAAGTCGACATAATTCCATCAAGTTTCTGAGCTGCAACAACATCCATGATATTTTAATATATTCTATATAGACTTTGTATGTCATTGGTATAATGCGATTTAGCTTGTGACTAAACCGATTCAAACGTATCATTAGAGCGAAAAATCTGTTTTACAGAAGGATGAATAATGGACTTGATGACACCGCAAATTTAAGCATTGATCTTACTCCATTTTGCCACAATTGCTTCTTTGGTAGTGAGATGGTTGAGATAATCTTGACCCTTGAGCCAAAGTTTGATGTCAGAGGCCCAAGAATCATTGTTACTACCATCCAACTTGTCACTAAACAGCAAAGCAGTGACAAAGTTGGCGAAACAGAAGCTTCAGGTTTGGGAAGAGCCAGAGTTGCCATAGGTCAAGCAGCAGCATTCAAAACTCGAAAAAAGGACCACAGATCCAGAACCGTCTTGGCAAGGCAAGCCTAGTTGGCAAAATAGGTCGCCAGTCGCGCAGTGGAGAGAGAAAGGCACCAAAGAAGGAGGTGGCGCATGGGACCTCCGTTCGTGATGCAGTAATCAGGTTTTGTTGCGTACAATGGGGCAAATCCAGTGGTGGTGAGATGTCGGTCAGAAAACACATTGGAAAATTTGCTAGCGGTGAAAAATGGCAGCCAATGGTGTTGGCTGTCAGAAAAAAAAAAAAGAGACACGGTTTTTGAAAAAAAATTGACACCTATGAGCAGTGGGTCCACAGGAAAGCACAAATTATGGTTACCTTCTCGTTAGGCTCTGATACCATGTTAAGATGAAAGAAAACTATAAAGCATGTGATGGATTCTATGTATTTCAACTACACCACAGACTGTATATTTACATTAACAGAGGTAATCACAATCATAGCTACATAATCAAGAGTAAATATATGATTACCTAATTACTATAATTATATGGATACTTTTTTCCTAAATAGAATATTTTCATATATTTAACAGTTAAAATGTCCACTCTCCTGAAACATTTTGTGTTGACAAGCCCCTCCCTTAAGCTATGCCTATACCAATAGTCTATTCCCAAAACATTTCATTAAAGATTTACAGGATGAACTTTAACCCTCTCTTCTAAAGATATGAGCGAACAAAATCACTTTAGATGTTACTCTATGTAGCATACTTCACTTCAATCAGCCAGAATCTGTGATTGGAAAATTATCTTCCTTACTGCTCATTTGCAGGCTAGTGAAAGGTTATTTACAGAATTTTAGGTTAATAAAAGGAAAAATTAAAGCCCACTTGCTTTGAGAAAATGTCATTTTCATTTCCTAATTTTTACAAATAAATACCAAAAAAAAAAAAGCTTTGTTTTTACTTTATTTTGTCTTCAATGATTTTTATAGAAAACAGTGAAAACAAGGGAGCATTTTTGTAATTATTTCTAAAGATAGAAATGGAAACAAAAATCATTTTCTCAAACCAAATAGACCCTGGTATTCCATTTCCTTTTCTAGTAGATTGAAGAAAATCTTGAACTCAAATGATGTGAAGTATACAACATTGATTGAGTAGAAATTAGCAATGGATAACATAATATCACCTATTTTAATTAATCTTGAATTTAAATCAACTACCCTAAGTCATAGCACAATTTTGAATGACATTGTTGAACTTGAATTAGCAAGAGAAGCATAATTTGGGGTAAACCATGTGTTTCAACTACACCCAGGAAACTGGAAATACAGTTAAGAAAACATTTATCCTAATTACAATAACGGCATGATTTGGTTAATTATTGTGTATCCAATGAACCTAGACATAAAGTACATAATAATACATGTTTCTGACATGCATAAAGAATGAACGAATTCACAGGTGCAAGATTCCATATATTTTATCTGACTTGAACTTGTAACATCTAATATTAAGAGGACAATTTGTCCTGAAAAAAAAAATTTAATACCCAAATTAAAGAATCAAATTAGTTAAGAAAATCAAATAGCTGTATATACATAAATAAATACAAGCAGAAAAATAATGTCTACATTATAACAATTTCTTTACCAGCATTGATTAGAAGTGGTAAACAAAATTGTGGAGATCAAAGCAGACTGCATTATTAAACTAACCTCATATTTTGAACAGTGCACCCATCTAGACAATGCTGCCCACCTATAACAAGATGTAAGTTATAGGCTAAAATTAATTAAGACTGTGTAAAGTAAAATAACTGAAAAAAAAAAAGGAACAGCTAGCATGACCTTCTACAAATATTTAATATTTGCATTGATTAAATAGGTTACTGACACTAACAGACAGACTACAGTGACAAGTCATGATTGCTAAACCAAATTTCTATTTGTTTTGTCTCAAAATCAAAACAACAGCTAACCTGCGAGGATCATAAATAGTCACAGTACGATCAGTTCCACCAACAGCAATATTACCAGTAGAAGAACTGCAAACAGCATATAAGATATCACCAGGGATGCCACAAATCCGATGCACACAACCACCATTTTCTTTCATTCTCAAGTCCCATATTGTCAGCTGCAATTGTATAATAGGTGATGCACTAAAATATATACACAAGACAACTCATTATAACCCATTAAGCACAAACATTGACATGGATGTAGGTTAAAAGCATGGAGAAACACTTGGAAGACTAGCCTGTTGCATGAGGCTCCCACCTAGCTGGGTTTGGGGCCTTAGCCCCACAAACAAATAGGCTGTTTCCAAGATTAAAAACTACGACCTTCAGGTCACAAGGCAATAACCTTACTGTTGTGCCAAGGCCTCACCCTTGAATATGGAGATACTAAATTTGAAAAATTGTAGGACATTGATATGTGCGTGTGTGCCAAATAAAATGAAAAAAGTTGAGTTAATGAAATCATTAGATGACAACAGCACCATTACCTTATTTTCTCATTTTATTATTCAAAATTGCTTAAAAGATTCAAAACAGACCCGATCTTTTTTTTTTTTCCAAATTTTAAATGCTGGCATCTAAGCCATGTCCCTTTGCATCATAGTTCATAGCCTCTTAAAAAATGACAGACAAATACATGTTGGTGGTGTTGTGTGTTGTGTCAAACATGTGTCTGTGAACACATCACCAAAATGGTATGCCATGCTTTGTAATCTATATTACAATAAAAACATAGAAGAAACTATTAGTCTAACAAATATACCTGGCTTCCTTCAGTAATAGCTAAGATAGAACTTTGATTTCCATTTCCATTACCTACATTTTGCAGGAAGTTTAATGACGTAGGGTACCAAAGCCTGTAAGATGACAAGTTCACTATGAGAAATGCTCACAAAGAAATGTGATCAGATAAAAAAAACCCATTAGATGTTATTCCTTTAACTTTTGGGGTATAGTCACATACAAGGTTGCCAAAATCAAGATTGCCATCTTGAAGTAAATTGCTATTTTGTTTAGTCTCAGACAAACTGAGAATCATTATATTTATTGCAACTTGCAAGCTTGGTACATATGACTTGTATTCTCCAACTTGTGGGAAAGTATTAAAATAGTGATTATCATTGGAAAGATTTGAGTCATAGGAAATAGGATGTATAATTATTAATGTGAAATGCATCTATTATTTTATGTATATAAATATCAAGGATGCCAAGTTCACCTACTCAAGCAATTCACAGAAACCTTTCCTAAATCTTTCTGGTACAAGTCCATCTATGTCAAATGTTTTAAAGGTGCATGTCACCAATATTACACCAATCATGTGAAAGAATAATAATGGATGACGGAGAAATAAATAAAGGTAGTAAATACTTAATATTGATCACCAAAAAATTTAACTTAAAAACTGAAAAAAAAAATTCACTTACGGTCTTAATGTGCGAATGTGGATGTCTTGGTCATAAATATCAATGGTTTTACAAAAGCTACGGGCAACGGCTGCCTGGATAAAGGTACCACTTAACACAATTAGGGAAATCCATATATAGGTATGAAATAGTCGCAGATCAGAACAAAAGGGGGCAATTATTCTTTCTGTTTTTCTTATGCCTTTAACTCGACAATGTAAGTCCCTTAAGTTGAAACTACAAACCAACCTACTATTTTCTTGAGCAAGCTTGTCAAACTGAAGTTCTGCTCATTACCATTGATTTTCTCATGACAATTGGACACAAAATTTTTAAAATAGGATTTACATTAGGCTTATATAATAATATCAACACTTGAACTATCAACAACATATTTAAATCACATTTAAGCAAAATGTGATTCTACTAACATTAAAAATTCCCCTTGTGTGCTAAACAAGTTTTTTTGTGAAGATGAAAAACAATTCTTTTGACGGAACCATCATCATTAGTGATACAGAAAGTGCTCACCGTAGACCATTGATTTGGGCAAAAGCAGAGTCCTGACCAACTTCCTTCCCCAATACCATTATCATGAGGCAATACTGAATATGTTAGCCTGTCAACATCTGGAGATTTGCAAAAGTACATTCAAACTAAGTTGGTGTAACATTTAAAAGCTGGATTTAAAATCTAAGAAATGAAAATGCTAAACAGCCAAAATTAATTTCAGGAAATTGGTCTGTGTTGAGAGAATATAATATTTCCTGATTTGGTGCAAGATTATCTTTTGTTTTATTGCTATGTAAATATGATAACTAAGAATATTGATATGTAAATATAGTAATTAGGAACATAAATGAGATTCTAGTGTGGAGTTTATAAGGTTTTGGGCTCTCCAAGGTTTCCACCATGTCTCACAACAACTGTAATCAAGCGATGTGGATGGTGACTCCAGTATTTGTAGTGTTCGCCTGGGACTAGTGCACAGCTAGTGGTGGGATGTCAGGATCCTAATTACAAGGTATGAGACTTGAGTCCCACATTCAAAGTATGAGATTTAGTATAGGGTTTATAAGGCCTTGGACTCTCCAACTACAATAGCTTTTGTGGTGTGATTTTCTCAAGGTTCTTATCAATGGTGCATGAAGTTTTTGCAAGACTGAACATTTGCAGCTGACCTAACATTCAAACTAGATTGCCTACAATACCATACTAGAAAACAAGGTCTAACTCACTCTTATAAGCTAGTTCAAAGGAGGAGGGTTACTTAAACCTTATAAGGAATAATTTTTCTCTATTATGAGCCAATGTGGGAGATCTTAAGATTCTTAAAAGATGTGTTTAATAGAATCAATACATAGGCTATTTTCCTTACATTTTGTTTGGAACAAGCTCAAAATGAATTCCACGCACTACATTTTCTTTATGGAATTATTTGGTTGACCTTTCAAGAGTGTTGGGTGTGCCCTAGGTCAGAAGGGTTTCCATTACAAATATGGTAAGAGACAAGTAGCTTCCCTTCATTGATCCTTTTGTTCTCTTATTCTCTCTTCTCTATATTTGTCTTCTACCTATCTAAATGGAATTCTTCTTTTCTCCAAAAAAAAATAAATAAACAAGTTGACAAATATTTATTCTTAGATGGACGTGTGGTCCCAATCTAACCATTGTCCTACAAAACAAACACCTTTCAATCAGGGTACATTCTGACTAAAAATTGAAATTTTTTTCCAGTTATATAGCACTAGTTAAAGAACAAAGCAAGAAAATGAATACCAAAACAACACTTTGAGCAATAGGTTGTCAAAGGATTTCATCAGCTATTTCTTATGTTAAAAAAACAAAAAAACTAGCATCTTTCAAAGAACGTAAGACACATGATCATTTAAGTTCGCACAAATCATCAACAGCAGTGCAGCAAAAGACTAATAAAAGAGAACTGTGGCATAACATCTGCTACTAATGCAAAATCATGTTGAAGTACTACACTGTTGAAACCAAAGAAAGTGAGGGAGGGGAATGATAACTTTATCAAACTTTAAATACATTTATAAGATTTAATTTTGTGCATACCCAATGACTCCGACCAAACAAGCTTCCATCGCTGTTGCAAGATTTACAGATAGGAGGTATGCCTTATTCACATCCAACAAACCTAATTGACCTTCTATCAAGCAAGCAAATGTCTATCCATCCATATAATTATTTTGTAAGATTTCATGCATCATGAAATATAATTTACTAAGGAAAATGAAAAATTACCAGTTTCCATTAGGGAACAATCAAATATTATAGTCTAACGGAAAAAAAATAATACATTCCTTACTTTTTGAATAGGCGAGGACACACAGAAATATAGCTTTGTGAAAAACTAAAGGAAACATAATTATCCATAACTTGATGGTGGATGCGTTTTCTTCTTAAGAATATAAGGTAGAAAAAGAAAAGAGTACCTTCACCAGACGCATCTAGCTTAGATACAATGAGATGACCATATGAATCCACACTTCCCAACATTAAGCAGCCATGGCCTGAAAAGCATAGCAAGTTAAAATATATAATTTCTATATCCATGCATGTCAAGATGGCAGAAACAGTGTATTATAATACAGAAAAACAAAATATTAAAGGAACACTTATGATGCAAAATCACATACTCTCCACATCAGCAAGAACAATACTCTGAATTTCTGAACGATGAGGGCAGCGGTTGACTAACGAAGAGGCAATAATCTACAAGAGAACATAACATTGATGGAAATTTCTAAACTAATAACTAACTGAGAAAAAATATAAAAGAAACTAAACACAGTAATACGTGCCAAATCCTATGCATCACACAGAAAAACATAAGCAAAGATAATGCAAATATATTCTCTTTACAAAACACTATTACCTCAGTGTGTTCAGGTATCAAGAGGCTATCTTTTCCTTCGCAAACAGAAGATTCTCCCAGAGTAATCTAGAGAATAAATACAAGTTACAGTTAAGTAAAACAATCATTTGTAGGGCTAAAATTGGTTAAAAAAAACCCAGCAAAATGATATTCTGTGTTTATGTCAGAAGAATAATTCCACTATCATACTGCTCCTGTTAAACAGCTTACAGTGGAATAGAATTGACTTTGACCAGCTAATTGTAATTGAGATACACGCATAAATTAATCTAAACCATACAATTTTTATTGGAATGTGTGCTTTGCACTGGAAATGCAATAATTGAATTTTCAACTGGTTTCCAAACAAGATGGGCAATATCACATATCATATTATATTGATGGTTTCCACTGTCATATATATTGCTACTTACAATGAGAAGTAGGTAAGTAGTGAGTTATACATAATATCACATTACCTAAGGGGTATATATATATATATATATATATATATATATGAAGGAATGATAGTAACAAGGTATATTATACCTGAAGTTTATAAATGTGAGGACCAGAGGCTATATAAACAAAACAAGAAGATGGGTGGTGGCTAACCTGACAAGTTAACAAAGAGAGTTAGAGAGAGAAAAAAGAGAGTAATGAATGGAAGAATGAGAGAGAAGAGAGATACATGGAGAGCAAGGCGAGTGCACTGAAGGGTTCCAGGAGATGGGTCCTCTATCAAAGTGGAAGGAACCACCGCTTTCTTCAGACACTTCGCCTTCAACATCTCTCTCAGGTGTGGATGCTGTGTGACTTTGACACGGTTCTCCTACTCCTAATAAGCGCTTACAAGAACAAACCTTGTTCAGAAGAGGGAGAAATGAACAATGGTAAAAGAAATGCAAATTTATATATTAACAGTATGATTATTTTATTTTATTTTTTAAATTGGGTAATGACAAGAATATATATATATATATATATATATATATATATATATAAAATTAATAATATAATATTAATAAAAATAATTAAAATTAAGAAGAATAAAATATCACACAAATTTAAGCACAACGATTAAAATAATTCAACCTAAAATAAAATAGTGTCAGAAAATATATGTGAAAAAGCAAACATAAAAAATATAAAGAGTTGATTATTTAAAAAATGTTCATTTTTATTTATTATTTTTAAAATTTATATAAAAATGAAATAAAAAATTTCTATTTTATATAAATTTTAAAAAAATAAAATAATAATTTTATCATTCAAAAAATTAAAAAAGTATATAAAACTAAAGTGCTAATCATGAGAGTTCTAGAGATATAAGTGTGTTTTTGGGATAATTATTTGCAGTGTTATTTTAAAAATTATTTATATATAATATCATTTGCAAACTAACTACTAATATAGGTAATTTGGATGAAAAAAATTTTATATATAAAAAATTTTATATTAAAATATGAATTTCATATTTTAGCAAGTAAAGTACACTTAAAAAGCATCACACACAAAATAATTATATGTGATGCATTGTTCCTTCCTTGTATAAGACAATGGATAGTGCACATAAATTTGACATATGAAAAAAAAGTCATAGACTTTATTTGAGAATTTGAAAGGAAAGAGAAGGAAAATGTTTGAATGGTAAGAGAGGAAAATGGAAAGGAGGAGTAAGGAATGTTAATACAAAAACCCTTCAAATTGAAGGATGTAACACCTAGATTTAATTTTTTAATAAATAAATTTTGCAATTTGAAAATAATAAAAATTTTCATTCATGGTTCCAAAGCATAGTTCAATAAAACATTTTGAAATAGAAATAGATTACAATTTGTATCAATGATTACTGCAGGAGTTAATTAGTAAATCAAATTTTAAAATAAATTCCTAAGTATTATAGCAGTTCTATTCATTCTTCACTGAGTCTAGTACTGATCGTCTTAGTCACCTAAAAAAGGAATGTAAGAGTAAGTACTCTACACTATCATATATATCCAACAAGCATAGAGTCTCACGTTCCTAGTCCACACATTTTCTAACACGTTTCAAACCAACCACTAGCAATCATAAGCAACACATTTCAATATTCCATTTCAATATATAAACAGCGCGCTCACTGCACCAACAATATCCCACACACATGTGTGCTCACTGCACGCAGTCATGCTCACTGTGGCATTGTGATTACAAATTCACACTATGGATGATTGCCAATTATCCCCACATCACGGATACCATATGTGCGGTCATGAGTCGCTCGACAAAGGTATTGGTCAGAGGTTTAGTTAGGAGGAGAGTGTATGGCCTGTGGTGCACCCACGCTCACTATTGGTGTTACCACCACTCTCTCTTCCCCAAGGTATTTATATTGTCCCCATCTTCCACACCTTCAATATATCATTGAACCATTCATAGTATATTCACAACCACATTTAACATGCCTCATTCACACACATTTCAATTGCATACAATATTCATTTTTACACACGGCACACAGGCCCACATTCATTCACAGCACACGGCACTCAAGCCCACATTCATTCACTTAAACATTTAATCCTCATTAATCAATGGCATGTCATAATATACAATCACCCTCAATGGATTCAACCATCTCATCACACATCACATTGCATTCTAACACACAATAATTTCCATCAACACACATTTCTTACCCTCTATCTCAGCCACATTGCATTATTTAGCAAAATAAATGGAAATCAAAACACAATGAGATAGGATAGAGTCCCTTTACCTCAAATCAAAGACCTAACACAAACTAACGGTAGAAAACATTTCCCACACGAATTTCGTCTCTAAAACACATGGGAAACTTCATGAGAAATCAAAGAGAACCCAAAAAAAGAGAAGAGGGACGAAAACCAAAACCCTAACAATTAAAACTCACCTCCAAGCATTCCCCACACAAATCCAACCTTCAATCTAGTTCACGAACAGTTTTGGAGGCAATTTAATCGGTGAAATAGGGTTTTGGGTCAAGAGAATCGAAGGGATTTTGAAGAGAGGAATGAGAAATGAATTTCCTAAACCCTAACCCTTTCAAATACCCCTCTGGTCACGATACTCTCGCTGTAATGAGGCGCCTCTCATTGCAGCGATGCTCCTTGTCGCTATAGTAAAAATCTTAGAGGAAACTGCATCCTGGTTTCTGTAGACTCTCACTATAGAGAGACTGCATCCAAAATTGCACCTTAAATTATCGCTCTCTCGTTGCAGCGAGGGATCTCTTGCTGTAGCAAGGAGGTGACAGTTTCACGCCTTCCTCCCAGGGCCCTCTCGCTACAGTGAAACCTCTCTCGCTGGAGCGAGAATGTCTTGCACCTTATACTCAGCCTTTTTAAAATAGTTCAGTATAGTCAATCTTGGTCCACAATCAGCATCCACATTTATCATACACACACACGCGCGCGCACACACACACACACACACACACACACACACATATATATATATATTATAATAATAATCAATATTACAAAAATTTGGGGCGTTATAACCCTCCTTTCCTTTAGAAAATTTCATCCCCGAAATTCAGCCAAACACATATACAAGTTACACAAACAATTTCAGATATAATTCTCTCATTCTACTCTCTGTTTTCCATGTGGCATCTCCCTCATCACTTGAGCTATATATCACCTTCACCAATGAGATCTCCTTGCCCCTTAGTTGTTTAACACGATGATCCACTATCCTCACCGTATACACATCATAAGACAAGTCTTCTCTTACTTGAATCGGGTCAAGATCAATCACATAGGAAGGATCCGACACATACTGCCTGAGTTGGGACACATGGAACACCAGATGCAGATTTGAGAGATTTGGAGGCAACGCTATCCGGTATGCAGCAGGGCTAATTCTACTCAGCACTTCGAATGACCCAATGAACTTAGGAGATAACTTTTGGGCTTTCAAAGCTCTCCTAACTCCGGTCACAGGTGAGACCTTCAAAAACACATGGTCACCCACCTACAACACTAATGGCTTCCTCCTCTTATCATAGTAGCTCTTCTGTCAATTTTGGGTAGCTTTCATTCTCTTTGATAATCTTGATTTGTTCATTCTACCTTTAGATCATATCCGACGCACAAAGAGTCGTCTCTCCAGTTTCATACCAACACAATGGAGTTCTACACCTCTGCCCATACAAAGCCTCGAATGGTGTCATCCCAATGCTAGCGTGATAACTGTTGTTGTCCGTGAACTCTATTAGCGGCAGACATTCTTCCCAAGTTTCCTATTGCTCGAGGACACAAGCTTTTAACAAGTCCTCCAAGGATTGAATAGTTCGCTTGGTTTGACTGTCAGTCTCTGGGTGATAAGTTGAACTAAGCCTTAACTTAGTTCCCAACATCCTCTACAGGCTCTCCTAAAATCTTGTGATAAACCTCAGGTCTCTATCTAACATTACTCTAGTCGGCACTCCATGCAGCCTGACTATCTCCCTCACATATAAATCCTCAAGTCTCTACAACTTATACTTCATGTTAATCATGAGAAAGTGTGCAACCTTAGAGCACTGATCCACTACCACCCAAATGGCATCATGGTTGTTTCGGGTCCTCGGCAATCCAAAAACAAAGTCCATGGAAATATTGTCTCATTTCCACTTAGGGATCTCCAACGGTTGCAACAACCTAGGTGGACATTGGGGCTCAACCTTCGC
Source organism: Abrus precatorius (assembly GCF_003935025.1). Classification (NCBI taxonomy): domain Eukaryota; kingdom Viridiplantae; phylum Streptophyta; class Magnoliopsida; order Fabales; family Fabaceae; genus Abrus; species Abrus precatorius. The sequence goes on along the minus strand of NW_020874395.1, from coordinate 18,235,898 downwards.
CTTCTGGCAGGTTAGGCATCTAGTCACATATTTAGCCACATCCCTTTTCATTATGTTCCACCAAAAACTTTTTCAAAGATTCTGATACATTTTGGTCGCATTAGGGTGAAAACTCACCCTACTTTTATGCGCTTCCTCAAGTATCATTTGCTTCAACTCATCCACTTGGGAAATGCACACTCGGTTCTGGAACTTAATCACCCTGTTCTCATTATAGTGGAACTCCAAGTCCTTTCCCTTATTCCTCTGTTTCATCATATCTTGTAGGAAAACATCTCCTGACTGAGTATCTCGGTCATACACCAAGAAGTCATTATGAATTGTTGTCGCTTCGAGATACAAGCTTCCTGGCCTTACCTTTATGGCCAAGTTCATGTCGCAAAATTCCTTAATCAACTCCATCTTTTTCACCATCATTGTTGCCACATGCAATGACTTTCTGCTCAATGTATCGGCCACCACATTTGCCTTACCAAGATGGTAAGACAATGTGAAATCATAATCCTTGAGGAATTCCATCCATCTCCTCTGTCGCATGTTTAGCTCCCTCTGATTAAATAGATATTTCAAACTCTTGTGGTCACTAAACACCTCAAACCTCGCTCCATACAGGTAGTGCCTCCATACCTTAAGAGCAAAAACTACCGCGGCTAACTCCAAATCATGCATCAGATAGTTGACCTCATGCGAGCGTAATTGTCTTAAGACATAAGTAACCACTCGCCCATCTTGCATTAGAACATACCCCTAGCCCATGCCCAGACGCATCATAATATATATCAAAATTCCACTCTGGATCGGGAAAAACTAAAACAGACGCTGAAGTCAACTTTATCTTCAGCTCTAGGAAACTAGCCTTACACCCCTTGATCCATCAAATCATCAATCATCGGAAGTGGATACTTATTCTTTATCGTTACCTTGTTCAGCTGCTGGTAATCCACACACATCTTCATGCTCTCATCCTTCTTCTTCACCAAGAGCACTGATGTTCCCCACGGTGACACATGCGGTCTTACAAACCATTTCTGCAATAGGTCCTCTACTTGCTTTTTGACCTCTGCTAACTCTATCGGTGACATCCTATATGGTGTCACAGAAATCGGGCTTGCCCCCAGAATGAGGTCAATAACAAACTCTATTTCCCTTTCAAGCGGTAACTTAGAAATGTCTTCAAGGAAAATTTCTAAGAAATTCCTTACCACGGGAATGTATTCCGGCTCCATCATGCTTTCGGCCTCCATTAAGAACATAATCATAAAGGTCTTGGCATTCACTGTGTTCTCTCATGCATTCTGACTTAACAGTCTTGGAACTTCCGACATCGATACACCAAAGATTAGTGTCTTCTTTCTACAATCCAGCAGCACATGGTTGATAGCAAGACAATCCATCCCCAGAATTACATCTAGTTGGGAAAGAGGCAAACAGATTAAGTACACCTCAAATTCCCTATTGTGCACTATTATTGAACATCCCAAGCACACCCATGACATCACAATCGGCTTACCCATAGGGGTAGTCACCACAACGTTACATGGTAATTCAGTCACATACAGACCCAGACTTTTCACATAGTCCACAGAAACAAAAGAGTGCGTGGCACCCGAGTCAAACAACACATCAAGCAATCTGCCTTTAATTACACATTTACCTCAAATCAGCTCCTCTGACTGCGAAGCCTCTGCTCCACTCATGGCAAAAACTCTATAAAAAATGCTTGGTTTTGGCCTCGTACTCAGCTAAGCCATACTAGCACTGCCACTCCTCTTATCGGCCAGCACACATTGGTAGTATGCCCCGTGTAACATCCTAAATTTTTTTCTTTTTGTGTTTATTACTGGCTTAGATATCCTCGCCAATACTAGAAAATTTTAATGTGCTTACAATAAGTCCATATATATGCATATAGTGTGAACTTCATCTTTACTTTTTCCATTCTCGACCCTAGTTTCAATATATATATATATATATATATATATATATGTGTGTGTGTGTGTGTGTGTGTGTGAGAGAGAGAGAGAGAGAGAGAGAGAGAGAGAGAATTGTAAGTAGAATTTCTTCCTTATTTTCTTTTTCTTGGACCATGCATGCAGTAAAATATAATGGCGTGGTTATTGGAGTTTCACGTACACCCACTTCACTTACCAAACCTTGAATTGAAACTTTGATAAATCGTTTGCCTCCTCATGTGTCTATAATGAGTTGCAATACAAGAAACTCCTAATCCACTTCCAAATTGCATGAAAAAGGACTGCAGTGGCAATTCCCAGAAGTAACACGTGTACTCCCCACTCACATTAACACTCAAGTTATAGAATAGCATGGCTGGAGTACATATGTAAATTTTAGGAAGACAAGCATAATTTTTAAAATTGATTTGGCGACAATGCCATCTAGATTTCGTATTAAATGGCCATCTTTTCATCCACTGTGGCACACCCTCCATCCACTTTGCTAGCTGCTGCAAAACACTCCACTTCAGCACTATGAGAGATTAAGCAGCCGAGATTTTAATTCACCATTATGGTGAGAAACTTCCCTTGTTGATCATGTAGAAATTAAGGGCTTTGGAAACACAAGAAGTGCAACCAAATAATCTCGTTACTCCCACATATAGTTACACCTCATCTTTTCTTAAAGCATACATCACCGAAACAACAAGAAGAAGAGAGACACCATCTATCAACTTTTTTATCGTAAAATATATATACATATATATATATATATATATATATATATATACATATATGTATACACACACACACATATATAGAAAGGGAGATGATCTTTAATTTTTTTCCATTTTTAGCTGCTTAGTCCAGACTTAGGCACCCACTTCTCACTACCTTCCTTCACTATCTTGCTTCCTGTCCACCATCCATTGAAGAGGAACACCGAGGACCTCATCAAGCAAAATCTTATCATCTTAAAGCCTCTAATCTTTTCATCCCTCACAGGATTTTCCATTATGTTGAATCCACATTTTATTAGATTTTTACTTATTTTTTTAGTGTTCTTTAATAGAAAAAATAGGCTTAGGAAGTGTAAATAACATAAAAACACCATTTTGGTCAAATATCATAGGTTTCTTAGTTTTTGGTTAATTTACATTGATTTACATAGATATAATTTGCAATTTTGATCATTTGAATAATTCTGCAGGAATTTCTAGACTTATTTCATGGATTTTTAGCATTTGAGAAAGTTTGAGTAGAAAGTGACCACTTTGAATTCCATAGTGGACACTACAGCAAGCTAGATCCAGAAGGGCAAACCAAAGTGATTACTCTTATTCCATAGTAGACACTACAGAGACGCCAGTTTGAAGAGGTGATGTACGTAACTACTTTGGTTCCATAGTAGACACTCTAGGACAGACCAAAGTGATAACTCTGATCCCAAAGTAAACACTCCAGAGAAGGCCAAAGTCACCCAGTCTTGCACGTAACTACTATGAACCCATAGTAGACACTCCAGAGAGGGTCAACAACATGGTGACCTGTGCGTAAGCACTATGAAACCATAGTAGCTACTATGGGAGTACTGCGTGTCATCACTATGAAACCATAGTAGCTACTATAGGCGAAAATCTCTACACTATAAATAGAACTTTAGAAATTAAGGTACAGAGCTTTTTACACACTTTTAGATTCTTTTGCCACTTTGGGGACACTTGTAAAGCTTAGGTCATCCTTGGGTGACAGCCAAGGATCAATCCTAAGGTTTGATTCACATTTCTTCTTCACTTTCCTTTAATTTTTACATTGATTTCCCTTTGCTTTCATCTTAAATTTGTAAGACCCATCCTCATGGAGGGCTAAACTTTCTTGTAATCCTTGGTGAGTTCATGGATTCTTGAATTCCTAGGTATGAATGTCAATATAGTTTCCTTTTCTTCATGAATTTATATTTTCTAACTCTTTGAATTGAATTAATGGTTGAATGAGGGGGCCATTGCTTAATTAACCCTAATTCATTTTAATGAAATTATTAACTTGGTTTGTTTAATCCTTAGTTAATTTCTAAGGTTGCGTAATCTTGGGGAAAAAGGTTGGAGTCCATTAAATTTGCTTAAATTCATATGGGGTTTTAAGGTTAATTCTCGCTTGTTGAGTTAATCTAATTCAGAGGAAGAGGAAAAGTATTGAATCTTGAGAGGAATAGGGATAGAATCACATGAATGAACTAAGGATTGCTACATTTCATTGATTGAACTTATTAATTTCATCACTTGCCTTTACATTAAAATTTGAATCATACAAAACCCCCTTTTTAATTGCTTTCATAGTAAATGTTTACAACATGTTCAATGTATGTTACCAACCAAAGTTATTGGAGACAACCTAGGCTTGCATCCTAGACTGCATAAAAATTCTGCATATTTTGATGAGATTGGCGACAAATCTTTTTGCAAAAGAAAAATCGTATCATCACATTACCAAGTAAGGGGTAGGCCATTGTATTTGTAAAATTGTTAGAACTTAGTTTGCATGCAATTGTAAAGTTCTTCTTTCCTTAGTGTGATACCGTTAAATGATGGTGTGTGAGACGTGGAAGTAGAAATAGAGATTTAATAAGAGTTGAACCGCCTTGTCTTACCTTTGCATGTGGTGATTTCGATATTGACTGTGCTAAACATGAACTGCATCTATTTAATTGAGATTAAGTGTAAATGATATTGATGTGGAATGACTTTTTTTTTCTTTGCATGTGGTAAAGACTGTGCCAAATATGATGTTCTTTGTTATACCTATTAAATAATGCTAATTTTATATTGCACGTGGATATTGTGGGTTGAATAGATTGTGTGAGTTAATTGTATAAAAAAATATATAGTAATATGAGAATGATAAAATCAAGGTGTAATTAAATAATTTTAGATTGAACGTTGAAAGATAATGGCTAAGAATGATCGAGGGGATTTCACTAATAATGAATATACTTAATATCAAATAAGGTAAGTAATACCTGAATGCAAAAATCTACATGTTACTAGACAGGTAGCCACGCCGAAAACAATGAATAGGATATTAAATTTAGCATTAGAACCTAGCGATGTTAAAGTAGAATAATTTATTAAATGTTGACTCATTAGACTCATGCAATATAAAAACTTAATTATTATAATAAAGAATAAAAGAATAACAAATCCCTAATATTGTGTAACGAATGAATAATTGGAATTAATACAAAAGAAGGAAATTATGACTTGTTCGGCCTTAACATCCCTTGGAAATTTACCTTGAACTGATTTTAGGAAACTTAATATCAATCCCAAATAGATAAATTAAACTATATAAATAAATTAATTATACACATATTAGATTAAGATTTTAAAAATTAAATAAATAAACTATATGGGACAAATGTAAACACGTAAGTGGATTGATTAAGTTAGGAAAAAGAATAAAAGAGACAAGAATGAGGGGAGGAGAGGAATGACAAAATTTAGACCATAATAATTATACTGTGCTTTACCACCTAGTTGAATTTAGCTACTATATGAATAGCATAGTATTCAGTGAGACGAGAAAAGGCAAAAAAATACAATTTAAAGGACCTTTAAGGTAATAACACACTATTGAATAAGTGTGTACATCATAAAATCATGCATGCATATAAGGAAAGAAGCATAATCCTTGGGTTTTTATATTGAACCTTGGGGCTGGCGAAGGGGGGGATGACCTAATGGTGCAGAGTAGCTCATTGTGATCGGGTTACGTCACTAGCAAACCCTTGCCAAACCTGACATGAACACCTATTATCATTATTGCAGTAGGCTCATTCCTGAATGATGCCCTCAAGGCGTGTGACTTATATATATGTTGTCAAAAAGAGATGTGCTAGATGTGATAGTAGGAATGATGTTCTCCGATCGCCTTGAGGTTGAAAAGTGATAGTAAGTGGAAGAAGAAATGTGGGACTCCTATGCATTGCATAAAGATTACTATGAATTAAAGAGAGGACTTCATAATCAACCTACATCATGCATCATTTCATTCATATAATAAACGATCTTGTCACCTTACTCTTGAATGTTCTATATTTATACTTATGTACATCCACATATATGTTTAACATATAGGACTTATCTGTATAACTTTGTGTGAATTGGTTGAATTACATGGACTCACTCTTTTCTCTTGCTGTTTCTCTCCCTTGTTGTGGTGTTGCTTATTTAGTGTGCTATATGTATTGTGTGCAGATGGGATCAGAGATGGTCAAGATGACAGTCCTCCCAACAGTAGACGACCTATGGATATATGATGACACTACCTAACAAACTGTCTACCAAGCGCCCACATGACTCTTGGTTAATTATTTGAGGCGGGTTGGGAACCCCGCTGTACCACGAATCTGCTTGTAGAGATTATTTTCCCTCTGCCACTGTATGCTACCTCCATACCTTTTCCCCTCATCACCCCTAGGACAGTACTTGCCCCTATGGATACGTGACCCCTAATGCTCACGTACCTCAACCTTCATCTCCTCCTCCTGTGGAGCCTGAGTACATAGATATTCCAGTCATTGAGTCTACTATTAGACCTCATCTACCTACTCCACCACGTAGACTTTTTTCCATTAATAAGGCTGGTCCTTCTTACCACAGTCCCTCTCCCCTTATGTCCTTTCCACTCTCCTGTATATCCCCACCTACTCTTGGTTGGCTGGAAGATGTAGATGAAGACCTGCCCAGCCTACCTTCTGACCCAGATGCTATACTATCCACTTCACCAGACTCTGACCCTTCAGAGAAATACACTCCTTTGGACAGTCCTTTGGACATATATATATATATATATATATATATATATATATGTGTGTGTGTGTGTGTGTGTGTGTGTGTGTGTGTTTTCTTTTGTATGATGGGACTATTTTGGGAAAGGACATGGGTATAATAGTCCTTTTACTCTTTTTGCAAACTTATCTTAATGATGCGGCCCAAGTGTTGCTAATGTTATAGACTTTCATGTAGCTCTTTAGTTACGTTGTGTTGACGACTATATGTGGTTGTTGAACTTGTTTCAAAAGTAACATGGAAACATCTTTAAACATTTATATCCTGTTTAATATTACTCATGTTTTTACTGATCGGTCCTCTACCTTTATTAATTATCTAAATCGTGTACCCTAATTATTATATGCCTATATGTGCGAGAGATGTTATGATTGAATATCATGTCCTTAGATATATGTTCACTGTCTTCCCCTAGTGTCCATTGTCTTCCCCTTCGAATTGGCTTCAAAGATCCTACTCTTGTTCATCAGAGTGGGCAAGTCTATTAGTTGAAACACACTGACTGCAACTTGGATGTCTGCCCTCAGTCTATGCTCAAATTGAGCACACAAGTCCTCATCTCTGTCTTCATGTTGGTATTGAGGCCAGTACTTCATCAACTCCTGAAACTTAGCTGCATACTCTCCCACGGTCATGCTTCCTTGCTTCAGCCCAAGGAACTCTCTGGCCTTCTGCTTCTTTAAATCCTGGAGAAAGTAATTCTCTAGGAAGATCACCTTAAAAGCCTCTCACTGGACATAACCACCTTCTTGTGGCAAGGTCTGACTGGTAAACCTTCACCAGTCTTCTTCTTCTCCACACAGTAAGTATGTGGCATATGCAACCTCGTGCTCCTCACAGCACCCCATTGCATTGAAGACCTTCTCTATATGTGTCAACCACCTCTGGACTCCCTTAGAGTTGATTCTATCCTTAAACTTTGAACGATCGTGCCTAGTGAAGGCAGACAATCCTCGGTACTCAACCGACTCTCTGTCTTAGTTGTGCACCAAGGTCTCCAAAATTTAAGTTATGTGATCCATGAGATCATTGGTACCTCTAGCTTCTCTACCTCTACCAGCCATGTTCAATCTAAGCTAACAACAATTCAGCAAAGCACATTCCAGTACATCAGACCAATAACACATTTATATTTCAGGAAAACAAAACAAACCAATACTCAGCTTAAATGCTTCAGCCCGATACCCCAGTCCGGTTTGGATGAACTGCTCTGATACCAAAATTATAACACCTAGATTTAATTTTCTAATAAATAAATTTTGTAATTTAAAAATAATATAAATTTTCATTCATGGTTCCCAAAGTATAGTTCAATAAAACATTTCAAAATAGAAATAGACTACAATTTGTATCAATGATTCTCGCTTAGGCGTGATAGGATAAATATTGCCTAACTGTAACCTCACCCAGGCGAGATGTAATCTTGCTCAAGCGAGTTGAGAATCTCACTTAGGCGAGATGGGTTGCTTAGACGATGACTCACAAGAAAAGTAGTATGTTCTCTGGACATCATCTCGCTCAGGCGAGATAGAGCTCCCTCAAACGAGCATATCAGAAAAGAGTGGGTGAGACCACTATCTGCATATCTCCCTCAAGCAACATGGCCATCACTCAAGCGACATATTGTCGCTCAAGCGAGTTGTCCCTTGCTCCAGCGAGAATGCGCGGGGCTGAGGCGTATTTAAGAGATTTTCTGCATGGAAATCTCACTTATTTCTGAGCTCATATCCTTCTCTCAAATTTTCTCTGAACTCCTTCTTCCTTTCACTTAGATAAAAGTCTCAGAAACTCTGATATCTCTTCACAATCACGTTTGGATGTTAAAGCTAAGTGATTCTAAGATTAAACTTGAGTTTTTTGGATCATTTTCCTGTTTTTGTTCCTTATGTATATCTCTTGGTATTCAGGAGAATTTTCATCCATGAACCTTGATCCTTTTTCATATATCGTTGTAAGCTTATCTTCGAGGTAAAGAGAGCTCTATTTTATTGTTATCCCATAATATTTATTTTATGCTCATAGAGCATTATTAGGTGAATATGGTATGAGAATAGATTATTAAGATACCTGTTGTGTGAAGTGTGAATAAAAATATGTTTGTTCTATTGTTTAGATTGATTGATTGATTGGGGCAAATGGCTGATATATGCTTACTTGCATGGTATGATAAGTACTTGATATAGAACTTACTAAGTAATTTAGTGTGATTTTATGAAATATACTTAAGTAAAATGATATAAGGTAATGATGTTGATATCAAATGATTTACGGTTGAAATTGTATTAATGAATGTATGCGTGGAATAGATTGGAATTGATTTAGTCTAGAAGTGCTTTACTAAGCACGATCTTATGAGTGAGAATGAGAATAACTATGAGAATGACTCTAAGCGTCAGATTTAGATTGGATATAGTATGAATAGTTACAGAGATACACTGGGGTATAAAGTCCAAAGACGATGAGAATCTGGGGGAAACGTAGGGTGGTGAGCGACATTTGCGTATGTGTACACACTCTTTCTGAGAGCGAATGCGTCACATAGCCTCGCACTTGTTCCCTAACTAGACTTTTGACTATGCCTTTGCTAAGGGGCCCGATTATTGTACATGTTGTATTCGTATGCATGGGCTAATTAGTGACTATTTACCTAGTTGAGTAAGACCTCGAGAAGTCTGAACGCATCGATTTCTGTGATCGCAATGCACAGAAAATGCGTATTGGGATGAGAAAACGAATAATAGACAGTGAATTATGAATGATGTATGTGTGAATATATTTGTAATGTGATTTTCGTGTGAAAATGAATATGTTGCCTTTATACTATAAATTATGAATTTATGATATAATGTTTGAAAAAGGATATAATAGATGCTCATCCTTACTAAAATTTTCAGGAAACCAGGATGACAGAACCTCAGGAAAGAATTAGAGTAGTAGATAGATCTGTACATTTTAGGTTAAATATGTATTTAACGAATATCAAAGAGTATGTCATTTTAAATTTGCTGTATTGGTAGAAGATGAACCTAAGATTTTTGTTATGATGGAAATAGATTACTCTTACAGTATCCCATTTGATTTTCCTAGAAGTAGAATACACCAAACCCTCTATAGAGGTACTTTTAGGAGTCCAACAGCCCTCACGTACCTATTCACCTATCACGATCACGTTTATCTCGGAAGACCTACCCAATAGCCCTTCGAGCATGTCACTGGAACAGAGGTTAGAGCTGATTCGAGCGATGGTTATTTGGGTTCAGATGATGACATAAACTCAGAAGATCTGGCCGAGATAAAGAGCTGTCACGGGATTGATGAATAGGACTGATCTTTGGCGCTTAGTTATGATTTGAGACTCCTCTGGGACTTATATTAGTTTATGTGATGTAAATATTATTTTGAGTTTCATATATTAAGATAAATGGTTTGTAAATTATTGTACTCGATCTATTGAATATATGTATAGTCTTTTAACTTATGAATTTTTATTACGTTTATACAGCATTTAAAAATTTTACCATACCATTTATACTAATCTAAATGAAAATAGTTGTACAAATTACTATATCACAATGAAAATTTCAGTAATTAGTTATAATGAAGCCCATTGTACACCAATCTCGTATTTTAAATCAAATCATAAAGTATAATACATTCATTGTACGGATTTTTAGATAAAGATGTTACATGTCACACTCTATTTTTAAAAGGCTTTAGAAGCCTAATGACTATCATTTTTTTTGTTGATCTTTCTTCTCTTGAAAAAATGTTGCTAGCTTTGGAAAAATTTGAAGTCACACCTATGCTAAATTTTAAGGTAAGTGGTCCATTAAGTTTATTTTATATAATTTTTTATATTGATAATTTTGTATTATGCTACGGTTTTAATTTAAAAAGTATTATGTATTTACATTTTCTTAATAACTTTTAATGATGGCTATTATTATTGCTATTAAGATGAATAAAATTTTATTTAAAATTTATAAAGATTTTTATGGTAGTTAGACATTTTAAAATAATATAATTAATAAAAATATAATTTGTAAAATAGTTAAAGTAATTATATTTGTATTTATTAGAAATGTTGATAGAACAATTATACAAGGAAAACTAGATAAAGAGTTCTTTTTGACTTTTGCAACTACTAATATGATTTGGATGCTTTACATTTAAGAAGTGTTGGGGTTTTAATTTAGCGTCATAATGTTTGACATTATTTCGTTAGACCGTGCTTGCTATTTTTTCAGAAAGAAAATAAATCAAATGTTAAAAAATTCATCTCTTAGTTGAGGTTATTTCAATCAATGTATTGGTGATGTATAGGTTAATTTAAAAATTGTACCTTTCTTCCCTTATAAGTGTATATGTAAACAATTATAAACTTTTTTCATGCTAATAAACAAAAATAAAAATGTGTTTTATTACCTTTGGTAATCATTTAGTATCATAAATTGTTGACCTAGTTGTTTTAGCAAAAGATATTGGACTCAATTCTTTAAATAATTAAAACATAGAGTCAAAATCACCTTCATCCACATTCTCACCATTTGGAATATCAACATTATCACCTTATCATCATCATTATTTCTTTTCAATGATCTTGGCAGATTTAAATTCAAATCATCATTTTCATCATTTGACTAATTAATATTTCTATCACAAAAAGCTTTAAAAAATACTAAAATTTTTGCTAAATAAAGTCAGTCACAAGTGACCATAATAAAGAGAAAAAGATTTAATCATAACAAAATTCTCAGTAATATGCTAAATCAATTATTCTAACTAATTATCCTATAATCCTAAAGGTTACTAGTTGTCATTATTTATCAATATCCTTTCATATCATTCTGATATTGATCGTATTTTGTACAATATACACATATGTCAAATTTTAACATAATTTTAGGAGTAATTAGTTGATGTTGTAGTTATTTAATTACATGTAATATAATATGTGAGAGTAGCCAAATGAATTTAATTTATATCGTGGCATCAGAACTCTTAAGAGTGTTGGGTAAAACAAAAAGAAGAGAAAGAAGTCATATCTTCATTCTAGGTACTTAGAAGCACACCCACTTGAAAAAGGAAGAAACAAAAAGAGAAAAATATTATTTGTTATTCCTTTAATTTGATGAAACAAATTGTATAGCTTTATCCTTGACACAAAAAAATGTCCAAATCAATACCTAACTAAAGAACCAAACCAAAAAACAAATATCACCAACGAAGAATAGATCACTATGATCAATAATTACATGTCTATAGGCTCAACTCAATGATAGCAGATGTTGCCATTCACAATAATTTAATCATCCAAACTCTTGTTGGGCTAGATTGTTAATATAATGTCATTGCTATTCAACGTTCAAATAAAAATTGGTTCACTTAGGTTGATTTGCAAGCTCAAATGTTAGCCTATGAAAATAGGCCTAATAAACTAAATAAATTTTCTAATCTCACCTTTAACCCATCAACAAATTGTTGTTCCTCAAATTGATCATAAAGGAAACAAGTTATTCACTCAAGGAAATTGGAGAAGAACAAGTCAAAGAGGTTCAAGAGAAGGAAGAAGCAAATGTAGGTTCTCAAATAACAAGCCTATTTGTCAAGGGTGCTGAAAGATAAATCATACTTCAATGCAACACTTTAATAGGTTTGATAAATTCTATATATATATATATATAGGTTATCCATAAGAAGAAAACAAACATGAGAGGTTTAACAACTAAAACTACAATGCTTTAGTGGCTTTCTCAAACTCAATTAGAGATCTAGAATGGTACCTTCATGATTGTGCTAATAACATTAACGTATGATCTCGACCAATTCTAGGAGATTAGTGGACAAGATGATAAGAATGCTCTTATAGTTGGAAACATGAGAAACTTAAATTCCTGCTATTGGCTTCACATCCATTAATTCTTGTAAGAAACCATTAAAATTGAATGTTTTAAGAACATTTGAATTTACTACAAATAACAAAGTTATCATTAAATTTCGTTCAAATTGTTGTTTTGTGAAGGAAAATTATAGTGCAAGGAATGATTAAGAATGAACTTTATTAGCTCAAAAAAAATTATCTTCAAATAAATAACAAATCCACTTACGTTTTGCCTCTCAAAGAAAGTGGCACATGAGGTTGGAATAGCCTAGTAACAGTTGTAGAAGAAATCTTAAAAAAATGATAGATCAAAATTTCACTTAATGACTTATTTTTTTTACTTCTATGAAGTATGCTAATATTGCAGGTCTTATTTTTACTATTTAAAAATCTGGTTTCTCACGCTAAAGGACCACTTGATCTAGTTCATATTCATGTATAGTGGCATGTACCTATAATGTCCTCTATTAGCTTTAGATAGTATGTTCACTTTATTGATGACTTTGGTAGATGTGTTTGAATTTTTTTTTCTCTTAAACAAAAATCTGAAGGCTTACGAGCCTTTACTCAATTTAAGAATATGAATGAAAATTTGTTTAATAAAAGAATAAAAACAATACAATATGATGAAGAAAGTAATTATATACAATTCAAAAAATGACACATGAAAATGGAATCCAAATGAGGATCTCTTGTCCATATACTTCTACTTATACTGGTAGAGATATGAAAGGAAGAGTTGAACTTTTAACACTTTGTGCCCATGCCAAGATGCCTTTGTATTTTTTGTGGGAAGCCTTTTTCATAATAGTTTTCTTGATTAATAAACTACCTTCTCTAGTTATGGACAATCAAAATCCTTTATCTCTAATACATAGTCTCTTAAGCCATTTTGTTGCACTTGTTTTTAAGGGGAGGGGTCAAAAATTGAGTTAATAGCTTTTGTAACACCTTAAATTTAATTTCAAATACATAACAATATTGCAAAATTCAAATAATAAATTTCCATAAAATACTTCAAAAACGAGGAAGGATTACACGATCATGTCAAACAACTGCCATAGGGCTAGTTCAAATATAACAAATTTCAAAATATTATCCTAAGCCCTATAGCAGTTCATCCGTCCCTTCACTATGTTCGGTGCTGATCGTCTTGACTACCTGAAAAATGAATATAAGGGTGAGTACTCTACACTACCAAATACAATCAAACATAGAGTCTCACCTTCAAACCATTTAAATATATTCAGCAAGTAGATAGTACATTCACAACATATTCCACCGGCATTAGCACGCCCCCCTCACAGCACATTACGCCGGCGATTACTCGCCCCTCTTCACAGTATTTATACCGGCGACAACTCGCCCCATCCTTAGTGTTTAAACCGGCGACAACTCGCCCCATTCTCAGTATTTATACCGGCGACAACTCACCCCATTCTCAATATTTAAACCGGCGACAACTCGCCCCATTCTCAGTATTTATACCAGTGGTTACCCGCCCCATTCACTTTATTTCACAATACACGGCTTTAGGCCCACATTCATTTATAAAACACAACACATAGCCTACCATTATCCATAACACACAATAATTTATCCACAGTCATGTCATACCATATGGCACCTAGCCTATATTCAGTCACAATTCATGGCACGTAGCCTACATTCAATTCTATTATACGACACTCGGCCCACACTTGTTCAAACATCATCAAGCACAGCAAATTTCATCAAATACTTATATTCTCATCCACACACATAATATTCATAAGCCCTGGCACATGGCCCTCATCACCTTTTATGACCATTTCCCTTCGCTATACATTTTCTACCCTCCAACTTAGCCACATTTTCATATTCAATCAATTTCGCAGTTAATTACACGTAAAAAGAGTAGGGTAGAGTCCCCCCTTACCTCAGATTGAAGACCCACACTTGGATTCAATCTTGGAAACATTCTCCCCACAGATTTCGGCCTACACACATGGTTAATTTCATGAGAACCCCCGAAATCACCCCAAAACAGAGAAAGGGGAGGAAAAATGAAACCCTAACCATTAAAACTCACCTCCAACCATTGCCCACACGAATCCGAGCTCCAATTTTGCTTATGAACGGCTTTGGAGGCAATCAATCGGTGGGAAAAGAGTTTGGGGTCGAGAGAATCGAAGGGATTAAGGAGAGGATTTGAGAAATAACCTTCAAATCCCTAAGCCCTCTTTTAAAACCCTTTAAATCGCGACACTCTCGCTACAACGGGAAATTCTCGCTACAGCGAGGCATCTCTCATTGCGGCAACGCCCTCTGTAGCCACAACGAAAATCTCAGATAAAACTGCACCTTGGTTTCTGCAGAATCTCTCTACAGTGAGACCCTCTCGCTACAGCGAGTCTAAACCCAGAAATGCAGTCTACACTGTCGCTCTCTCGCCACAGTGAGACACCTCTCGTTACAGCGAGAAGGAGATAGTTTATCCCTCTTCTTCCCAGGGCACTCTCGGTACACTGAGGATCTTCTCGCTGCAGCAAGAACACTCTGCACCAGCTACTTAGCCTATTCTTTCCAACTCAGTCCAGTCATACTGGCATAACATTCTCATATCCATTCACATACACATATATATATACTCATACATTACTACCACACATTAAAATGCCATTCGCATTCCATCATTTCGCACTCGAGTACATATTCCAACATTCATTTTCTTATAAATACTCACATATCTATCTACATCAACAATAATGATTAATATTATCAAAATTCGGGGCGTTACAACTCTCCCCAGTTTTAAGGAATTTCGTCTCCGAAATTTAACTAAACATACTTAGTTACAAAAAAAAAACCCCGGATATAATTCCCTCATTCTACTCTCCATTTTCCATGTGGCATCGCCCTCATCACTTGAGCTCTATATTACCTTTACCAACGAGATCTCTTTATCCCTCAGTTGTTTAACGCGATGATCAGCAATTCTCACTGAGTACACGTCATAAGAGAAGTACCAAGTCGAGATCAATTACATGGGAAGGATTGGCATATATTGCCTAAGCTGCGACACATGGAACACTGGATGTAAATTCGAGAGGTTCGGAGGCAACGCAATCCGATAAGCAGCAGGACCAATTCTACTCAGCACTTCGAATGGCCCAATGAACTTAGGAGATAGCTTTCGAGATTTCATAGCTCTCCCAACTCTGGTCATAGGTGAGACCTTTAGAAACACATGGTCTCCCACCTAAAACTCCAACTACTTTCGCCTCCTATCATGATAACTCTTTTGTCGATCCTGGGCAACCTTCATTTTCTCTTTGATCATTTTGATTTGCTCATTCTGCCTTTAGACCATATCTGGCGCACAACAGGGATGCCTCTCCAGTCTCATACCAGCATAACGGGGTTCTGCACCTTCGCCCATACAAGGCCTCAAATGGTGCCATTCCAATGCTTGCGTGGTAACTGTTATTATACATGAATTCCACTAGCAGCAGACACTCTTCCCAAGTTCCCTGCTGCTCGAGCACATAGGCCCTCAGCAAATCCTCCAGAGATTGGATGGTCCGTTTAGTCTGACCATCAGTCTTTAGGTGATAAGCCAAGTTCAGTCTCAACTTAGTTCCCAACGCCCTTTGCAGACTCTCCCAAAAGCTCGAGGTAAACCTCAGATCTCTATCTGACACCACACTAGTTGGCTCTCCATGCAGCCTGACCATCTCCCGCATATACAATTCCGCTAGTCTCTCCAATTTATACTTCATGTCGATCGGGAGAAAGTGTATAGCCTTGGTTAACCGATCCACTATCACCCAGATGGCATCATGGTTGTTCTTGGTCTTGGGCAACCCAGAAATAAAGTCCATGGAGATACTATCCCATTTTCACTCAGGGATCTCCAACAGTTGCAACAACCCAGGCGGACGCTAGTGTTCAACCTTCGCCTTTTGGAAAATCAGGCATGTAGCCACATATTCAACTGCATCCTTCTTCATACCATTCCATCAAAAACTCTTCCGGAGATTATGATACATTTTAGTCGCACCAGGGTGAAAACTCATCCTGCTCTTATGCACTTCTTCAAGCACCATTTGTCTCAGCCCATCCACTTGAGGAATACATACTCGGTTTCGGAACCTAACCACCCCATTTTCATCATAGTGGAACTCTGATTCCTTTCCCTCGGCCTTCTGCCTCATCATGTCTTGCAGGAAGACATCTCTTTGTTGGGCATCTCAGACATACACCAGGAAGTCATTATGGATCATTGTTGCCCCGAGATGTAAACTTCCTGACTTCACTTCCATGGCCAAATTTATGTCCCGAAATTTCTCAATTAGCTCCATTTCTTTCATCATCATTGCCGCCATGTGCAATGACTTTCGGCTTAACGCATCGGCCACCATATTTGCCTTGCCAAGGTGGTAAGACAATGTGAAGTCGTAGTCCTTAAGGAATTCCATCCATCTCCTTAGCCACATATTTAGCTCCCTCTGATCAAACAAATATTTCAAACTATTATGATCGTTGAACACTTTAAATCTCGCTCCATACAAATAATGCCTCCATACCTTAAGAGCAAAAACCACCGCGGCTAACTCCAGATCATAAGTCGAATAGTTAACTTCATGCGGGCGCAACTGTCTTGAGACATAGGCAACCACTCACCCGTCTTGCATCAAAACACAACCGAGTCCTTGTCTGGATGCATCACAATACACATCCAATTTCTGCTCCAAGTTGGGCAGCGCTAACACCGATGCTGAAGTTAGCCTTATCTTCAGCTCTAAGAAACTAGCTTCATACCCCTTGGTCCACTTGAACTCTTTTCCCTTGCGGGTCAGTTTCGTTAAGGGCAACGCTGTCTTGGAAAACCCCTCAATGAACTTCCTGTAGTAACCTGCTAGTCCTAGAAAACTACAAACCTCAGCCACGTTCGTCGGCTTCGTCCACTCAGCCACTGCCTTCACCTTTGCAGGGTCTACCATAATACCTTCCTTTGATACCATATGCCCTAGAAACTGAATTTTTGACAACCAGAATTCACACTTGGAGAATTTTGCATACAACTCCCTCTCCCTCAGAATTTGCAAGACAATTCTTAAGTGCTCGGCATGTTCTTCCTGAGTCTTTGAATAAATTAGGATGTTGTTGATGAACACCACTACAAACTTATCCAAAAACTCGTGGAAGATCCTTTTCATGTAGTCCATGAACACCGCAAGTGCATTGGTCACTCCAAACGGCATCACCAAATACTCATAGTGACCATACCGCGTTTCGAATGCTGTTTTAGGTACATCTGCATCCTTCACTTGTATTTAATGGTATCCCGATCTCAAATCAATCTTTGAAAACACTGCTGCTCCCCTTAATTGGTCCATCAAATCATCGATCCTCGGAAGTAGATACTTGTTCTTGACTGTCACCTTATTCAACTGCCGGTAATCCACACGCATCCTCATGCTTCCATTCTTCTTCTTTACCAAGAGCATTGGTGCTCCCCACGGTGACACACTCGGCCTCACAAAATGTTTCTACAACAAATCCTCTACTTGCTTCTTGACCTCTGCTAACTCTACTGGTGACATCCTATAAGGTGCCACAGAAATCAGGCTCGCCCCCAAAATGAGGTCAATAGCAAACTTTATCTCCCTCTCTGGAGGAAATTCAGAAACGTCATCGGGAAAAACTTCCAAGAAGTCCTTCACCACCGGAATATACTCTGGCTCCACCACACTTTTGGCCTTCATCGAGAACACCACCATAAAAGCCTTGGCATTTATCGTGTTCTCCCACGCTCCCTGGCCAATAAGCCTTGGAACCTCTGCCATTGTCGCGCCAAAGATCAAAGTCTTCTCCCTACAGTCCAGCAATACATGGTTGGCAGCAAGCCAATCCATCCCAAAATTACATCCAGTTGAGAAAAAGGTAGACAAATCAAACTTACCTCAAACTCCCTACCATGTACCATTATCGGGCATCCCAGACACACCCATGACGTCACAACCGGCTTACCTATAAGGGTAGTCACCACAACATTGCATGGCAGTTCGGTCACATACAGACCCAGACTCTTCACACAGTCCATAGACACAAAAGAGTGCATAGCACCCGAGTCAAACAACACATCTAATAATCGACCTTTAATAATGCATTTACCTCGAATCAGCTCCTCAGATTGTGAAGCCTCTACCCCAATCATAGCAAAGACTCTCCCGGGAATACTCGGCTTCTGCCCTATACTCGGCCTCGCACTTCCGCTTGATTTAGACCTCTGAGTTGTACTTGCACTGCCGCCCCTCTTGGCAGCCCAACACACATTAGCAGTGTGCCCTGGCTTCCCACAATTGTGGCAAGTTATCTTTAGTTGTGGGCAGTCCTTCACCATGTGTGGCCCTCCACACCTGAAGCATTTCAGCAGTCCTCTGAAGGAACCCGATCCTGAGCCACTCCCACTGCTCTTCTCTTGAGAAGAACTCCCTCGAGATTGAGAATTGTTCAAACCCGAATATGGTCCCTTAGAGAACCTCAGGGGTCTCCTCTCATGTCTCACGGGGCCAGCTCCCCTAGTGTCCACTGTCTTCCCCCTTGTGTTTGCTTCAAAGATTCTACTCTTACTCACCAAAGTGGGCAAGTTCGTCAGTTGAAACACACTGACAATGGCTCAGATGTCTGGCCTCAATCCATTCTCAAACTGAGAACACAACTCTTCCTCTCCATCCCTATGTTGGAAATGAGGACAGTACTTCATCAGCTCTTGCAATCTCGCAGCATACTCCCCTTCAGTCATATTTCCTTGCTTCAGCTCAAGGAACTCTAGCCTTCTGTTTTCTCAGATCTTAGGGAAAGTAATTTCCTAGAAAGATTGCCTTGAAGGTTTCCCATTGGATGTAGCCACCCTCTTATGGCAGAGTTTGACCAGCAAACCTCCACCAATCTTCTGCCTTTCCACACAGCAAGTAAGTGGCATAGGCCACCTTGTGCTCCTCACGGCACCCCATTGCATTAAAGACTTTCTCTACATCAGCCACCCACCTTTGGGCTCCTTCGGGGTTGAACCCTTCCTTAAACTTCGGAGGATCGTGCCTAGTGAAGGCAGACAATCCTCGATATTCAGCCGGCTCTCTGCCTTGATTATGCACTAAGGCTTCCAGCATATGAACAATGCCCTCCATGGGATTGGTAGTGCTTCTAGATCCTCTACCTCTACCAAATATGATTTAGCTAAGCTAATCACAATTCAGCAAACCATATTCCAGCACATCAGATTAATCAATACATTTATATTTTAGGAAAACAAAACAATCAACACTTAACCATGGACGTCTCAGCCCAATACCGCAGTCCGATTGGATGAACTACTCTGATACCAAATTGTAACACCTTAAATTTAATTTCGAATAGATAACAATTTTGCAAAATTCAAATAATAAATTTCCATAAAATATTTCAAAAACGAGGAAGGATTACAAGATCATATCAACCAACTGCCACAGGGCTAGTTCAAATACAACAAATTTCAAAATATTATCCTAAGCTATATAGCAGTTCATCCATCCCTTCACTGTGTTCGATACTAATCGTCTTGACTACCTGAAAAATGAATGTAAGGGTGAGTAATCTACAGCAGGTAGATAATACATTCACAACATATTCCACTAGCATTAGCATGCCCTCCCTCACAGCACATTACACCGGCGATTACTTGCCCCTCTTCACAGTATTTATACCGGTGACAACTTGTCCCATCCTTAGTGTTTAAACCGGCGACAACTAGCCTCATTCTCAGTATTTATACCGACGACAACTCGCTCCATTCTCAGCGTTTATATCGGTGGTTACCCACCCTATTCACTTTATTTCATAATACACGGCTCTAGGCCCATATTCATTTATAAAAAACGGCACATAGCCTACCATTATTCATAACACACAACAATTTATCCATAGTCATGTCATACCATACGACACCTAGCCTATATTCAGTCACAATCCACGGCACGTAGCCCATATTCGATTCTATTATATGACACTCGGCCCACACTTGTTCACACATCATCAAGCATAGCAAATTTCATCAAATACTCATATTCTCATCCACACACATAATTTGCACAAGCCCTGGCACATGGCCTTCATCACCTTCTACGACCATTTCTCTTCCCTATACATTTTCTACCCTCCAACTCAGCTATATTTTCATATTCAATCAATTTCACAGTTAATTACATGTAAAAAGAGTAGGATAGAGTCTCCCCTTACCTCAGATTGAAGACCCACACTTGGATTCAATCTTGAAAATGTTCTCCCCACACATTTCGGCCTACACACACGGTTAATTTCATGAGAACCCCCGAAATCACCCCAAAACAAAGAAAGGGGAGGAAAAACGAAACTCTAACCATTAAAACTCACCTCCAAGCGTTCCCCACACGAATCTGAGCTCCAATCTCGCTCACGAACAGCTTTGGAGGCAATCAATCGGTGGGAAAGGGGTTTGGGGTCGAGAGAATCGAAGGGATTAGGGAGAGGATTTGAGAAATAACTTTCAAATCCCTAAGCCCTCTTTTAAAACCCCTCAAATCGCGACACTCTCGCTACAACGAGAAATTCTCGCTGCAGTGAGGCATCTCTCACTACAGCGACGCCCTCTGTCGCCACAGCAAAAATCTCAGATGAAATTGCACTCTGGTTTCTGCAGAATCTCGCTACAGCGAGACCCTCTCGCTACAGCGAGTCTACACCCAAAAATGTAGTCCACACTGTCTCTCTCTGTCGCCACAGCAAAAATCTCAGACGAAAAGTTCTTTATCTTTAATTTTAATCCCTCCAATGTGAAGACTCTAAAAGCCTCTCACTTACTTCATTTTGTTGAACTTGCACCATTTCTTATTTTGATTACCTATCAAAAATCCCTACTTGACCATGTAGTCTAGTGTCTAAAGTTTTTTGGAATGACATCCTAAAAGGACAAGTCCTAATTGATTTATAATTCAGGTTCTATGCAGCTTGTAATGTGGGATATACTTAGCCAAAATCTCATTTTTCTTTTCAATGCAACATGCATATTGCAAAAACATTTTGACTTAAAATTTTGAATGCTTACATGTGCAAATGCCTTTTATGTTGCTTCCAAATTTCTTTGATTTTCCTAACCAATAGCACATGATCAAAACCTCACATTCCTTATTTTTCATTAGGTCGTACAGGCCAAGGCTTATTGACTTAGGAATTCATCCCGCCATCAACCTATTTTCTCACCTTATTTTCAACTAACCAAAACACATGCCTGTTGGACAAAAAATCTTACTCAGATCTTGTTGCACCACTCCTAATTCCTTCCCACCAAATTGACACCTTACTTTGTCCTTTCGCTCCTTATAAAAAGAACGCAAAAAACTCGATAAAAAACACTTGTATGATGAATCAGAGAACCACCAAGACTTTGCATCACCATTTTTGTAACCGCTTGAAAGCTACACCTTCCATTCATGTTCATTGCTTTTTGAGATTGCATTGCTCATTCAATCATACCTCCCTTGCAACTTCTTTTGTGCTAAGTGTTATAGGCTGAGAGCTTGAAGGAAGCATCAAGTCCACCATCAAGGGAGGAAAGCACCACACCATCATCACTTTTCCCTACATAATCACATAAACTCCTAACAAGTTAAAGGGAAGTCCTTTTCCTTGTGATGAATTTCTTGGATTTGCCAACCATGTAGATTTTGGATGATGTTTGATCTTGTGTGTTGATTATGTATGAGTGTATGTGCATAGATTTCACAATTCCTTTGTTTTATGGTGTAAATAGTCTCAATCCAACCTAGAAAAGGTGAAATGAGTGGCATGAAACTTGTGATGTGTTGTAGGTGTGAGATGTTTCTTGTTACAATTGTATTAAACTCTTTAAATGTATTGTGAAATTGCTTGAAAGTGTTTTATGTGCCATGGTTCTAGACTTTTAGAAGGGTGAATGAAAGTTTGGGTGTTGAGAGAATAGTTAGGGAGAATGTCCTTTGAAAGAATATAGAATACTTGGAGAGGGAAATAGGGGGAGAGATATGCACATAAGTATTAGAATAAGATAACTAAAAATCTCAATAAGGGGAGATGACCACCAATAATGGAAAACTACTAAACAACTAGAATTAAACATAAATAAATTATAAGAACATAATTGTAATGGGTTAGGATACATTAAGGCTAGAATTGATAATCTCATAATGTACTTAAATAAAGAGGAACCAAGGAAGAACTAGAGAAATTTAGGGAAAAAATTGATAAATCCATATTTTACTAGTATTTTACCTTAGTTTTTAATATATTTGATATAAAAAACATGATGGAGAAAGCTGAAAAACTCATAAAAATAATAGAATGTTCAAGTCTTTTCTAAATAGCTAGTTGTTTAGATTTTGTGAATTTTTTGTGTAAAAATTAATGATTAGATCATATTTTGTAGGAAATTTTGAGCTAAGTTCATAAGGCTGGAAGATCAAGAGAACGATAGAAGAAAAGTAGCAATTTTGGAGACAAGGAACAAGAATTGATGAAGTCAGTGTTGGGCATAATCACTATTTTAAAGAAAAGTCATCATTCCAGAGCCTAATTTTAAGGATTGATTTATGTATTATCACTTTTATAAAGAAAAGTAACCACGCCCATGATGAAGTGATCTTGCGTTATCATTATTTCTGATAATAGTGATCGTTTTAGAGCTGGGTGAGAAGAACAACTTGTGTGTGATCACTATTTTGTACAAAAGTGAAGACGCGCAAGTTTGATTTGGAGTAATAGGCTGCACGTTATCACTATTTTTAAGTAAAGTGATCACGCACATGATTTAAAGGCAAAACTAGTTGTGTGTTATCACTATTTCAGAAAATAGTGATTGTTCTAGAGAGCTTTCTAACTAAATTAGCTGTACGTTACTTTTTTTATGAAAAATAGTAACTGTTCCAGAGAGCTCTTTAACAGAACAGGATGCGCGTGACTCCTATTTTGTACAGAAGTGAACATACGCATGCCACTAGGAGAAATTAACCTCAATGTTAATACTTTTATGAAAAATAGTAATCACGCCAGAAAGGCGAGAAATTCTATAAATATGAGTTGGCTTAGACTTTTTGCATCTTTTGTTCATTTTTCATTTTCATTTCATTTTCTTGTCTTGAGAGAGTCAGAGAGAGAGATTGGGGATGAACACCAAGCTTCGCATCTTGAGGGATTAGATTGAAGATTGGACTGAAGATGATTCTTTGCTCATTTTCTTCTTCTCTTTCTTTCTCTTTTCATTTTGTAATGGCTGTCTAAACTCTTTGTAGTTAGGGATTTATGGATTTGAAATGGAAGTGTTGAATTGATTTTAGATATGAACTTTGAGTGTTTGATTGGATTGAGTAGTTGATTCTATTATTCTAGTTATTGAATGAAAATTTGATTTACTAAACACATAGAAGTTTTTATCAATGGAAGTTGAAATTGTTTCTCAGATCTGAATTAACTACTAAGATTATTGATTTCTTAGGGATAAGTCATCTTAATCTTGCAATCTTTTGGTTTCTAATGCTTAATGCAATATTTAATTGAACCAGATCTAAGGAATTAAGATGATTGAATTGAATGTTAGAGTCATAGAGTTAAGGAATTAACCTTTGATTAATACAATATGAAATTGATTGTCATTCAATCCAAATGCTTGAAAGTTCAGAACTTGATTGAATTAACACTGAAGTTTTCGTGAAATAAACCCCTAACTATGTTTCATACATTTGTTTTAATACACAAATTGTTAGTCTTTTGTTCTGTTATGTGTTTTGAACTTTGTACTTGTTGATTTGCTTTCAAATATCACAAAGTCCAATTGAATTGTTAGGTTCAACTAATTGTTGAATTGTGAAGTGATATTTGAGAAAACTATTTCCTGAGGACAATATTTGGGACTCAAACATTGTTCTAAAATTTTATAACTTGCTACAACAATACTAGTACAATTGCTAGTCAATTTCACTTTTAATAATTATTAAGGAATGTATGATTAAGTTAACTAATGGACCTTAAGTTAATAATAAATTTTGAATAATGAAAGTAATTCCTTAAAGACCATTTAACTAAGCTTTACTAAATAAATTAAGGACATGTATTAATATAATAATAATAACCTTTGAGAGTCTTAAATTAACAAAACAAATTAAGTTAGTATTAAAGATAATGAGTCATCTTACAATGGGTTTTTGGAGAACTTTGAGGGTGGCTTGGAGGATGACCCAATGATATAGAGTAGCTTATTGAAGCTAGGTCACATAGCCAGCAAATTATTGTCAATCCTGATATAGACAACTATCACCAAGGTATGGTAAGTCCATTCTTGAATGGGGCTCATGAAGCATATTGCCGACAAATTATTTTATAAATTGAATGTACTTTGATATGATGTAAAGTAAGGAATGAAGTCTTCTGACCACCCATGACGTTGAATGATTGTGATTATGCTTTAAGTGAGTAGGATCTCCGTGCATTACATTCATCTGGCTAAACAAGAGAGAATTTCATAAATAACTTGCATCATGCATCATCTTGCAGGCATATTTGTGTTGCATGGCCAAATTACGAGATATTACTTATATTATATTGTTTGACTTGCAATGCATTAATAATGTTATGTGGTTAGAATAGGTGGAAAGACTACGTGTTGAGCGCTATATATATAACTGTGAAGAATACCTCCTTCATGAGGTATCATATGGCTATGCATAATGCATGGACTCATCTTTTATATGTTTTGGTGTACATTTCTTTTTCTTGTGTGTTTGTTAGTTGTATACGTATATGAGTTGAGACTTGATCAAATTGCGGGTCCTATTGACTGAGGAGGACCTATGAATCTATGACCCCTCCACCCAGCAACACATTTCAAGGGAAAGACAACTTTGGGTCTAGGACCCATGACTAGGAAAGAATGGGAACCTTATGTTGCAATGATCTATTATTAAGTTTTTTAGCCCAATTCTACTTGAGGACCATCACCTTCCTTTTTCCACACTCACTTCTAGGAAAGAGATCATCCCCATGGACACTAATACTATTTATGATTTAACCATAGATAGAGCTTGTAACATTATCCCTCCTAGATGCCCTTCTCCTTCACTTGAGCTTGAGTGAAAGGACATCCATGTCGTTGAGGCCATAGTTCACCCTTGCTCACCTGCTCAGTCCCTTAAACTCATACTAGCCCTTGACAAGGTTAGACCCTCTTAGTGTCATCCTTTACCTCCACCATCTTTCCCACCATCATGCTCACCACTTCCCATTGATGGTTGGCTTGGAAGTGACGACAAGGATCAACTTAGTGCTTGGCTTCCACACGCTGAGTCCTCTTTTGTGACAAGTAAGTTAGACCCTTGAGAGAAATATACTCCTTTGGGTGACTCTCTCCACAATTGATGTGTTTTGTGATGCCTTAGTGTGAGAGTTGTTCTATAGGGTGTTTTAGGAGTCAGTGGTTGTTTTAATTATATTTTGTGTCATGGTGTCTTCCTTTTAATGTATTTAATACCTTATATACTTAGTTATGTTAGGTGTGTTTGTTTTACTTTTAGCACTTGGATTTACTTGACATTTGAAGCACTGAGCCTAGTATGTTGTTACTTCCCAAAGTCATATTTAATGCTAGGGAAAGGATTATCCCCAATATTTCTAATTAGATGATGGAATTATTTGTGCATGTGTTTTATTTTGAAATGATGACTAGGTATTGTACAGGAACATAAGAGTGTGCATGATGTATTTATGCAATTTGGACTGTACTCCATTTACTTATGTGATTGGGTGAAATTATGTTTGAGATGTTAGTTCTTGAAATCTTACATATATACACACAAATGGTGAAGGATCTTTTTAAAAAATAAATTAAAATTAAATAATAATAAAAAAAGATATAAATAAGAGGGCATGTCTAAAAAAAGAAAGACAATAGGTGAGAAACCTCTTGTTCTTAAAGCACACAATCTCAAAGAAAACATCATAAGAGAGATTGAATAAGAAAAAGAAAACCTTTAGAAGCTTAGAAAAGCCAACAATAAAATAGAACAAAGAGCAAATATTATAGATGAAGCAAGAGTACCTAACAAAAATGTATCAAGTATAGTTCCTTTATCCATTTATTTTTTTCTCTCTCTATTATATGCTTATTCTTGTGTTGTGTTTGACACTTTTTTTTTCACATCCTCGTTCTTATTTTATGTTTTTTCTTTCTTTTTTTCCCCAAGTACAATAACAAACCCTAAATCACAAAGCACATCAAGTAACTCTTTTAATTGTGATTTTTTTATATTGTGTTTTGACATTTTTTTCACTATCATTCATATTCTTTGTTGTCTCTTTTTTTTTCTAAACACAATAATAAATCTTAAACAACAAATCTAACAAAATCTCATCAAATTACTCTTTTAATTGTTCTTATGTTATATTTTGAATTTTTTTTATTGTCACTCTTACTTTGTTAGTTCTTTTCCTAAGCACAAAAAAATACAAAGAGTTTTTCTATTTTAAAAATAATGAAAAACTATAATTCCTTTTTAAAAAAATTAAAATAATTTTTTTATTTGATAAATAATCTCCCAAAATTCATTCCAATATTTTTTATATATCATTGTATTTTGTCTCATTATTGCTTTTTTCACAAGTCCTTTCATCTTTGTAGATGTGCATTTTACAATTTATTCATGCTCCTTAATTTTAATTTGTTTTTGTTTTGATAGTAACAAATGAAATTCAAATCTTAATAGGTTATATTCAAGTTAATCATATGATAAATTTTTTAAATTTTATATCTTTGAAATTTGAGTTTAATGTCAACTTAAAAATTCAAAAAACAAAAAACTTTTTAAGAAAAATGTTTGATTTCATCTTTCTTAGAGTTTTAGGTTTGAATTTTATTTCTTTCTTCTTCCTTTAATTCTTTGATAATGATAATGATGAAAATAATATATATATATATATATATATATTATGCGAATAATTTTTATGAAAAATCACAAATTTGTTAAAAAATTAATTTTATTTATTATATGTACTTTACTCATTACCAATATATTTAATTTACTCATAACAAATTAAATATAACTATAAAATTATTTTTTCTTTCATTGTTTTTGCTTCATTTCTAATTATTAACCTCTATAATTATAAATGACTGTATTTTATCTAAATAGTGAAGTTAGTCTCTTTCATAATCTACTATAATAAAGGTAAGCAGTGATCAAATTTGGGCTAGTTTGGATTCAAAACAGAAATGATTCAACTTTCGATCAATTTGAGTTTGTACATCTCCTATCAATTTTAATTGTTCTGATTGAATTGTCTCTCAAGTTGAGCATATGGTAGGTTGGATAGGTGGATTAAAGTGAGCTATAAAGATAAAGATGAAACATTTATTGGCAATAATCATTATTACATACACAACTAGAGATGAAAACAGGTTAGACGGTCTAGCAAGGGCCTATGACCTGATTTTTTTATTAAATATACAAGATTCGTGTTTTTTTTAAGGCTTGTTTAAATAAATAAGCTAAGTTTGAGTCGATTATAAAGCTTGTTAAGCCTAACAAGCTAGCTTATATATATATATATATATATATATATATATATATATATATATATAATAGTATTATTATTATTCAAAAATATTAAATATAATTATATTAAAAATATTATAAAATTAAATTAAATTTAGCTTTTATATTTGGTTAATTTTTTAAATTAAATTTAATATGATACATTAATAATTTATGATTTTAATTAAGAATTAAATAATAAATATTTTTAACTAAACAATAATTAAATAATAAAATACTATTTAATAATTATTTTAGTAAATTTAACCAATTCTAGTATGTTTTGATATTATTTAATGACCTTTAATAATTATAGATTTAATTTAAGTTTAAATATGATATGGTTACTTTGATACTTAAAAATTTTTATGGTACTGTATATAAAAATTCTAATCAATAATATTTAGACACATGTTTAAACAATAAATTTATTTAATAATAAATTATTATATTTATTACATTTAAACAAGCTAAAGAATAGTTAAGTCTTCAAATAGAATAAAGATAAAATCAAAATTAAACAAACTAAAATTTAAAAATAAAATAATAATTTTATATTAATATAATTTTTATATTTATAATAAATAAAAATTATTTAAATATGAATTATATTTTATTTGGAACTAAAAATTTATAAAAAAAATAAAATAAGAAATTTGATATGTAATATATATATATATATATATATATATATATATATATATATAATAGAACTATGTAGCAAATAATATAATTTTAAATAAATTATTGATAATAATATATATTTTTGTAACTTGCCACGTATTTTCTTTTTTTTGGTATAAATATTTTGAGAACGGTACCCATAAAAATATTTTAGGATGTCGCAGCACACACCTAAATATAAATACGTAAAATTTTAAATAATCATTTTTCACGAGTTTGACATAGATGTTAATAGATTTTTTATTAAAAAAATATAGTCATTAATATACATTTGAAATTCAATAATTAGCAAAAATTTACATAAATAAAAAAAGTATAAATAAAAAATTAAATTATTAGTTAATTTATCAATTTATATGTAATATATAAATATATGTTTTAATTTATTATATCAATAATATTTTGTCTATATTCATTATCATTGTAGTGTAGTTAATTTTATGTATATTTGTTAATTTAAAATAACGAATTAATGAAGCAAATAAAATTAAATATTTTGTAATTATTTATTTTTTAATTTAATAATTATTATTATTGTCATTATATATATATATATATATATATATATATATATATATATAAAGATCTTCTTACACTAGTGTAAGTCTAAAATAAATTATAACTCGTTAGATTTACGTTAAGTGAAAAGTTCAGATTGAATATAAGAGTTTTTTAGACTTACACCGGTATAAGAAGATTTTGCCCTTGGTGTAAGTCTAAAAAACTCTTACACCTGATTTGAAAGGGAACCCGTTAGATGTAAGTTAAATGAAAAGTTCAAATTAGGTATAAGAATTTTTTAGACTTACATTAATATAAGAAGATCCTGCTATATATATATATATATATTGCATTGAGTTTAAATATTTATACTAAGTTTTATCACATATTTTCTATTAAGATAAAAGTTTAAAAATACAAGTTATTTTAATTTAAATATAAATTATATTAAATTAAGATGAGTCAAAAGTTAAATATGCAAATATTCATTAATTCTTACTATACTCATATGTTATTTTTCTGCATTCATAAATTTTATAATATATTACAATGACGATATTTATTTACTTTTTTAAAACATAATAATTTTCTTTTAGTTGATTTAATAAATTTTATGAGTGTTATTTTCTGTGATCAATTTTATGTGCTCACTATGACTTTATTTATTGAATATAAGATATTTTTAATCAAACAAAATATGATCCTCACAAAAAAAAAATTAAAATCTTTAATACTTTAATAATTTTATTAAAAAATTAAAAAAAATAAAAATATAAAATTTTATAATATGAAACATTTATAGTTATTACTCAAATAATATTTTAAAAATTATTTATAAAATTATATAAAAATTATTACAATTATTTAATAATTATCAATAATACAAAAATTCAAAAAATATGTAAACTAGCTTGATAATAAAATATTTATATTTTTATTAATATTAAAATATTTTTTGTAGCAGGCTTTTGTTAACATAGACCAATCACCTAAATAAGTCAAATCAGACTGAAAATAAAGCTTTTAAAAGACAACATACCAAACTTAAACTCAATAATTATGTTATAGGTCAGAGTTATTTAGAGTGAAGCCTAACTTGACCTAAACTACTTTCATCCCTATATACAACTACTACCTTAAAAAAGGGATGAAAATTTTAGAACTCAAATAAGTTATCACTAATACTAACCATTTGTGCTAATAACTAGAATAAAAAAATATATCAATATATCTAGAAAAAAAAAACGATTAATTTCTATAAAAAAAGACTGACCCAAACCATATATTAATTATTATTGGTGTCGTGGAAAGATATAGTTTTATATCTCACTCAAATCTTCCTTTTTTTTAGAGTATTTTATTTTTATTTAATTCTAGTATTTATTAATTATTTATTCAATTTTTTATAAAAAATATTTAACTATATTATATTAATTACAAATAATCTGTTTATTAAATAAATGAATCATTTTTTTGAATTATTTTATTTTCTATTCGTGATATTTATAATTTGGATATATTACAAGTTGCAACAAAAAAACCACAAAGAGAAAACTGAAATGAGAAACTCAATCGATCAGGGTTGAGAAGATCACTCTATTAACTGATATTAAAATTCTTGTATAGAGATTTAAAAAGACTTCCAAGTAAATTTCAGCAGCTAATAATGTCAAGGGCATAGCTTTAAAAAATAATAAAACTAAAATTCATTGATAAAACTGTCCCTTATTTTCATTGTATCCTATTAGCTAAATAATTTTAGTGATTTAGTCCTCAATAAATAATAAAAGTAAGCTTAATATTATAATGACATTTTCAATAGATATAAAATGTGTTCAAATAACATGTAATATGAAACAAAGTATTACTAAGGAATAAAAAAATAGTGAATGAAAGTACACCACATGGGAAAAGAGAAAAAGAAATCCGAATTCATTAGCCAATCTCACACGACCATCAACTCATCCGATACAAATATATGTGGTTCGCAAAAATTTCACTATATCACAATAGCAACGACACCTTTAGACGCCGACAAAAGTTGGTGATTATATAATGAAGGACTAAAACAATCTGAAGAATGCTGCAATTTCATGAACTTCTCACATCCAAAATTAAGAATAGAGCGAAAATAATACCACACATTTAACTCTAGGGTCTTGGCAATAGGGTCAAAATATTTTCAAAATCGCAACGAGGCAGAGGAAAAATGGTCTTGGCAGTAGGCCCGGGATTATCTACATCTGCAATTATAAACGTCTAACGTAAGGAAAAAGGGCGGTATTTTAAATGAAAAATACGATTACTACTGAAACATTAGAAATAAATCTGAGGGAAAGAACACATTCTAAGCGTTGCAAGTTGATAAAATATGCAGAGAATCAATTCGTACTGCCAGAAAAAAGAATATGTAGCCATCGGATCTCATAGCTAAACCAAGTTAAATCATCTGCAGTTATAATATTTGCGGGCGCACACACACAGGCAATGCTGCTGGTCCGGTTATAAACAACCAGGTGGTAGCTACTCAATAGTTTTATTTACATACCTGTTAATACCGCGCTATAGCACCATAGCGGTGCAGCGCGGCCAATTGCAACCCCATTGCAGGGCGTTTGGCATTTCGCGAGAGGTGCGGGCGTTTGCAGCCAAAAAAGGGAGACGTTCGCGGGCAATCGCGTGATTTAGGGGAAAGAAAGAAACCCTATTCTAATTTTAATATAAAACGCACCGTTTAGATTATTTGTTAACGGTAGAAAGGTCATTTGGGGAAAAAAAAAGAAACCCACCTTTCCCACACTCTCATTTCTCTGCAAAAAGACCGAGCCTCTGCGCGGCAGTTTCTCCCATTCTCTAATTTATATCTCTGTTTTTCTGTTCACCGGAAAAATCAGATTTTCCAGCGTCTGTTCAATGATTTATCATATGAAAGCATTTTTATTTAACATAACAGTCATGTTGTAATGTTTTACATGATTATATATGCATATTATAAAATAGCGGTCATCCCGCTCACACTAATCCACTGTAGAGTTTTAGGGGTCAGCTGCTATTTGCAGCTATCCGAGATTCATCGGGAAACAGACATAGCAAAGCGGACATTTTATGGTAATTTCCCCTAATCAGAGTCCATGAGCAAAAAATTTATCCCGAGCACACATAATTTCATTAGGAACATATAGAATCCGCGAGTAAAAATGTGCAAACACTATATTATTTAGTTTATATACATACATTAGTTACAATTTAGAGCAAAACTCAAGCTGCTTAGAGCATCGCATCGCACAAACTATATTTTTGACATACTAAATTCAACCCCTTTAGATGTTTGTTTGGTCATTTTGCATGTTTGGTACATATAATTTTGGAGAAAACATGCACTTTAACCATCATATAATTGGAATCCTGCACGTAGTTAATCATTGTGAAAACACTGGTGAGAAGAAACATAAATTCAACAGTGAAGATTTCAGTGATGAAAATGACAAAAGCAAGTTAGACATTGATAATAAAATCTAGGAATCAATTTTACATAGTGTGATAGGATCAACGAGTAAAAAAAGGCAACTATGATTCTTAGCCGAAACCATTTTTAATTAAGGACTTGCAAAACTCCACCTAAAAAAAATCAAAGCAATAATGGGGTTTAAAATCATATTCAAACTGTCAAAGCCAACTGTTCAAATCCAAAATAAGGGCAAAAAATTCCAAAGCCCTCAGATCTCATAGCTTAATACAATATCATCTACAGCTTTTATCACTGAT
This sequence comes from Abrus precatorius, assembly GCF_003935025.1. Taxonomy (NCBI): domain Eukaryota; kingdom Viridiplantae; phylum Streptophyta; class Magnoliopsida; order Fabales; family Fabaceae; genus Abrus; species Abrus precatorius. The sequence continues at coordinate 18,202,651 of NW_020874395.1, read as the reverse complement.
TTCATTCACAACCTTGAGCACACATACACACACACACAGAGAAAGAAAAAGAAAGAAAGACAGGTGCAAACAGGTTATGAATAAAACAGCAAAGCTGCTCAATTGGATATTTGTACATCATTGGGCAGGATAGCAATCGTTTTGCTCCAACTATCATAATCAATTTAGTAATGATTCTCAAAAATAATTGAAGGTTGAAATACTTGCAAAGAATGGTTAATATATAAAAGAGCACATCAATTAAAAGACATCAAATGAATCTCATGAACACTACATCACACATCACACAAAGGGGCTAGAGTTTCATCATCACACAAACATCAAAAGAAAGCAAGATGCAAACCATCCATAAGACTGACAAAAGATCTCAACCCGACACATTAAAAAGACAACCAAAAAAAAAATAGAGAAAGAAACAGAAGAAAAAAAGCCAGTGTCGTTGAATAGCCAAAATCTGATTCAAACACAAAGAACAGCATTGGTGATAAGACAGGGCATGACGAATACATACAACGGGAACCAATGAATATACCAATCAGTCCCACTTTTTTTGTTGTGAGGAGTCAGAAATAGCTTTCTAGGCTGCGCATTTCCATCAATAGTGCAGTTAACACTGCTCAGAGCCCAGTGCATATATCATCATTCACTAAAACTCTATACAAACAGCAAAGGCTCAATAAAAAGAGAAACATAAAGATGAAAAGAAAAGTGAAATGCAGAATTAAGACAAACATAATACAGAGAGGCAGAGTGATGAAAGACGGAAGCTCAGAAAGACATGGTGGAAACCATATACAGCCAATAGCCTCAGAACTGTAGCAGCCGTTTTGATTCCTTTAATTATAAATCAAATAACTAAAGTGAAGTGAGGGGCATAAAGATACACAAACATACTAAAGACAAAACAATGTAAGCCTGCTAGACATGTATAAATGTCTACATTAGACTACAATGTCATCTAAGATAAAAATTATTATTAAACACCGCACAACTGCACACGAATGATATTCTTCGAAAAATTCACGAGGGTCCTTTAATTCCTGACATGAATATTGAAAAATTAGGCAACCAGTAAAAGCTAATCAAATCAAACCTAAACAAAATGATGCAATAGTCACGAGGCTAAGATCACAAATAAAAGTAAAATTTAATTTTCAATTTTAGATATATAAAACACACATACACACACATATATATATATACAGAGAGAGAGAGAGAGAATCAAAGGCCCTCAGATCTCATAGCTTTATACATTATCATGCACAGCTTTTGTCACTGGTTTCATTCACAACCTTCCCGCACCTTCATGAGAGTGTTTGATATATTCCATTCATCCACACACACACACACACGAAAAGAAAGAAAGAAAGGTAGATAGATATAGAGAGAGAAAGAGAGAGAGAAAGAGAGAGAGAGAGAGATGCAGATCAAGTTATGAACGAAACCGTGAAGCCGCTCAGTAGTCTATTTGTACATCATTGGGCAACATAGCCAGCAATTTGTTCCAATATCTTCAGAGTCAAAATTATTTTCATTTTCAGATCTAATTTTCAATATTACTTTGCAGTTGAAATCAAGGGATAATGCACGAGAGCCCCCTCAACAAAATAAAAAAGATAGAATACAAGTAAACCAAGAAGAGCAAAATATAAGTTATTCAGAGTATAACACTCAACAATGAAGTTATCACACATTCGTCAAAAGAAGAAAGATGCAAAATACAGAAAGAATAATGAAGACGTTGAATCAGAAACCCCACATCAATCAGAAAACGAGTTCCCAGGACAAAGAAGAAAAGAATAACGAAAATAAATTAAAAATGAACAGGCATTGAATGGAAAAACAGAAGAAAACTTTGGGGATTTGGATGCAACGAGTAGAACTGAAACCGCTTTAGGGTTTGTAGCGTGGGGATGAGATGTGAGTATATATATATTTGGAAATTACGAATTTACCGATCAGTCCCCCTCTCGGGTGGGCTTTTTTTTTCCTTTATCTTTGGGCCTGACAACTGTGTTTTATTAAACTTCCAGCAGGAAAAAAATTCATGAGCAGAAATATGAATAGAGAATATGTTTTTTGTGTATACAACATTTTTATTATTATTATTATTATTATTATTATTATTTTAACTGTTACAAATCAGTTTCTTTTGTTTTACAGAGAGTTTGTTTGTTTTGGATTATCATTTATGATTATATTTTCATAAAAAAATTGTTTATTATTCTTTTTTCTCTTGTTTGATGTTAGTGGTGAAATTTAAATTATAATTTTAGATTATTTTATTACAATAAAAAATAAATAATTGGAAATTATAATAAAAACATATTGTTTAATTAAAATTTTCTATTTTATCTATAATAAATAAATATTTCAAATGTAAAATTAATTACTTCAAATAGCTTCACAACCTTCACTGTAATTTTATTATAAAAATAACTTTTGAAGCTATAATTAATTTTTATTTCTACAAAAAATTTAAAAATTATTTATTTGTAACTATATAGAATTTTACTTTTTTAGAAAAATTGACATTCAAATCAAAGAGTGTTAGAAACAACTTTTTTTAAGATACTCCTAATTATTAATTAAAATTTATTAAAAATTAAAAAACTATGAAAGAAAATATTATATTAAGAATGAAAAAAGGAGATCGATGTTGTGTGTAAAAAAAAAAAAAATTGCTACAATGTATGTTATTAATATTTTTCCTTCAATTTTTTATTATGTATATATATATATATATATATATATTCTTCTACTCAAGTTCCGCCTTTAATTCTCTGAACCATGATGGGCAATGTTATTAAATTTGGGGTTGTGTGCCTAGGTCACTGAATTATTTGTTCAATTGTTAATGCAATTAATTAATCTGATTTTATATCTATTAAATACTTAAAAGAAAAAAAGAGAGAGGGTAATTGAATGGACACACACATAGAATACTTTTAGGAATTTTTCATCATGCGCAAACTAAAATTTGAGAAGTTATTTCCCGATATAAAAAACAAAAGATTTGTTTATTTTCTATTTTTAAAAATAATTTTTTATTTTTAATATATACATAATAAGTTTTGCATGATCTTGTTTGTTTTAAAAAATAAACTAACAAACAAATTTTATTTTTATTTTCTTCTTAAAAATATTTTTAAAATATAATTTTTAGAATTTTTTTTTTAAAAAAAGAAACAAGCTTTAAAGCTTTTAATAACCCACTGGTCTTCCCCTGATGCTCCCCTTAAAATTTTAAATTTTATTTCAATGCTTCCAACTCCAAGCCCAAATTCCTCCTCTTCTCAGCCTTTTCTTCCTCTATGACTGTGAAAGCTCTTCCATCATGTCAAATACTCTCAGCTCGGTCGAACTTCTCCAAGCTATTTTCTTTTTCATCGGTGAATTTTCTCTGTGTCTAGCCTTTGTCTCAACGACATCTTCATTGGAACAACAATGTTTGAATCCCACTTCCCTGAAAATTACGTTCTCCTCACTTTCCTGAAAATTCTTTTGAATCTAACTCCGATAAAAAAAAAAGTAAAAACAATTTATTTTACCTTTTTCCATATATATATATATATATATATATATATATATATATTGGAATTTTATTACCCCAATTATTAAATTTAAATACTTACATTTTTAATAACTTTTTATAAAATATGAGATTAATTAATATAGCTGTTGATTTAAAAATTCTTGTAAAATAGGTTAATATTATAAAATTTCATTCAAAAATAAAATTAATAAATAATTTATTTTATTAATTTATTTTATCTTAGATGTTATGTTTTAATATATAAGTAAATCTTAAACTTTAAATAACATACTTATAAATATTGTTGAAGTATAATATGCATAGTTATGAAAAAATATAAAACGTTTTAGCATTTTAATTGATCAAACTTGCATTATATATATATATATATATATATATATATATATATATATATATATATTACACCAAATCTGAGCCTTTTATTTAACTTGAATTTAATGGATTATAATTTATTACTTTACTGGTCGTTAGATTTAAATTAAATGAAAGGCTCAGATCGAGTATAAGAGTTTTTAGACTTACACTAGTGTACAAAGATCATTCCTTATATATATATATATATATATATATATATAATTTTACTTTTTGCTATTAGAAGTCACATATATTGATTGTGTGAAAAAAAAGATGTCATATAGGATGTGGTATATTTTTTTAGACATTTTAGTTCATGTTCCTTAAAATCTTTCATTTGCTTATCTTTCTTCTTCTTCACCCTTTTAACTATTGTGGGTCACCATTTAAAGTTTTTCTTTGTCCACAGTCTTCTACCCCTAAAGCTCCATCATAAATTGTGTCACCATAACATCTCATTTTCCTTCACCATAAATATCTTAGGATGAGACTTCGGTGTCAACCTACATGGAAGCACCATAATTTGACTCTATATCATTTGCTCTTTTAATCGGTTGATGTCGTTATTCAACTCCTCATTATATTCTTCTAATTTATCTATGATTCTTACTTAAATGTGAATTCTATAAGAATGCTTTAGAAAATATTTTCCTATTATTTTTATTTATTTTTTATTTTATGAGTAATGCAATAAAATATAAGTTAACAAAATGTAAAAAATCTATTTAGAAGAGAAAAATGAGAAGCCTAAAAAATCATAACAATTATTGAATTTCTTTGAGTTGTTCTTTAAATTAGAAATTAACTTCAGATCCTACTTGATCCCACATTAGTTTTCATTCTTTTTAGATGCTTAGACAACTTTGTGATTCTTAATCTATAAATAAATAAATAAATTGTTTAAAATATTAATTTTTTTCATTGACAAAAGATCTAAGTGGTCACAGGATGTTAATCAATTCTAAATGGATGAATGATCCATAAAGTGCAAGGATGAATATAGATTCTTAATGGATTAAAACTAACAAGGCACTTATATAAAGGAAAGAAATATAAGAGGACATATGATGATACAAGAACAGTAGAAATAATAACACCTTTAGTAGTTTTTTCAAAATATATTCATTTTTCTATAAACTAGAATTGATATCTAAAGAGATAATAATTCATATAACATTATGATAACAAAAGAAACATGTGAGTCATCATCTTGACTTTATTTGAAAATTGATTTTAAGTCAAAATTAGTATTGAAGAGATGACAATAAGCATGACCCTTGGATGAATGCTATCAATGATATGTGAAATAAAAATTGGCATAAAAAATCATGTAAATCATAGGCTCCAAGTATCTAAGCCCCCTTTTTGTTTTACGTATAAAGACTCACAATAAGTAACTTGTAACATTGAAATTTGTCTACTAGATGTGTAATACTAAGAAAATATCAAACTCTAGCTAAGATTTTATTTGAGAGCAAGTATACTCATTAAAAAAATAATAAAGAGGTTTTAAAATAAGTTCTTGAAAAATTATCCCACAAAGATTGTTTCCAAGTATTAAGAATATCTTAATTCAATTGTTTGAACTTAAAGTATACTAAAATCAAATAGAACAAGGATCAAATATCAAAGTAATAAAAAAGGAATTAAAAGTAGTGCAATCTATGACAAAAAAAACTAATTGAGATGAATTTTAGGGCATATGGTTTCACCCTTACACTTCTTTATATTCGCTTTTAAATTAATTCTAATTTTAATTTTCTATGATTGTTAACCATAGTAGTCAAAATCGCGTGCCTGCACGTATGATTGTACGATTTTACAATATTCGGTCACCCTTTGATGCTAGCTCGCCCTTGAAAAAGCAAATACCAAGATCAGTGGGATCGTGCGAGTTGGACCATAAAGTTGGTGAGAGTGGACGATTCCGATGCACAAAGAACTCAATGTTTTGGGCTAATGACCCATGACCTGATTAGATAAAATTCGAAGGAAACCCTAAAATTCTAAAAACTTAAATCAGAACTTCCTTTCTCCTTTGATTTGTGACTTCTTTCCACTCCAAGAATCTACTTTTACGTTTCTCTGGCGACAGTGCTTAATTTAGGTGACTGCAATTCGTTTTGTGACTAGGTCTGTTCTGCAAGTGGGTTTTGCTTTGCGCTGGAATTTTCTGATTTCTTTGCTTTGTTTTTTCTTTTTCATCTTCATTATCTTTTAGGCAACTGTAGGTGAGACTGTTCTTTGTTCGCTGCTGTTAGGAAAAATGGCTTTAACTAGTAGTTAGGCTCCTTTCTCCAAGTCATTACCAAAGAATGCACTAAGAAACAAGAGCGATGTAACATGACAACATGGTATTGCAATTGAAGGTACAAGAAGAATTCAATACAAATATTGTTAAAAAATAGTAAGTGGAGGTGGTTATTATTCGGATGGCAAATGTACCCATCGAGAAGTAATAAAAGGTTCTTAAATTAAGTTTCCAAAATATCGTTCCACAAAGATTGATTTCCAATTACTAAGAATTTCCTAATTCAATTGTTTAAGCTTAAAAGATACAAGATTAATTAAAAACAAGAATTTATAAAATCAATTATAAAACTAAGAGCAAGGAATACAAATGCACGTCTTAGCTAAACTTATCGGAGAGGAACCTAGGGCATATGGGTTTTCTCATTCAATCCTTTATGTTATTTTTCTATTTAACTCTAAATCTGATTTCCTTGTGATTACCAATCATTCATACGAATACTATTAATACACAATGGTCATGCAATATTAATATTCTTTTCTCTAAATTAATATCCCCAATGGTCATGCAAGACATCAATTTGAGAAAGCTTAAGGAACCTATAAACTTGTTAATTTAATAACGATTAGAAGAGAAAGATTGGTTTGATCCACCTAATTCTTTGTCTCGTTTTACCTTATAGATCTATTAATTAACCGAGGTACGGTCGTCTAATGATATAATTAATTAGGATTAAGAAAGAAGCGTAATAGGATAAAATCTAATCATAAAACGAAAATCAAATTTAGATTCAAACATTAAAATTCTATAAATTCATGAACAATAGTTTCCATAACCCTAACTATGGACTTAGTTACTTATGCTAAAGAAAAGAACTAAACCAATTATAAACAAAGTCATAATCAAAAGAAATAGCAAACTAGAGTATGAGATGTGTTCCCGGTCTTCAAGTACGATTGCTTGAAGCTCCAAGTCTCGCCAAGCATGTGCCAAGGATCCCGTGAAAGAGAGACGAGATCAAATGTATTCTAGAGGCAAAGTCAAGATAAAAATGGTGTCCCCAATGATGCCTCAAGTCTTCCTTTTAATAGGGTTTGAAAACCCTAAAAACTCTTCATAATTAGGCTTCCCGCAGATGAGCACGGCCGTGTAAGGCCTTAAGCACGACCGTGCATGGACTCGAAGTACCTCTATGCTTATTGAATGGGTCTGAGCGTGCTAACTGCTGCGAAGCTCTAATCTTCCATCAATTTGGGCCCAGAATGCACCCAAAATCAACTTGCAGCCTCTTTATACCAAACTACACAATTAATATATAAATTAGTGTAAAACTAAAATAAAATAAAGGTCAAATATGAATATATGAGCTGTAAAAGAGGGCATAATTACAAACTTATCAGTTATCATTGAAGCATCATTTGGCTCAAACAGCCAAAGATGTTGGAGCATGCAAATCTATTCCATTCCAGATGAGATTAGAAAGGAAATGTGAAACTTACTTGTAAGCATGCAAGAGAAGTTGAATAAAAAATTGAATTCCCTTGCTAGTTGTTATGCTAACCAGGAGATTGAGAGGTAGACTTTAGATACAAGTAATAGAAGCAAAAGAAAATTAAGTGAAGATAAGGTGACTAAAGAATAGAATATTTTTCAGAAAAGGGGTGTAGCCACCTAAGCAACAATCGACAACATATTCAATAAAACTAGAAGAGAAGAGGCTTGTTAAGCTATTGGAATTTTTATTTTTTTTATAATAAGGCCATATCATTCAATGTGGCAAGAAATGATGAATTTTCTGTTATGTGTGATTTAATTGCTAGTCATAGTCCTGGATTTAAACCACCAAACTATCATGAAATTATAGTAAAGTATTTGAAGAAGGAAATAGAATTGACAAAGGAGAGATTGGAAGAACATAAAGCTGAATGGAATATTGTTGAATGAACATTAGTGATTAATGGGTGGACTGATAAGAGGAGGATAACAATATTGAATTTCTTGGTAAATAGTTTTAAAGGAACTGTTTTTTGAAGTCTATTGATAAAATTTTAAAATGCTTGATGATGTTGTTGAAAAGATTGGTGAGAAAAATATAGTTCAAGTCGTGATTGATAATGCAGCAGATTACAAAGTTGCAGGGAAGATGTTGATGCAAAAAAGAAAACACTTGTATTAGACCACCTATGTAGTACATTACATTGATTTAATGTTAGAGGACTTTGAGAAAAATATACTTATTCATGAAGAGATAATTTCAAAAGGTAGAAAAATTACAACCTACATCTATTTAAGGACAGGTCTTACTTCTTTATTGCAGTATTTCACCACAGGCAAAGATTTGGTAAGACTAGGAATTATTCGTTTTGCTACATCTTATTTGACTCTAGGGTGTATAAGGAAACATCTTACTTAAGTATTCTTCATTTTGGGAAACCTGAATATAAATTACATACATTAGCATCAAATTTTACAAACTATTTGTCAAAATGAATGGGACTTAACACAATGTATACATAACCATAATATTTACAATCCATAGACATGTATAAGTCCTAGAGCAGTCTTCCCTAAGACCAACTACTGAAGACCAGTCCTACTCATCTCCAGCGTCCCAACTCTTTATTTAAGCTAAGTCTTCTAAATCCAGATCTCCATCTGATCCTAAGTAGCGATCGCCTGAATTAGCTCAAACTTTTGTGCCAGTGACGCGCTCAAAGATCCATTTGGACGATCTTCCGAGAGAGTCATGGTTGTGATAGGTAAATGGATACGTGAGGGCTGTTGGAGTCCTAACAATACCTCTATACATATATATACACAGGGTTTGGTGTATTCTCAAAAGGAATGCTATAAAAGTACTCTATTTCTAACATAATAAAAATCCTAAGCTCATTCTCCACAAGGATAGCAACTTTAAAATAACACAATCTTTGATATTCATTAAATACATAATTGATCCTATTATGTATTCATCTATCTATTAATTTAATTCTTCCTTGAGGCTCCGTCATCCTAATTTCCTGAAATTATTAGTAAGGATGAGCTTCTATTCTATCATTTACAAACATTATATCATAGTATCCTAATTTACAATATAAATACAATGAATTCATTCCATAGTTTCATATCACAATCATACTCACATTACACACACATCATTCAACAATGTATTATCCATTATCTGTTTCCTTATTCCAATACGCACTCTCAGTGCACTATGATCATAAATATCAATGCCTTTAACACTTCTCGAGGTCTTACTCAACTAAGTAAATAGTCGTCGGTTAGCCCATGCACATGGATACATGTACAATAATCGGGCCCCCTAGTAAAGGTATAGTCAGGAGTCTAGTCAGGAAATAAGTGTGAGGCCACATGGTGCATTCACTCTCAGAAAGAGTGTGTACACATATGCAAATGTCACTCACCACCCTATGTTTTTCCCAAATTTTTATCGTCTTTGAACTCTATACCCCCAATGTATCTCTGTAACTATTTACACTAGATCCAGTTCATATTCAACTTTAAAAGTCATTTTCAGATTCTTCCTTTTTCTCATTTATAAGATCGTGCTTAGTAAAGCACTTTTAGACTAATTCCATTTTAATCCATTTCATGCATACATTCATTAATACAATTGCAACTGTAAATCTTTTATATCAACATCATTTCCTTATATCATTTTACTTAGATATATTTCATAAAATCTCATTATAATCATTCAATATGTTCACAAATAATTTCCCATCAAGTATTCATCTCATATTACATACACCAATCATTCAGTCTAAACAGCCAACCAATCCAAATACTCAAACAACCATATTTTCATTCATACTTCACACAATAGATATCTCAACCATATATTTCCATAAGACATTTATATAACAGTGCTCTCATAAGCACAAGATAAAATAGAGCTCTCTTTCCCTCAAAGATGAGCTTTTAGAGAGATGTTGAAAAAGGATTAAAGTTCAACTATGGAAGTTTTCTTGAATACCAAGAGATATCCATAAGAAACAAAAACAGGAAAACAATTAGAGAAACTCAAGTTTAATCCGAAGAAACTTACTTAGAATCACTTAGCTTCAACATCTAAGCTTGACTTTGAAGAGAAATTGAAGTTTCTGAGACTTTTATCTAGGTAAAAGGAAGAGAGAGTTCAGAAAAAACTTGAGAGAGAAACATGAGTTTAGAAACAAATGAGATTCTCATGCAGGAAATCTCTTAAATACCCCCCAGCCCCGCACGTTCTCACTTGAGCAAGGGGTATTTCGCTTGAGCGATGAACATCTCGCCTGAGTGAGATATGCAGACAGTGGTCTCGCACCCTTTTTTCTGGTATACTTGCTTAAACAAGTTCCATCTCGCCTGAGGGAGATGGTGTCCAAAGAGCATGATATTTCTCCTGTAGGTCCTTGCATGAGCGACTCATCTTACCCTAGCGAAATCCCAGCTCGCCTGAGCGAGATCACTCTCGATTAGGCAAGGTGATAGTTGGGCAACATTTATCTTATCTCGCTTAAGCAAGATAGCCCTGCAACAAGGTATTTTTGTAAGCTCAATCTCGCCTGAGCGAGATCTTCTACACCAGAATCCTTACAAAAATCCTCTATACTTCCTTCTAAATGCACTCTAATGTTACTTAATATTAAACAAAACATAAATTATCAAAAAGTGAAAAGAGGATGTTACATCCACCATTATAGACGTAGTAATTCAATTAAAACATTTATTTACATACTTGAATAAATATTAGATGCAATTAGATTTGTTGTAATATGCAAGATTAATGTGAGCTTGATACTTCACTAAAAGCATAGGATTGTAAGCAATAATAAATCTATTATCTCATATAACATAATTCCTCAATGTAGTAATGCATATATCTCTCCTATATATTGGATACCCATCATTATAACATTGGTGATAAATATGTATTTTGAAGTGTTTTTATAATTTATTTTCTTACACTTGGCCATTATTTGATAAGGATTTGGCACTGATTATGATATGATTCGTTGTAACCTAGCATGAGAAGATCACTAACGAATTGAAAAAACATTTTTGTTTCAATTGGAAAAAACTGATGGAAAGAAAGGCCACACTCAGCATGAAACACAACCTTACTTAATTGCCAGTCTCAAAGTGCTTCGTGACTACGCATAATCATGCTTAAGGGTATGCACGATTGTGCTTATTATTTGGAGATTCAAATTAAGAGAATTTTTAGGGTTTTAAGAACCCAATTTAAAAGAACTTAAGGTGCTTATGAAAAAACTTTTACTTAACCAACTTTTGACAACTCTTAAAGCATTTTAGGACCAAAGATCATTTCTGAAAATAAATAATACTTTTTTAGAGTTTGAGTGAGTGATTGAGAACACATCTTGGAAACAAGAACTTTTCTTATCTCTTTTCCTTTGAGATTTATCTAATTTATGTTTTTATTTTGAATGAATATGGATTTTTTTTTATAATTGCTTTCTTTGTTTATTTCATTATGGGTACCTAAATTCATAGCTAGGGTTATGGTGGACCCTTTGCACACTTTATGTGATTTTTATATTTAATGACAATTGTAATTTTCTTTTTATATTGATTTTATTCTAGCGTATTTATATCTATATGTCTAAAATTGATCACTCTTAACATATTACAATTGATTGTGTCATAGGCGATCAAATTACATGTAATTAATGAATTTATAGGATAAAATAAAACAAAGAATTAAGTAGACTAAATTTTTTCTCTTAATCAATTATTAAATTAACAAACTTATAGATTCTTTTTTCTTTCTTTATTTTTTTCCTTGCATGACCGTTGGAAGTAATAGTTTAGGAGAAAGAATGCTAATATTCATAATAATTGTGCTATTTTCTTGATCTTTTAGTTACCTTCTCTTTTAATTTTAGTTTATTATGCACTATTTAGGTTCAAATAATTAAATCATGATATTCTTGATAATTATAAATAACGATATTTTGAAAATTTAATTTGAGAACATCTTTATTACTTTTTGACAGGTACAATTGCCCACAAATAATTCTTATTAACAAATTTCTCCAAAAAAATATTTTGAACTTTTTCCATTCTTTTCGAAGGCAAAGAACATGTAATCACTTTACAAGGTCCATGAGCCATTAAATTTGACATCACATCAAACAACTTTAGATATTTCACATTATTTGACAATTCAATATATATTATAGAGTCATGAAATTCATAGATTGCAATTTTTCCTTTTGATTTAACCATAATGATATATATACAAGCATGTGGCAATCCTTTCTTTTACAATTCAATTATATACATACCTATACAATAAGGAAAATAAAAATATTAAACATTTAAAAGTAAAAAAATTAAATGCCATAAATTTCATTAAACATAATCAAAAGTTAGTTGTATTATATACAATAACATTTTTTAAAAAAAGTCTAGTTTTAAAAATAAGACATAATTTTATTTAACTTCATGTAAAATATTCTACTTGAAATATCTAAACAATCACATGTTCTGAGATCTCTTACAAATTGTTATTGCATTTTAACAATTATTAAATATATTTTAGCCACCTTTAGTAAAAGAAGGTAACAAAAATTGCTTATCAACATATGATAGTTTAATATTACCTCGATTAATTGTCTTTTCTAAACCTTAAAAAATAATTGACCTAATTTTTTTTTAGTTATTCCTAATGAATGATAAGATTTGTTCTTTAATCATTGAGTAACAATAAATAATAAATTGTTAAAATACCTTTTATTCTTTAGCACAATGATTTGCAAAGTCTCTTTTGATTCTTAAATACAATAAATTCTCACAAAGAAACTCAATGTTGGATATTAGTTCCACTTGATGTTGAGATAGAATAAAAAAAATTTATTTTGGTACTCATCTTCACTTAAAGAAAATAATAATAAATATTGTAATGAAATGGTAGATGTGTGAGTCTCATGTGTCATTTGTAATTTACCATTTTTATGAGACAAAATAATCTCTACTACATTCTGCACTGTCAAGGTCATTTACAATAAATGTTACCACATCATCTACAATTTAGAGATTATTAGTGTGAGGATCTATATGTCAATGTGTAAGCTATCTAATTGAA